>NC_141693.1:446625547-446989594 GCF_964263255.1 Lissotriton vulgaris | reverse complement strand
ACAGCCTGATTCATCAATCATATTTGACCTCGAAAGGCTTTGCGAGTGCAATTTTTGCATTTGGGATTCATCATCCCAAATGCAAAATTCGCTATTTAGAAACTCGCAAATTTGCGAGGAATAGCATTTAAGGAATCTCTATTAGAGATTCCTTAAATGCTATTCTTGAAACATTTTTAAATTGCGAAATTGCAATTTTCGGCCGCTATTTACCGCGAGGTCAAACCTCGTGGTAAATAGCGAAAACTTAGAAAAATGCTATTAAAAAGCATTTTTCTAAGTTGCATGTTACACACACACATGTCCTTTGGACATGTGTGTGCGCAACACCTGTTGAAATGTGCATTTAAGGGGTGCTACAGGGTGTCCTTTGGACACCCCTGGCACCCTTCAAATCGCTATCTTATTGCGATTAGCAAATTGCTAATCGCAAATAAGGAATACTCCCCATTCATTCAGATGGGCCTTTTGGCCCATAGGAATGAATGGGGAGTTATTCCTTATTTGCGATTAGCAATTTGCTAATCGCAAATAAGGAATCTGTAGGAATCGCATTTAATTTTGCGATTCCTACATGAATCCCGTTTTGCGAGTCTGCAATACCGATTCCTTATGAATCGCTATTTCAGACTCGCAAAACGGGTCTTTCATGAATCTGGCCGTCTGAGTCTAAATATTTAATAGACTTTGAGACTCTTATGCCGGTAGACCTCAATTCCAGTGAGGAATTGGCAGTCCATCTTGGATAAATTGTACGGTATTAAGTTAGTAGTATGAAATAGTGGCCCTTTAGAGACCTTCTGTATACAACTGAATATATATAATGTTTTAACTGTATGATATATTTATTGGTTTTATTCTCTTCTGTAAATGTAGTTTTGCACTTGTACTTAGAGCACATTTGTTATTTTTCTTTTTTCATTAGGACTTTGAATCATGGGTTTCTGATAAGAAATAATATTGTTGACCCTCAACCAAGACATTCTGATATTTAAGGAAAATCAATTTTGATTATGAAATGATGGGGAATGTATATTTGAATCATTGGAATGAAACAGTAATCAAGCCAAAGAACATGTGATTAAAGCCCACTGGGGCGAGACAAACGCATATTGACACTCAGATTAACTGTTTAAATTTATAATTGTAAATATATTGAATTCTAACCATGAGTTTAAGTCGATAGTCATTACAAGATGGCGACTGTATTTTCCAACTGCTGGAAAACGTGAAACTCTTATGTTTATCACTATCACTGGGTGTATGTAAACGGAAGTACGATGTGCAAACCTTACCGTGACCAAGCCTTTCGGCGAAATGCGTCGGTTTGTGATCACTTGTTGCAAATAAAGTTATTTTGAAGCATCCCGGAGTGTCCCGACTACTTTCTGAATCAAGAAGGTGTGGTGTAAGATATTACAAAAAACGCCGTTTTTTTTGGAGGAACCGCCGCGAAGCTAAAGCCCTGGACTACCGGCATCGGTTGTGACATATATATATATATATATATATATATATATATATATATATATATATATATATATATATATATATATATATATACCTAGTTTCCATAAACAAAGCATTTTTTCTTTTGGTAATAACTTTTGCGCCGTTTGACGAATCTTCACAACATTTTCAAAATTAGTATACAGTAAGACTGGGCGGAGTTCGCTGAGTTCCACTACAGAACTCCGCGAAGTGCAAAAAAAAAACCTCGAACGTGCAATGAGGAGCTCCGCGAGCGGCGGAGTAGGTTAGATAAATGCCGTTTGCAGTGATTTTCAGGGCCAGGTGTTTGTCCGCACTGTACAATCAGTGCGAATAGCACCATGCACAGCGTAAGCGGGCGCTGCTTCCTTTCTGCTGCTCAAATAGATTTTAAGTTGAGCGACAGCTTTCTCACGAGCATACGCGACCACTCACAATGAGATATCCGACCCCCTTGTTGAGAAATCTCACCTGGATGTGTGAATCGATATCTAAGTGGCTGTTTGGGTGTGTGAGTGAATCTGTTGAGAGGCTGTGTGATTGAGTGAGTGAGTCAAAATGCGTATGTTCAACCAAATACATTTATTCCCCAAAGCATTTCCTCTTTTTCCTAGGAACTATTATCAGTTGTTTCGTAGCTCCAATGAGACAGTCACGTCTTCCCTCACCTACATCCCTATAATATTATACTGCGATTGTGTATTTGTGTAAGTTTGTTAAGATTATGTTTTAAACTTGTTATTATTCAGGTGATTTTAATTTTGTTTTTATGCTGACCTTACGACGTACATGCTGTTTGTATGGTGGTAAGACCCACCCTTTTATGATTTTCATAAATCAAATAAAAGTATATTATTGGGAGTGAGAGAGTGAGTGAGTATGTGACTGGCTCTATGGGTGAATAAGTGGGTTTTATAAGTAGCTGTATGGGTGAGTGGCTGTGTGAGTGACTGTATGGTTGAGTGAGTGGCTGTGTGAGTAGGTTTATGGGTAAGTGAGTGGCTGTGTGAGTGACTCTTTGGATGAGTGAGTGGGTTTGTGAGTGGTTCTGTGGGTGTGTGAGTAGGTGTATGAGTGCATGGTTCTGTGTTTGAAGTCATCAGTGATGTAATTTGAGATGTCATTAGTGATGTCACTGACCATGTCATGAGTGTATATTTCTATGTTATGGGGCCCGTCACTGTATTTACGGTATGGGGTCACATAGCCTCTGTAGGAAAGTAGGATCCTCTTTCATTGTTACCCTCCACTTTTCTGTTGGTGTCAGTATATGTTTTTGACTAGTCTGACTTTGATCCTGCTAATCAGGACCCCAGTCACTGTGCTTTCTCCATAAATTGACATGGTAAGTACTTCTGTACATTCATAATTGGCTACTGGTGCACCCCTGCAAGTCCCAATTATATAGTACTAAGGTACCCAGGGCATAGGAACACCAGGGGACTTCCATGGGTTGCAGCATGTATTGTGCCACCCATGAGAGAACACTCAAACTGTAACTACAGGCCTGTCATTGCAGCCTTTGTGAGTTGGTGCTTGCACCTCTCATGACAGATATAAGTTTCCAGATAGATATCAGTGACCCCTATAGCAGGCTTTTCAGACCTGTAGGCAGGATGCTTGCCTATAAGTGTGAGGGTGCCGCTGCATGAGCAGGACACCCCTACAAACCCCAGAGTCAATTCTCCAGGTTTTGTAAGTGTGGTCATCTATTTTTAGACATATAGTGGACATCAGTCATTATGAGATTTCTAACTATATTGCGGCTGGAGTGAGCAGTTCATGCTTGGAATCAAATGTGTTGAAATCAAATCCCAACACTGATTCCAGTGTTGGAAGTGTAATCCCATGGACTGGGGGCTCCCTTAGGGTACCCCCTCTGCTGGCAGTTATAGCCTTTCAGGGTTAACAGCAAGCTAGTGCTACTGCAGACCACAGACACGATTCTACCTTCCTGCTGCTGAGCCAAGCTTGAGCAGAGGAAGGTAGATCAATATGTTTCCTTGTCACAGGGAGGTGCGACCTCCTCCCAGACAAGACTTATTGTATTGGACTGGGGTGGGGTGGGGGCGTTGCCAGTGCCACCAGGTTGCTTTGAAGTGCAGATTTGGTGCCCTCCCTGCATACTCCAGTTTGAACCAGTTCAGGAAGCCCTTGGCTCCCACTCTGGCATGACACTGGAAAAAGGATATGGGAGTAGCCACCGCTAAGTTAAGCCCCTCCCTTGGGGGGACCCCTGAGTCATCCTAACCTCCTTCCTAGGGTATTTAAGGGCTTACCTGTGGGTGGGTTCTCAGATCTGTTATGGGGCAAGATCCAAGCCTCAAACCGCGTCACTCTTTGACCATCTGGACACTTGGACTTAACTGATCTTTGCTCGGACCCAAGTCTACATCCAGGAAGACTCCTGCTGCTCCTGGTCTGGCTGTTCTGCAAGTCTTCATCATCATCTGTGCTTCTTCCAGGATCCTGAACAGACCTGTGGGCATCAAGGACACCAGAAGTAATCTCCCTTCGAGTGAAGGAGTCACTGCCCTGCATCTGCAGGCGTCGTAGCAAATCTGACAAGTCTGCTGCTCCTAACATCCCACAGACTTCAAAAGGTTCAGCAACAGAAGTGGTGGTTCTGAAACTCCCTTGAGGCCTGGCCTGTCCTCTCTGCAATTTTGAGGCCACTATTCCTAGTCCAAACTGCTGGGTCCAAACCCTTGTGCAATGCATTGACTTGCCATTGTCAAAGCTTGTTGGCTCTGCACTCCAAAGATCTCCAGGCTACAAGAAGCTCCAGCCTCCAGCATCTCTTTCTGCCAAGTACAGTGTCCTCGCTGCATCCTCTGCACCGTGGGCCTTCCTTCTTGGTGAGTTGCTTGAGGTCCTCTTGCAACTCCTGTGCCTTTGGTCTGTGGGTCCTCCTGAGGGTCTTCTCCTGCTTCAATGAGCTCCCCTGCTTGTTAGAGTCCTGCTCTGACTCTCCTACCTGTGTTGAGTCCCTTGAACCTTGCTTGTCCGAACGTTACTTCTTTGTTCTCCAAACTAGTTGCAGCTGCCAAGGATTGTTGGTGCTCCTGCCAAACCCCAACCCCTAGCTCTCAACTTCCGATGTGGGACAGCTCGTGCATGGCTCCTGGTCTTCCTCAGCTTCGCCAGCATCAGCGCTGTCTTCACCTTTAAACTATCCGACATCGGTGGGCATTGCTCTTCCGTCCCTCCTGGCCACCTCTGAGTGGCATAGACTCTGTCCCCTCTGCTTACAGGTCCTTCAATTCAAGAACCACCCTTTGATTCCACCTACTCTTGCACAGTCTTCTTTAGCAGCATCTTTCCTCAAGTCCTCCATTGTGGTCTACGGTAGTTTAAGACGTCAGTGTGCACCTATGCACCCGGCTTCTCTGGTGTAGGTATTCTGGTTCCTGGGGTATCCACGGGTGGGGTGACTCTCCAACTTCTGTATTCAATGGTATTTCTTCAGGGTCCACTGGGAAGGGTCCTCCTTCTGAAAAACTGCAACCGTGACTTTACCATTGACTTTTATTAGACATATAGCTGTGTTCCCACTCTGTACACAGCCTCCGTGGGGTTCCTGTGTACTTATCATGGGTGGTTCCTTGGGTCTCCAGCTCCTTTGAGTCTTCTGGTCCAAGTCCCAACTTTGGTCGCAATTCGCATTTCACTTTCTTAATATATTGTTTGCTCTCCCCCTGGAGACCACTGTGTCTGGTGTTACTTACCTTATTGTAATTGAAGTATTGTTGTGTATTTGTGTTGATATCGCTGGGTACAAGATATACCAACGTATTAGTGAGTGCTCTGTAATAAATAGACACATTTTAATATGTACACTGTGTGTTTTTTTATGTAAGCTACACTACATGATTAGAACTGGTAAAGCAAGCTGCTTAACATTCCTTCAAGATAAGCCTGAAGGCTGCTCTCCACAGCTACCACTTTGAGGGCGTTCAAAGGGTATCAAAGATCACTCAAACCACCATAAATATTGGCTGGATTAGTGCAAGATGCCTCCCTTAAATAAGTGTGCACCATATACTAGGCCAGCCTCCCACATTGGTGTGCAGTGGTTGGCTTTTCGCCTGCACTTGTTTTATAAGCTAATCAATGTGTGGTTAGATAAAAAAAATCACTACCTTAGGCACATATAAAATACGTTTTGTGATTATTAAGTTCTGCTTAACATTTTGAAGTGATAGCTAAGGGTCTAGCACAACCCGTTCTCCAATCTTTGGAAGCATGGTTTTCACTAGGGTAGTTAGGTGCAACACCACATCACACCTAGTTTCCCATGACGATAGTTGGGGAAGCCAGTGGGTCCCAACCTTCTAGATACAGTGGTCTTAAGTTCCAGGTACTTAGGACCCTGGCTGCATTCATGAAGTTAATGACAGGTAGCAACCCTAACACAGAGAAAATCTTACAGATACTCCTGCAGTATAAACTTCAGAATTCTGAAAGGCCAGAAGCACTGGATAACTCTGGGTTTGGTGAAGCTCAAAAAGAAGGGTTAGCAGTGGCTCACCCCAGTGATCACAGTTTTGAACCTGCCCAGTAGGAGCCTGAAGAGCCAACACTTGTAAACTCCGATCTCCCAGGGAATTGGTTAGATGACCCAGAGGAGGCCACTAGAGGAAGGTCCCCCTTTGTTCCTCCTGAGAGGGTGAAAAGAAACCAGGGGAGGTCTACAAACTCCTTCAATTCCAATGCCTCTAACACTTCAATAAGGACCTTTATCTTTAGCAAAAGGGAGGACTCCTTAGAAAGGGAATACCACCTGCTCAAACTAGAGACAGCTAAGTTCAGGTTCAAGAAGTAGCAGTTGGCCCTAGATATGGAGACCATAGAAGTACAAAAGGTTAGGAAGAATGTGGGACAAGGGTCCCATGGTGGCAGCACAAGCAAGCCTAGGATCAGGGAACAGTCCTTTGATACTAGGAATCTGAGCAGGATAGTCATTCCTTACCGGAAGTGGGATGATATCCATGAATGGATCACTGTGTAAAGTACAGAAGGTCCCTCAAGGGCAGTGGGCAGTCATCCAGTGGCTTTCTTTCGCTAGCAAAGGTTGAGACAAATTTCTCACTATCAACGAGAAAGATGCTGATAACTGCAGTCTTGGAGAGTTCCCTCAGAGATGGTTTTGGGTTAACCACTGAGCAATACAGGGTTACGTTTAGGGACACACAGAAGGCACACACCAAAACTGGGTTCATTTTGTAGACAGTGCTATTAAGGCTCTGGAAGGCTAGATTTATGGAAGTAATGTACATGACTATGAGGGACTGTACAATTTATTGACGAGGGAGCACATCCTAAATAATTGTCCAAATCAGCAACTGCACAAGTACCTGGTGGACTCTGATCTGACCTCTCCCTAACAATTGGGAAAGAAGGCAGATAACTAGGTCCACACCAGGGTCAAGCAGAAAAATAACGGTGGTGGTGACCATAAGAAGCACAATTCTTCTAAGGTCCAAGAGAAGGGTGGGGAGAAAGGTAAAGACAAAAAGGAGTCTTCACAAGGTCACCAAAATATTTCCTCCTCTGGGTGTGGATCCAAAACCTCCTGTTTCTTTGGCAAGAAAACTTGGTGGTATCTGTGTAAGGAGAAAGGCCACAGAGTAGGGGATGTCAATTTCTCTAAAGCTAACACAAAAGAAACTATTCCCCCTAAGGCAACTAGTGCCCCTAGCACCAGCACAAGTAGTAATAGTGCCCCAAGGTATTAGTAGGGTTAACCTTGGATTCTGTAATGGGTTCTGGCCTAGTAAGAACACACACTCAGGCTGTCCTTGTCTGTGACAGTGGCATGGAACTTATCACTTTACTTGTAAGTCCCAGTAGCTTGGGCAAGTACCGGCAACAGCCTTTGAATAAGGCTGACGAAGTGCCATTATCAAGTGGTGCCAGACCACACATTACGCCTTATGCAACTTCGAGGTGTTCTCTAGGTAGTCTACTTTGTCCCACTTAATTCTCTTGCCCGACTGTGGACTAACCTTAGCTAACCACTGAGTCCATCTTATTGGTCTCAGTAGCCACTTTTTGTGGCTTCACTCGCGTGTGTTTCATCAGGATAAATAAATACCATTTACAGAATAGAATTAATGGTGAAGAAACCTCATTTGATATCCACCCAGCTGCATATTTTCGATCTATCTAATCGGGTTACTTGGACTGTGATTACTTCTGGAGCTTCAAGTTGACTGTATTTTCTACGTGATTTGACAATACACATGCCGTAATATTTTACCCCATTAGCCTTGAAAAAGTCCTTGTACTAATTCATAGTACAGACGAAACATGTGTCGGCTGTCGTTTTATCAATTGGAAAATTACTTTTAAAAATCAATAAAGGAAAAGATGAAACAAAATATGAACTTTACTCATCTATTTGTCCTGCATCCTATTTGGAATTACTGACTTCACTTGGATTTATTGTTGCCTAGACTTTATACTGCATTAGTCTAATATATATTTACATTGTAGGATTGTGCTCTCCTGACCATCGTTGCCTATAAGCCTTTGAATAAGGGTCAGGAAGCTGTGGCATACAGGGTCACAGGGGCCAGTATCAACATGGTGACAGAGAAACGTGTGTCGCCTGAACAGGCCATACTTGGTCAAATTTACTAAATGACCAATGTAAGCAATGTCAGGACTGATCATTCCTTGGCAGTTGTGAATCTCAGCTGGAGAGGGGTAACTGGTCCTAAGAGAATAGTGGTTTCCCTAGACCTACCTGTGGACTATATGTTGGGCAATGACTTAGACACGTCAGCCTGGTCTGAAGTGGAGTTCAGGAGACATGCAGAAATAATGGGAATTTCTGCCAGTGCATTTGCTGTTACCAGGGCTCAGGCCAAACAATTAGGCACTGGGAGAGCTCCGGATCCTGGGAGAATGGATTAGCTAGCTCCTCAGAGAAGGAGCAGGAATGTTAAGGAATTATCCATCTCTTAGACTCCCAGTGAAGGTCAGTCTCATGAGGGAGCTAACCTCAGCCCCTGCGAAAGAACGGTCCCAGGGGAACTTGGGCCTGACACAGCAGAGTTCTTTGGGGCAGGGGGCCCTTCCAGGGCAGACAAGTCAATCCACAGTGCAAAGGGTATGATCAAGGAAGTCACAGAAAAGCTAAGGTGAAAATGGGATGTCGTACTACCTTGCCTTCTCTTTGCCTACAGACAGGTTCCTTAGGAGGGGATGGGCTACAGCCCATTTGAACTTCTGTTTGGATATCCAGTTAGGTATCCATCCAAACAAACAAACAAACAAACAAACAAACGTCTGATTGTGTCTGTTTAAGGGGGGCTGGCAGCAGCCCCTTAAACCCCCTGAACATGACATAGTGGACTATGTCCTTGACCTGCGTTCATGTATGGTTGAGTACATGAGGAACGCCAGCAAAAAACCTTGAGGCTAGCCAGGAGCTTCATAAAGCTTAGTCAGACCAAAAGGTTGTACTGGTTGTTTACCAGCCAAGACAGAAAGCGTGGGTATTAGAGCCTGTGGCCCCAGCAGCCTTCCAGGACAAATGGAATGGCCCTTACACTATCTGTGAGAAAATAGAGGAGGTCACATACTTAGTTGACCTAGGCACTCCAATAAGTCCTCACAGAGTTCTTCACGGAAACCTCATAAAGCCTTTTATTGACAAAGCTGACATGAACTGGCTCATGGCAACTGATGAAGGACAGGAAGAAGAGAGTGACGCTCTGGTCCGGTTGATGGAGTAGCCTTGGCAGGCAGCCTCACTGACTGCAACAAGCTGATTATAGGCAAGTCCTCAGTCAGTTTTCCAACTTGTTCTCTCTGACTCCCAGTCAACTCCCCCTGGTGAACCCATGAAGTGGACACAGTTGACAGTCTGCCTGCGAAGAGCAAACTCTACAGACAGCCTGACCATGTCAGAGACTGCATGAGGACTGAGGTCCAAAAGATGCTGGAGTTAGGGGTCATTGAACCTTTGAATAGCCCTTGGGCTAGTCCTGTATTCCTTGTGCCAGAACCTCACACCCAGGATGGTAAGAGAGAGATGAGGTTTTGTGTAGACTATAGAGATCTCTTTTTTTTAAATTTTTTATTTTATTGAGCAAACTTTAGACACATAGCAGTATAAAAAAATAAACATATATAATATCAATTTTCTAGCATAATGAGGATTTTTCCAGATTATCAAGGAACGCAAAAAGACTATACAGAATACATAAATTACAATTAATAATACAAATTATTTCTTGTTCTTTGTGACAGATACAATAATATATTGCAAATAACAAATCAACACAAAATATGCCCTCATTATCGTATTCCATGCTTCTACATAATTCCCATGTTTTAACAATCAGATAATTTGCTGATTATACCAACTAGCTACGGGGGCCCAGATCATTTCCCCTTTAGCTCTGGATTTTTTCCCTCTGGTTTTATATATTGCTGTTTCTAATTTATATATTGCCAGTAATCTATTTATCCAACCCTGAAATGTAGGGGCCTCGGTATCCTTCCAGCGGGTTGTTAACATAATTCTATATATAGCTGTATTTAGATAGATTGTATATATTTCTGAGTTATTAAGCTCTAGAGAGCTATCAAAACCCAGTACAAACAAGGTTGATGATATTTGGATTTCCCGGCCGAAAATTTCAGTCCAATATTTGACTATACTTTCTTTTAGTTGTTCTAGTTTCGGGCAGTCATAAAACATATGTATTAGATTTGCGGGGCCGAGCGCGCATCTAGGACATTTGTCATGACTAGCCATACCCCATGAGAACAATTTATGCGGTGTATAGTATAAGTTACATACCGTTTTATATATTTGAGCTTTTAGATTACTTGCAAGTATGATTTTAGAGGATAGCTGCAGTATCATATCTATATCCACATTGGAATTATTTAATTTATTAGCCCAACTTTCCTCTATTTTCCCTAGGTCATCTGAGTGGTTGTTTATGAGGATCCCGTAAATATCTCTGATTCTAGTCGATCTTTTTTGCATCAAGTCTAATAGTGATAACGAGTGTGAATTTAGATTAGTGGCGTATTGTCTAAGTGATGTGGAGATTTGAATAAATTTAAAATAATCTGCAGGGTAAATCTGATATTTAAGGGATAACTCATCAAAGGTAATTCTACCGTCTGAATTTAGAAAATCCCCAATTGTAACAATGCCTAACTTTTCCCAACGTTTAGTAATATTATCATTAAGATATTGCGGGATTATAAAGCTATGCCATAGAGGTGTATATTTGGTATATTTAGGTATGGCCAGCATTGTAGAAACTCTAGACCATATTTTATATGCGTCTGTCACTATTTTAAATTTAATCTTTTTATAATATGATGGCTCAATTTGTCTCAACAGTAGTCCTCGAACTGTATCTCCTAGTGTGAGTTCATAAATAGAGGGAATCTCGTGAGGAGATCTTGTTTGATCTGTTATTTTGGGAGAGGTTAAGACCGACATCTGTTGCAAGATAGCGGCCCACATGTAATATGTCAAATTTGGGACTGCTAATCCCCCTCGGGATGTTGGTAACACTAATTTGTTTATGGCCCGTCTTGTCTTCCCATAATTCCATATAAATGATGTTATTACTTGGTCCACTTTCTTTATATAGGTATTGTCAATAAGGAAAGGGATTGCTCGAAATAGGTATAATAGTTTTGGAAATATTGTCATTTTAATATAATTTGCTCTACCAATAATGGATAATTGAAGGTTATTGACTCTGCCAAGATCTTTTTTTATTTTTGTGATTACCGGGTCGTAATTGAGTGTGATTATTTCATTAGTATTAGGTGAGATATTGACTCCTAAATATTTTGCATTTCTGACTCTGTATTGACTTATATAGGGCATGTTGTCGGTACAAACGACCATCGTTTTGTCTTGATTTAATGAGTACCCTGAATACTGCCCAAATATCCTGGTGACTATTCCTATTTCATCTATAGCCTCAGTAGGATTAGTTGTTAGAATCGCTACATCATCGGCGTAGGCCAGTATCTTAGTATTATATATTCGGGTTTTTACTGGAATTATCCTTGGTGATGTTAACAATTTAACAATTAAGGGATTAATATATAATGCAAATAAAAGCGGTGAGCACGGACACCCTTGTCGCGTCCCTCGTTGAATGTTTATATTTTCAGACTCAATACCACCCGTCAGGACTTTAGCTTTAGGTTCTATGTACAAGGCTTTCACTGATTTTATAAACCCTGGGCCGATATTGTTAAGGGCTAGGAGTTCCCATAGATACTGCCATGAGACCCGGTCAAAAGCCTTTTCGGCGTCTAATAAAATCAGAGACATTTGACCTTGATCTATCTTCATGATATCAAAGAGTGTTATTACCCGGCGAATGTGATCGGTGGTACTTTTTCCTGTTATAAACCCGTGTTGCCAGGGAGACACTAATTGTTCAATGTGTCTGCCGAGTCTGTTAGCGAAAATTTTTGCGTAGGTTTTAGAATCTGAGTTGATCAGCGATATAGGTCTGTATGATGTGGTTAATTCCGGTGGTTTGTCCTTTTTCCCAAAAACTGCTATATTTGTTTGTCGCCAAGATTCTGGAGATTTTCCATGCCACTGGATACCTAAGAATAAGTCATGTAAGTACGGGATTATAGTCTTCCCTATTATTTTATATAAATCTATGGGTATCTTGTCAGGCCCGGCTGCCTTTCCTGCCGCTAATTCTGCTATTGCCAACTCAACCTCTATTTTGGTAATCTCTTTATCTAGTTCTTCTCTAACATCATCATCAACAGTTTGTAGCATATTATTTTCACTAAGCCAATTAATTATAAAATCATTAGTTTCTTGAGCTGTATGTACATCCTCGTTTTGATATAGCTTTTGATAATATTCTTTAAAACAATTGGCGATTTCCTTTTGAGTAGTAAATTCTTGACCACCATATATAATGTTTTTTATTGTATTATAGGATTGAGTTTGTCGGGTTTTTAAGGCAAGGTGTTTCCCAACATTTTCCCCTGCCTCATAGGTTTTATTTCGATGGGCTTGGAAAATTTCAGCGGCTTTAACGGCTAACTCATTATTTAGCTCTGCCTTGAGCACAAGAATTTTTCTTAGGGTATCCTCTGCATATTCACCCTGTTGTATTTGATTAGTATGTTTATATTCTAGGTGTGTTAAATCATTTATAAGTTGATTATGAGTTTTCATTCGTTCTTTCCTTCGGGTGGCGACAAATGTAGCAGTTCCCCCCCTTAATGCCGCCTTATAACTGTCCCAGACACTAAAACGTGAGGCACTGTATTGGTTCATGTCAAAACATTCTTTTGTCCATTGGTCTATGTGAGTTATGTAATCCTGGTTAACTAATAATTTCCTATCAAATGTCCATTGGGTGTGGGGTCGATTATATCCCGGTGCTTCCATTGTAATGTATATAGCATTATGATCGGAAATTGTCTTTGGATCTTTAACCATTCGGGTGTTCGGAGCAATATCTGGAGTTGCAAAGAAATAATCAATACGGACATATTTCCGATGTGGGTAAGAAAAAAAGGTATATCCGGGATCTTTACCCTTTTTAAGCAGCCATATATCCTGAAGGTTGTGAGTCTGAATTAAATTCAATACTGCTCTGAACACCCTAGGCTTCCGACCCGAATACTTGTATTGATTCTGTACGGACAGATTTTGATTAAATGTGAGATTAAAATCGCCACAAAGAATCAGGGTACTTGGCCATGATGCTAATTCCATTTCAATTTCAACAAACAGTGTGGGGTCATCAAGATTAGGGCCATAAATTGAACAGATTGTGATACCCAATTCTAATTGGACAATAGCCCATCGTCCATGATTATCAGCTTTTTTACGTATCGGGCTGCCTAATCTGGTTCTTCCTAAAATTATGACCCCCCTAGTTCTCGTGGTTTGCGTTGTTGTAGTTAATATTTGGTAACCGGGTATTTTTAACTGTTTAATCTCCCCAATTGGAATATGAGTTTCTTGTAAACAGATGACATCACAAGTACTATGGGCAATTATTTGACAAAATTGGGCTCTCTTGCCTTTGTCGTTCAAGCCTGCCACATTCCAACATCCTATATTTAACCTACCCATTTGGTTGTACTATTTTTGGTTCCATAATCATCAGCCTGCGTTCCTTCTTAAATGTCAGTTTGCTCATTTCTTTAACTTTTTGCTCACCCCTCCCCGCACCGAGTGCACCAAGTGCACCCTGTTTCCCACCCCTTCCCCTCCTTCCTCCTCGCCTCCCTCCCCAACCCTTGTTCGCCCACAGTGGGTGTTGAGACTCCATTGGAGTCTACAGTGATGGATTTAGCTCACTCCAAACAGGACTAGTGCCGCATGCAATTTACAGTGTAATAATGAGAATTATAAGATATAGAAATGCCAGTTACCCAATTGTGAACGGAAGAAAAAAGAAAAAGGAAAAGATATAGAAACGTAAATAAATAGAATTGGAGGGATACTAAGAGTCAGTACCTTAAAATTACAGATAAGATAGTGTCTATTGAGTCTCTTATTTTCCTATTTTCCTATTTTCAAATATCGCAACTTATATTCAGGTACTTATTCATAACCTACTATATATTAGGATATATAAAAATCAATAGACTAAATATAATTCCATCTCTAGTCTAAATCAGTTATCTATCAAAACAATTCTCGAGTGTCTTTGATTGTTCTTTCATAAACTCTCCAAATATTCTTTGGCCTTAACTTCAGATGTAAAAAATGTTGTTTGTCCCTTGTATATCACTTTTAACTTTGCGGGATTGTTCAAATATACCGTCGCCTTCTTCTCTTGAAAGGGTTTGATAAGTTGTCTGAGTCGCCACCTCCTCTCAACAGTCCAGTGGCAAAAGTCAGGGCGCACGAAGTATGATATTGAATCTTTTTTGCGATGTTTGTCAGGAGTAACTTTCTCCGCAATAGCCTGGCGAAGTAGGAAGTTCCCAAAATACACCAGAATTGCACGAGGGTATTTTCCTGTAGGTGCCGAGGGTTTTAAGGATATTGGGACCCTATGCGCTCTCTGCACCTCATATCCCCAATCCCATGTATTTAACTCTGGCAGGGTATCACGGAATAATTGTATTATAAAGGTACGGCAGTCTTCACCTTCCATTTTTTCCGGAATTCCCAGTACTCGTAGGTTGTTTCTGCGGAGTCTATTCTCATAATCCTCGAGCTTCCATCTTATGTCATGAACCTGCGCTTCGGTAGCTTCAAGGCGCTCATTTGTAGCTGCGGCCTCTGTCTCATTAACCACAATGCGGTCCTCTATATCGTTTAACCTCTCAGTAAATGCACCCATTGTTTTGGATAGTTTACGAACCACTCCTTGAACCTTTTGCAATCCAGCCCGAGCCTTGCGACTGTCCTTAGAGGTTTCTTCCCAGTGTGATGCTATAGCCTGTAACACTGTCTCCATTACTTGAGTTAGGGTAGTTCCCGAAGCTTCCAGAGTTTCTTTATTCACATTTTGATCTAGCATTGACCTTTGGGGTTCTGGGCCAGGATTGTGACTTTGGTTCAGGGCAAGAACTGTTGGGGTATAATCCCACGATAGCTCATTGGCACCATGGTGTCCAGATTTTTTCTTTTTAAGTATTGTTCTTTTTTTGTCGCGTTGTTCTTTTGGTGGGTTAGGTTCAAAATCTGAACTTAGGTTAGAGTCTGATTCACTCTCTAGGTCCTTAGCTTCATCTATTTCATCGGTGTCCCCTGACCAACTAATATCCTCAGAGAAAGAGTAGAAGTCAGTTATATCTTTATCAATCTCTAATACCTCTATAGCATCAACTGGGTGCAGGTCTATAGTAGAGTTGACTTGTGGTACTTCTAGGGCTGGTTTAGATTTCTCCGCGAATTTTGATATGTTCCCTTCCACTGCCTCCAGTCCTTTACTGGCCCCAGCTTGTGTTATATTGGTTGCGCCTGAGGGTGATGTTAATTGTACATCAGTTGTCTCATTCACTGGTGTGGAATCAATGTGCATTTCCATGTTATTGCTTTGGGGGTTCAAAGAAGGGGTCTGACCAGATATCCCCTTGCTCGAGTTATATTCAATGTCAAACGAGGGGGTTATATTCTCCTGCTGGTCATTAAGTTTATCTGTGTTCGTCTGGCTATTGATCCCAGAGCTATATGATGCAGAAGCAGATGCAGTAGTAATAGTAGGGGTAAGGTGGCTTACCTGGCCTGCGGTTAGACTGATTCTTCCCAGTGCCCCATTGGTTGCTGAGGCGGCCACTCGATTTAGCTCCGTTTGCCCCTCTTGTACCTCTTGTGGCTCTTGTGCCTCCTGTGCCTCCTGTTCCTCCTGTGCCTCCTGTACTCCCGTCTGATTCAATAGCTCGTTGTCGTCTGGCATTATTCCTGATGCAGCAGGATTTACTACAGCTACAGCCACAGCCATTTCCTCCGATACTGCATTATCATTTCCATTACCCCCAGTGTCTGCTGATATATTACCACCCTCAGTGGGGGGAGCGACTTGTTGTTTTCCCACATTTTCAATATTTGGTTGTGTATCTTTGATCATTGTTCTTTGGTTAGCAGCCCGGAACATTGTTGCCACTGTTGTAATATTTACAGAGGCATTCTTAGTTGATTGGGCTATAGATGGAGTTTTACTAGTTTTACCAGAGGAGACCCCTCTCCTGGCCGGTGTTTTATTCACAATTTTCTCTGGCATCGTTGCAGTAATCTCTGTTGGCACTCCTTGCCCTTGAATAACCCCTCCGGTAGCACCACGCTGCTGTTTCATTTTTTCTTGCTCTAGCAGCGCCTGGCGTGCAGCTCTTGTCTTCGCTGCTGCCGAGGCTACTGCTGCTGCATTTTTCGGGGCCATCAGTGAACTTGGAATAATCTCGCTTCTTTCTGGTGATAGTTTCTGCTTCTGCCGATCCGTCTCGATCACGGACCCTCCGGAGCCTGTTGCTGAGTCTTCAAAGTTTGCTGCCACAGACTGGCTCGCCTGACAGAGCCAGCAAGAAGAGCAAGAAGAACGCAGTACACGTGTAGATCGGTGATTTCCGATCAGCAGCCTGAGTGCAGCAAACCCGACTACGGAGGCAAGGAGTGTAATCGTGCGCCGTGGTGTCTCTGCGGAGGGTAGGTCTTTGGCATGTAGCGCTTTTAGTGATTCCTGTTGCATTCTGCGTGTTCCATTAACAGCTTGATATTTCCTCCGCCCAGAGTGTCGATTTCCAGGCTGTTCACGGCATGCTTACACTGCCCTGTTTGGAGCTGCTACCGGCGTCTAGCCTGACGCCGCCATCTTCCCCTCGACTATAGAGATCTCAATGCAGTCACTACGACTGATGTCCATCCAATTCCCAGGGCAGATAAACTGATTGAAACTCTAGCCTCTGCCATGTATCTCAGTACATTTGATCTGACTGTTGGTTACTGGCAAATCAGACTCTCTATGTCAAGCCAAATACAGCATTTTCAAACCCTAGTGTGCATTATCAATTTATTGTAATGCATTTTTGCTTGAAGAATGCACCTTCCACATTTCAGAGGTTGGTGAACAATGTCCTGACAGGCATTGAAGCCTGTAGTGCAGCATATCTAGATGATATTTCTGGCTTTAACTCCACCTGGAGGATCAACTGGTCCACCTTAGGTATGTGCTAGAGGCCCTGCAGAAGGCAGGCCTCACTATCAAGGCCACAAAGTGCCATATAGGGCACAGCAAGATTGTGTACTTGGGCCACCTTGTATGCGGAGGCCAGGTTCAAAGATTAGAGAGCAAAATCCAGACCACCAACGGGACTGGGTTGCTCCTACTACCCAGACTCAAGTTAGAGCTTTCTTGGGACTGAATGGGTACCTCAGGAGGGTTGGTAAAGGCTATGGATCCTTAGTGACTCCCCTTAATAATCTCACCTGCAAAGGAATGCCTAAGAAAGTTCAGTGGGCAGTTAGCTGTCAGAAGGCATCTGATGACCTCAAGCAGGCCATGTGCTCTACTCCCATCCTGCAAAGTCCTGATTACTCCAAAACCCTCTACTGTCCAGACAGATGCTTCTTAGATAGGGGTAGGTGCAGCATTATCATAACTTAACAGAGATGCCATGATCAACCAGTGGCTTATATAAGCAAAAGTTTGACCCACAGAGAGAAGTGTTGGCCAGCTATTGAGAGGGATGTATTTGCTGTGGTCTGGGCACTGAAGAAGTTAAGGCCAGACCTGTTTGGAATTCACTTTATTGTTCAGGCAGACCATAAGCCCCTCTTTGGCTTAAACAAACAAAGGGTGAAACCCCCAAATCGTTGAGCTGGTCTATTTCCCTACAGGGAATTGACTTTTCTGTGGAACATCGACCTGGGATTAACCCTTCCAACTGGTCCACCTCAGGAATGTGCTAGAGTCCCTTCAGAAGGCAGGCCTCACTATCAAGGCCACAAAGTGCCAGATAGGGCACAGCAAGATTGTGTACTTGGGCCACCTTGTATGTGGAGGCCAGGTTCAAACATTGGAGAGCAAAATCCAGACCATAATGGGCTGGGTGCTCCTACTACCCAGACTCAAGTTAGAGCTTTCTTGGGACTGAATGGGTACCTCAGGAGGGTTGGGAAGGGCTATGGATCCATAGTGACTCCCCTTAATAAACTCACCAGCAAAGGAATGCCTAAGAAAGTTCAGTAGGCAGTTAGCTGTCAGAAGGCATTTGATGACCTCAAGCAGGCCATGTGCTCTACTCCCATCCTGCAAAGACCTGATTACTCCAAAGCCTTCACTGCCCAGACAGATGCTTCTGAGATAGGGATAGGTACAGCATTATCATAACTTAACAGAGATGCCATGATCAACCAGTGGCTTTTATAAGCAGAAGTTTGACCCACAGAGAGAAGTGTTGGCCAGCTATTAGGAGGGATGCATTTGCTGTGGTCTGGGCCCTGAAGAAGTTAAGGCCAGACCTGTTTGGAATTCACTTTATTGTTTAGGCAGACCATAAGCTCCTCTTGTAGCTTAAACAAACGAAGGGTGAAACCCCCAAATCGTTGAGCTGGTCCATTTCCCTACAGGGAGTTGACTTTTCTGTGGAACATCGACCTAGGAGTAACTATTCCATCGCAGATGGATTCTCCAGATATATCCCCTTCGAAAATGAAGAGTCAACTGGGCAAGGTTAGTCTCATCTCCTTTCGGTTGGGGGTTATATAGGAAGATAGGTTCTGCTTTCATGGTTACTCACAACTTTCTGCTGGTGTCAATATGTTTTTTTGACTAATCTGACTGCAATCCTGCTAATCAGGACCCCAGTCACTGTGCTTTCTCCCTAAATTGATAATATGGATTTTTGGGTACCCATTTTGCAAAACATTTTTAATGCGACTATTGAAGGGGTGATACCCGCCACCTAAGCGGAGAGTCTGATAATCCCCATTTTTAAAAAAGGGAATTAGGGTAGTGCTAGCTGCTATCGCCCAATATCTTTGCTTGACTCAACATCTAAAGTCTTGGCAAGAATGTGGTGGCCAGGCTGGAGCAATGGGTAGAAGAAAAAAACATATTATCTGCAGCTTAGTATGGCTTTAGACAAGATGTCGGAACAATTAAACAGTGTTTGAATTTAGAACTAATAATAGGAAAATACACCTTTGCAAGGGAGGGCTGCCTTCACCTCTGCTTTGTAGATTTGCCAAGTGCTTTTGACTTGGTAAATCATTCAAAGCTATGGGAGACATTGGGAGGAATGGGTGACCCCGAGGATATTATTAGTTTCTTATCTCAAATTTATGCTCGTCTGTCTGCGAAGATACGTTATGGGAAACATGGGGAATGCACAAGGCACTTTAATATTACATGTGGGATAAGACAGGGCTGTACTCTTGCACCTCTCTTGTTTTCACTTTATATAAATGGTGTTGATGTCTTATTACAGAACTTGGGGGTAGATGTTCCTAAGGTCGGCAATCGCCCCACACCCCTATTATTGTACGCCGATGACGCTGTCCTAATTTCAAGGGCAGCAAATGGCCTACAAACCTTGATGGACAATTTTACTAGTTTTATGATGGAATTTTTTTTAAAAACTAACTTGAGCAAGACTTTGGTTATGTCCTGTGGTAAAAGGATTATTAAAACTAAAACACATTATATTAACAGGACACCGATAGAGAGAACATTTACATTTTCCTATATAGGGATTCTTTTTAACAGTAAGGGCACTTGGAATACACATATAACTCTATGCAAGTTCAAATTTGTGAAATTAGTGGAGGCGATTTTTAGATTCTCCTGAAAAATCAGCAAAAAACCTGTACTGGAGATTCCGAAGTTATATGGAGCAAAGTGTATCACAGGGAGTTGTTACAGGGGAGCCCTATGGGGCCAGGCAAATGCTATGCAGATACAAACCCTTTAAAATAACTTTTTAAGATGCTTGCTAGCCGTACCTGCCTCTACCCCTTCCAATATTTTGCATAGAGAAACTGGAACATCACACATACATGATCTGATTAGTATGGCCACTTTAAAACTGTGGCACTGTGTCTGCACTAGGGAAGAAACTCATTTTACGAGGGATAATATATTAGACTGTTTGTCCCAAGACCTAATTAAGAAAATATCTTGGTTAAGTTACATCAGTGGTCTTTTAGAAGAATGCAATTTGGTCCTGAACTGGAATTAACCTGAAGATATACAAAAATCTAGTAAGGTTGAATTAAAAAGGAGTCTCTTGAATGCTAGGACAGCTTCAAGAGATGAGGTCTCAAGCACTAAGATAACTGTTGTATCTTACCTTGAGGGGCCTATTGCTATGGGTATACAGCCATACCTCGTTTCTATAACTAATGTTCAGCATAGATTCTACCTAAGCAGACTCCACATTACACCATCTTTTTGCCTTCCCTAAGAGGAGCAAGTGGTGCGCTAATCTTCCAAATTGTCCATGTGATGGTAGGTCCAAGCAAAGCACCCGTTCACTTTTTACTTTTTTGTAATTTGTATATGGAAATAAGAAAAATATTTCTCCGTCCAACTTTTAAAGATAATCGCCTGTACTCCTATAAAACTGGTTTTAATTATTTACGTAATTTGGGAAAACTATCAGTCTGTAATGCAGTACTTTGCTATATAATATCTGCAATTAAACAAAGAAATGAACTTGTTCACTTGGAAAATCTGAACCATGAAATAATATAAAGTGTATATTCTTTATGATACGTACAACTGTATAGTGATTATGTGCATTTCTAATATGTTAAGTCGCTGTTTTAGGTTATAAATGGATTTTATTGTATTTTATAGTATGCTTTTATGGACATTTTGTATGATCCGAATAAAGCTTGATTTGATTTGATTTGATTTGATTTGACAAGGTAAGTACTTCTGTACATCCACAATTGGCTACTGGTGTACCCCTGTAAGTCCCTAGTATATAGTACTGAGGTACACAGGGCATAGGTACACCAGGAGTTACCCATGGGCTGCAGCATGTATTGTACCACCCATCAGAGACCACTCAAACTGTGACTACAAGCCTTCCATTGAAGCATTTGTGAGTTGAAGCTTTCACCTCTCACAACAGATAAAAGTTTCCTTATGTCTCAGATCACTACATTTAAACCTAATAGTCACCCCCAAGGCAAGCCTTTCAGTCCTGAAGGGAAGGTGCTTGGCCATAAGTGTGAGGGTGTCCCTGGATGAGCAGGACATCCCTACAAACCCTGGAGTTGATTCTCCAAGTGTTGTAAGCGCAGTCAGCCATTATTTTTAGACAGATAGTGGACATCAGTCATTATGAGATGTCTCACTATATAGTGGTTGCACCAAACTCGGTCCTGTTTGGAATCATACCCCAAAACGGATTCCAGTGTAGGAAGTATCATCCCATGTACTTGGGGGGGGTCCTTTATGGTACCCTCCTGTACTCCTGATTACAGCCTTTCAGTGTCTGACTGCCAGCTAGAGCTGCTGCCGACCACAGACACAATCCTGCCCTCCTGCTGCTGAGTCAAGCTTGAGTAGAGGAAGGTAGAACAATAGGTTTCCTGTAGCAGCAAGGTGTGACCACCACCCAGACAGGACTTAGTGTATTGGGCTGGGGGAGCGCTTGCAAGCGCCACCAGGCTGTTTTGAAGGGCAGATTTGGTGCCCTCTTTGCATACTTCAGTTTGAACCAGTTCAGGGAGCCCTTGGCTCCTGCTCTAGTGTGAAACTGGACAAATGACATGGGAGTATCCTCCTCTCTGTCCAGCCCTACTCCTGGAGGGACCCCTGAGTTGTCCTAACCCCCATCCTAGGGCATATAAGGGCTTACCTATGGGTGTGTCCTCACATTCATTGTGGGACAAGACTCAAGCCTGAAACCACATTACTCTTTGACCATTTGGACACTTGGACTTCACTTAACTTCACCTGAAATGGAGACTGCATCAAGGAAGATTACTGCTGCTCCTGGTCTTACTGTTCCGCAAGTCTTCTTCATGTTCTGTGTCTGTGCTTCTTCCAGGATCTGCAACAGACCTGCGGGCATCAAGGACACCTGAAGTAATCTCCCTTGCAGTGAAGGAGTCTGCAGGTACCGCAACAAAGCTGAATAGTCTGCTGCTCCTGACGTCCCACGGACTTCAAAAGGCTAAGCAACACAGGTGGTGGTTCTGAAATTCCGTTGAGGCCTGACCTGTCCTCTCTGAAATTTTGAGGGAAATATCCCTTGTCGAAACTGATGGGACCAACCCCCTGTGCACTACTTTGACTTGCAGTTGCCAAAGGCTTCTTTACACTCTGGAGCTCTTCGGACAACAATTAGCTCCCGTCTCCAGCCTCTCTTCCTGCCAAGTACAGCACCCTCGTTGCATCGCCTCCACCATGGGCCTTCCTTCTTGGTGAGCTGCTCATCTTTGGCCTCTGGGGCTTCCTGAGGGTCTTCTCCTTCTTCAATGGGCTCCCCCACTTGCTTGGGGCCTGCTCTGACTCTCCTGCTTGTGGTCAGTCACTTGGACCCAGCTGGTCCCAACGTTGCTCCTTCTTCATTCTCAACAGCAGTTGCAGCCGTCAAGACTTGTTGATTCTCCCACCTGACACCAACCCCCTGGTTCTCGAATTACAACATGGGACAGCTTGTGCATGGCTCCTGGTCTTCCTCAGCATCGCTTGGTCCTCACAGCTGTAGCGACAAGGTCCCCATCACCACCTTTAAACTGTCAAACATTGCTGTGCATTGTTCTTCCATGCCTCCTGGTCACCTCCGAGTGGCATAGTTTCTATTCCCTCTGCTTACAGGTTCTTCACTTCAAGAATCCACCCTTTGATTCCACCGGACTCTTGCACAGTCTTCTCCGGCGGCATCTTTCCTAAAGTCCTCCTTTTCAATGTCACTTTGCTACTACACAACCGTCTTCCCTGGCGTATGTATCCTGGTGCCTGGGGTATCCACGGGTGGGATGACTCTCCAACCTTCTGTCTTCCACTGGGTTTCTTCAGAGTCCACTAGGAAGAGTCCTTCTCTTAAAAACTGCAACTGCATCTTTCCCGTTGACTTGTATTGGACATGCGGTTGTGTTCCCACTCTGCACACAGCCTCTGTGGGTTCCTCAGTACTTTCCTTGGGTGGTATCTTTGGTCTCCAGCTCATCTGAGTCTCCAGGTCCAAGTCCTGACTTCAGTCAAAGTTCACATTCCTCTTTCTTAAAACATGGTTTGGTCTCCCCCTGAAGACCACTGTGTTTTGTGCTACTTACCTTATTGCAATTGAAGTATTGTTATGTATTTCTGTTGATATCTCTGGTTAGGAGATATACCAATGTGTTAGTGAGTGCTGTGTAATAAATAGACACATTTTTATATATACAGTGTGTGGTTCATTTTTATTTAACCTAAACTACATGATTAGAACTGGCACAGGAAGCTGCTTAACACTCCTTCAAAATAAGCCTGAAGACTGCTCTCCACAACTACCACTTTGAGAGCTTTCAAAGGTTATCAAAGAACACTAAAAGCCACCATAAAATGTTGCCTGGATTAGTGCAAGGTGCCTCACTTAAATAAGTGTGCACCATATATTAAGCTAGCCTCTTGCAGCCACCACCCCTGGCCTATTTTGGACCAGATCTGCAAGCCATATTGTGAATGGGGAGGGCGGCACACTGACCTGGGGACCCCAACTCACGAAGAACAGCCATATTATAATGGGAGACGGCGTCATGTAGCCTCCCTTCCAGGCATATATTGTCCCTGGGGACCTCATCCACTGGGGCCCACACAAATATTAGTTTGGGAGGGGTTACATGGCACCCTTCCCCAGGCTGATTTTGACCCTGACGGCCCCATCCCCATGGAGTCTGCCCAATAAATGCTGGGTGCCCTAGAGCCCTTTCTGGGCACCCACTACATCATTGTTGGGGCACTGGGGCTCCCCTCGCGGCCACAACAGACTCCCAGCCTACCAGAGCCAGCATTGCTCCCACCTACCGGGAGCAGCTAAAAACGCTGCTCCCTGCAGGCAGGAGCAAAATTTTCATCACTTTCCCTGTCTGCATTAATGCAGGCAGGGAAACTGATTTTTCATGCTCCTTCCCGCTGGGAGAGGACTTAGTGTTAGCTCTCGCTTAGCGGTGGCTTTGACATTGCTCCAACCAAGTGAGAGCAAGCACAGGTTTCCCTGCCTGCTCCACTGCAGGCAGAGAAATGACTGTGTCCCAGGGTGGGCACAAAAGGGCATAACAGGAGCTGTGTGGCTCCCTTCCCTCTTCAATTTGCAGCCAGGGCCCAGAGGGTGGGGTTGCGTGACTGAAATTGGCCCAGGAGGTGGATTGCATGTCCCCTCTACCCATTAATATTGCAGCTGCCTCCCAGCGGAAGGGATCCCTGTGGCCTACATTGTCCCTAGGAGGGAGGGTGCCTGCCCCCCTCCTCCATTTCCCATTAGTGCCAGGACCCAGGGGAAATCAGCCCAGAACAGGGGGCCGCATGATCTCCTTCCAATTGTTTCAACAGCCAGACACCAGGAGCTGGGGTCCTTGGGACCAAAAGCCGCCCGGGAAGGGGGGCTGCCTGCACCCCCTCCCCTGTATATTTAATAATTCCCCATGGGACCTGCCCCACCTGCGAGTCAACTAAAACTCAAGTGCAGGACACCACACTTGTCCTTTTTTTCGCTTGCAGATTCTTGGATCCTCCACAGATTCATGGGAAAAAAAATTTAAAAACCATTTGTGGCCCCCTATTGGGGTACCTGTGGGACTCTTTCGCCAGGCCTAGGGGAACAGGGTATTCCCTTCACTCTTGTCTCTTTTTTTAATGTTTTATCTTGGGTCTTGGCCGAGTCCAAATCACAAGATGTCTGCCACCATTTCCTGGTAGAAGTGGTGGCAGCCAATTAGATCTCAAAATGAGATCTATCAGATCTGCTGAGGCTCTGCGTTCCTAGACATACATACATCTTTTTACTTTTAATAACTCAAAAACTACTGAATGGATTTACATCACATTACAAAAAACACATTATTGGAACCAAAATCTAGCTTTCTGACAAAGTTGGTGTAGCTGTTTAGTCCGTAGTCATGTTCAAAATCCTTATGGGAAATTGCATGGAGAAACTGTGTTTTGGGACCCCCTTTTTCGCATCCCTTGCTTGAGGACACACCCCAAAACTTTCCAAACAGCAGCTGAAGTGAGTAGGAAACTAGTTTTGAAAAATTTGTGAAGATTTGTCAAATGGCGACAAAGTTGTTAGTGAAACAAAAAACACCCTGGGCCAGATGTACCACCGTTTTTTGTGAGAGACTTGCAAAATAGTGTTTGCAACTCGCTATTAGGAAGGGGCGTACCAAGGGCGTTCCTTCCTAATAG
The DNA here is from genome assembly GCF_964263255.1 of Lissotriton vulgaris. Classification (NCBI taxonomy): domain Eukaryota; kingdom Metazoa; phylum Chordata; class Amphibia; order Caudata; family Salamandridae; genus Lissotriton; species Lissotriton vulgaris. Next base: position 446,964,266 of record NC_141693.1, on the reverse strand, counting down.
CCAGTCCAAATGGTATGGACCATTGTTTTGTGATCGCAATTGCGGTCACAAAACACTGGTAGTTTACCAACTACTTTGTGAATGGGTGCGAAAATATTTTCTAGGAGCAGGCAGTGGTCCCAGGCAAAAGTTTAAATTTTCTTTTTTAAATACATCCCATTTTCCTTTAAGGAAAACGGGCTCAATTAAAAAAAACTGCTGTATGTGAAAAGCAGTCCCAGACATGGTGGTCTGCTGACCCAAGAAGGCCTCCGCCCGCGTTACCAATCCAACGCTGTTCGTAGAGGGTGTGAAAAGACCTTTACATGGGCAGACAGACCCCGGGTACAGTTCCTCACACATGAACTTTGGGACTCTATAAGTTATTGGGGCCGTTATTGTGGTGGTTGGGTCTCCTCTCCGATTAGAGGTTGATGCTGTGAGTGGATGCCTGTCGCGATGTGAAGGGGTGCTCAGGATGGCCATAATAATACAATCTTACAATGTGTGAGAGATTTGCAATGACAGGAGGTGATTGTCACGTTGTACTGTCTTGTCATTGGGAGTGCTAGCCATTTCCAATGGGGTCGTAAATTGTGCTTGCCTCATGAATATTGATGAGGCATGCAATTTGCGACCCATTTGGGAATCGCTAACAGTGTCTGTGACACTGTTGTACATTGCATTTTGCGACTCGTACATCTGGCCCTCTGTCTATGGAAACTAGTTCCTAACTATAACTACTGACTTGATAGATATAACTATATATATATCCCACCTGATTACCTTTCTCCCTGGTAGTGGGGTGGGCTTCCTGTGTAGGCGGATTAAAGGGTTTACCACCTTTCTGCCCTTCCCTTCCCTGGGGAAGGGAGGGAATAATCAGGAGGCCCTTAAGGCAAGGGTGAGGCAGCAGGATTGGGTGTTTAGTTTGCCCACCTTAGCACTGCATCATTGCAGCCCCCACTCCCTGGCACCAGGCAATCTTTCTGCCCCCTGAGGGATGCAGAGTGGGGTTGGGTGTGGTTAGCTGCTGGCCCATCGGAGGAGGAAGTGTAGAGCTCAGCACAAACCGAAAAACTCTTCCCAGGGGCGGACCCAGCCTGCCTGGGGGGAGAGCATCGTGGAGGAGGACCCCCCCCAGCCAGCATTGTGTGTGTGTGAGGAGTTTTATATAGCACAAACTTAGACCCGAAGGTATCAGATCACTTTAAATGAGAACCAGTTACGTTACTGGCCTTTCTGGAGGCATATGGGCGTGTATTACCTCCCATTTATCAACTACAGAGGTGTCACTCCCTGTCTCTCGCTGGCTCCGCCCATTAATGTGTGCATATTAAGTGGGGGCTGGGAGCCTGAGCAAAAGTAAGTGTAAACTAATTTGAGCATTTCTTTTAAACCCCCCCCCCCCACACTTTTTTTTATAAAATTTCACCAAAGCGGTGTTTTGAAGAAAGAGAATATGCTAATGTGGGCCACTTTTTTTAGCGTGTCTGGGACGATTATTAATTCCAATCCAACTTTGTCTATGAAGTCTCGTTCTGAATTGACTCGCTACTAAATGCACTTTTGCAAACTTCCCTCAAAACCTTTGGACACGGAGACAGAGTTGGGTGTTATGTTGTCCAGCGGAGGCCTTCCCATGCTGGTGTCTCATTTCCTGGTGATGGGCCACGGGGTGTGGGGTCTGGTGTTAGTTGTCAATAGGGCCTGGAACAATGGGGGTGACAAAGAAAATCGAGAAGAGCAATAGTTCAGCAGAGGAGAGGAATTAGGGGTACTCTAGGGTATTGAAAACAAAACTGAGCAAGGTGAACTTAAAAAAAATGCCCCTTTTAACCACTCCCCTGCTGGTGACGGAACCACTCGGTCATCAGCCGCGGTCGCGCTGTGCTGATGACGGAGCGGTTCCGTAACGGCCCGCTCGGAACGCCTGCGCGGCGCGGATTCCGCGCCTGCGCTGAACGTTCTATTGAGCGGGCGGGGCCGTGACGGAACCGCTCCGCCATGAGCACAGCGCAACTGCGGCTGAGGACGGAGCGGTTCCGTCACCAGCATGCGCCCGCCGCGTGGCCGCCCCACCCCCTTAGCACTGCGGCGGAATAGCTGCTGCAGTGAAGGGGTTAAGAAGCGCTCCACTTGTGCATCCTGCACGGTGCACAACTATTCATTAGTCAGCCTCTTCGCTGCTTCCTTAAAGGACCCCACCCACCCTGTAGTCGGGTTAGCCTCAACTTCCAACCACCCAAGTTGTACTCCCTCTTTCGTCCCCCGAAGTATAACCAGCCCCTTTACCCCTAACCTTGAGAAGAAAATGTGGCCTAACGGCTAGGGCGGTCGACTTCGGAGCTGGGGAACCGTGTTCGAGTCTCGGCAGGGACGCTCAACATTCTGTGATTCTGGGCAAATCACTTAATCTCCCCATGCCTAACAAAAATGAATGTGTTTGGTATCCTAGTACACTGTGTTTTTGTATGACAGGAGCATGGTTACAGAACACAGTTCTGTGTATTCTGCCTATACAGGCTGAACCAGCGAGTCTGCAAAGAAGGGCTCTGCAGGATTTAATTTGGAAGGCAAAAAAGTTTAGGATAGAAGGAGTCATGACCTTACATAGGTTCTGTTAGTAAGGGTGTGAACTACCCCTACAGCAGACTAAATGGATTCTTGTCTCCATTTGAGAGGATACTTCTAAAGATGGCGCCTGAGATGAGGCAAGCCAGAGAGCTGTTGTGATGTGAAAGGATATACATCATATTGTGATGTACCTATTGTGATGTCTTCTGCCATGGAAAGTGAGATATCTGTCTGCCAGGGTCTGAGAAGAATACCATATCATGATGTGAGATGGTGCCATGTCATATGATAGAGTGCCAAAATACGATATAAAAAATGCCATGTCATGTTGTGAGAAGTGGTCATGTTCAAGTTTGATGGTGTTGCAATTATGAAAAGGATATTAGCGGGATGGCTGTCCTGATATATTATGATGCCTGTAGGAAATTGGATAATTTATATGGATGGGTGAATACCCACTTCATAGGAATAATCACAACTATTAAATTCCCTAAATTAATGTCATTAATGCCTTATAAATGTGAGCTCAACAACCAGATGGTAGCTATGCACAAAGCTGCCAGGTTTCGCTTATGGCAATGTGTAAAGTATTTTAAAGTAGCAAATGTGCCAAAATGGACTATGCCCTAATGATAGAAAATAGTCGCAGTACACCGGGACCTAGGATCAATTTTAGGCTGACCGTGATGGAGTGCAGGTTATATACATCAACCAGGTTCGTCCCAGACAAAGATTTTACCTTCTGGCTTCAGGGCTGATTAGGATCTCAGTAAATGGGATTCTCCATTGTGGACGTGGCGGGTGTCCCCCTGCCGTATAGCTAGTGCCATAGGATATAATGCAATTGTATTGTGGAAGACAGTGTGACTGTCGTGTTTGTGACTGACTGTCCTGTCTGCCTGGATCAGGCCTTTAGCATTTTAAGTCCCAATCAGCCAGAGTAGTACACTTTTAAAGCCTCTGAAGACCTCAAGGGGACATTTAGAAACTTGGAGGGTGTTAGGCAGAGGCCAATGGCAGGGTCCAGTCAGTCCAGGTCCAGTTACCACAGGTCAGCTAGGTACTTCCAGGAAGAGGCCTCTTGCAGCTTTTGCCTCCCTGTACCCACAAAGATCAGCTAACTGTCCACTTCTTTGTCCTGGATACCAGAGGGAGCAGTTCCAGTCTTAAGGTCTGCTCTCAGGTAACAGACAGCAGATACAAACCCTTTCTTATCTTCACCAGGTTCAGAAAGTGCCTGGCAATGCCACATTTATGCCTGGCACTAGCTACTAGCTAGTGTGGGGAGGGCAAGCTCCTAGCCTTTTCCTAACCAACGGGTAAAAGTTTCCATAGGTAATAAACCTACCCACTTCTCCAAGAGTTACTTTGAGACTTACTGCAAACAGGCCCAAAATGGCATGTGCTGGGGCATTTTCAAGATAGTGAAAGTCTTCAGCCACACTGAACTTGGGCTCTGAGGGTTGGTGGTGTGCATGGGGAGAGGACTATGTTGCTAACAGTTTTGTTCCACATCTAACACTAAAATCTAGTTTGAAGCAGGTACTGTACCCAAAATAAACCCGGAGACAGAAGTCTGGTTGATGAAAAGCAGGGTCCTTCAGCAACCAGACAGGGTATCCACAGGAATTGTTTTGGCAACCCGTTGTCTCCCTTTCAAGAGTGCCTATAGTGTTACATGCACCTCAACAAATCTGTCAAGCATGATGTAACAGTGTGGTATCACAGGATGCCCACAGCTCCCATTGTGAATATTCTGTGGAGTTCAGAGGACGTATCCCAGCCAATTGTTGGCTCCTGGTGGGTCTTTCACACCTATTACACACCTATTCAGGGCTGAGCATAATCTGGGAGCTGGCAAATGTTTATCATATTTAGCCGTCTCACAGTTCAGGCAGGTACAGGGCAACTTTCTAAAGGTTACTTTTCTTAATGTTTATTAAAAATACACCTTCACCATTGAATTGCCTTTTAATACCTAATAAAAATAGGTGTTTAATTTTGTTTCTAGCTGGTCGAATTCCTGAGATACAATATCAATATTCTAATTCTAACTCTGGTTTCCTACATATGACAGGCAGGCCTTGCACAGTGAATATAGCTCTTAGAGTCTTGTCGTTGGAGGGACACGGTAACTTTAATTTTCTACATGTCCCACTTTTAAATCCCATGCACTCTGCCTTGTGGGATACAGAGCTTGCATAGGGGGCACTTAATAATATTTAAAAGGGTGAATTGTATTCTGTCAAAAAGGGTTATTTTAACATTTCACACTACAACAGTCAGGTTACATAGGGTAGGCCTGAAGCCATATTTGCACTGCCACTGTAGAGGATGGCAGCAACATGATATCATCATGGGCGAAAGTGCACTTTACAAATATACAAAGCATTTCACAATACAATAGATGCTGCAGTATCAAGTTGCATTGAACTTCCAGTGCACTGTTTAAACCATATACTAGGGACATATGGTCAAGTTAAATGTGCCAATCAGCAGTAAGCCAATGTAACCATGGTTAAAGGGGAGCACAGGCTCTTTACTAATGGTTAACAGGATTAAAGTGCACAGTACACAGATAAAGCCAACATAAATATAGCGTCCAGCAAATGGTGAAAAATCTGGGGTGACCACACAGAAAAGATGATTTTCTTACAATGCCCATCACATTCGTGTTGGCTATATGATTGCGTCATGTTGTGAGGTGCTCCCACCATTCCAATATAAAGGCGATGCCTAGCACATAGTGAGATGATATCCCAATAATATGTGAGCTGACATCAAGATGTGAGTTTACGTTGTGATATTAGAATATCATCATGATGTGGGACAGATGCCTGTCCAATGTGAGGGGCAACACATTTTAATGTGAGATGTTATCCCTCAAGCTAAGAGGTGAGTTCACATTAAGATGTGACATAATACCATCGCAATCTGGGATGATGCAGTCATGTGCAAAGGGTATCATCATAATGTCCTGAATGTCTTAGAAGTGAGGGCCTTTTCTACTGGTATCGAGTAAGAGGCATGCTTTTCATGGTAGGCTATATTTTATGTTCCAGCACTTAATTGCACCTCCTCAACGAATACATGCACAGGATTGCATTAGAGAGGCCGGATGCTGTCCCGTGCACCAGTGTTCTTTAGAATATCACCTGTCCAAGTAGGAAATTTGTGGTGATTGGACAAGGACAATATTATGCTGCCTTATGAAGGTGGTTGTGTTAATCAAAAAACCATTCCTGTAGTGATTTGAATTGGGAGTCTGACAACGATGTCAGTAGGGATCTAACAATGATATTGGACCTGGGGCTGAAGACACTCATGGAGATCTGGCAATGCTGCCATGGCCATCTAACGAGGACTCATATGTCCACACCATAAGGGCTCCCATTGCAGGGAGCAGGATTGCCATCATGATCTCAAAAATATGGGCATGGTCATTTGAAGAACAAGCCTGTGTCTATAGGGGTGGAAGGTCAAGATATAGCCTCAGGACCAGTCCACTAGTGGGATAAAGGTTTCCCTTGGTGGTGTTAGTCGGTAGCTCATTTGTGTCCTGAGAAAGTTAGCCACCGGCCTGCTGAGGAAATCTTCCAACTTTGGTGTGGGCATGTTGCCATCATGGAGGGCTTTAGACCCATTCCATTCCCATCATCTTGAAATTATTACTTTGATCTCCAAAATATCCCTTTCTAAACTCTTCCCTCCTTTATCTCTCATTGGCTTACCCCAAACCTCATTTTATTCCTATGATCTCCCAAACAACCCTTTCTAAACTCTTCTCTCATGTATTCCTCCTTTGACTCATCCCAAACCTCATTTTACTACTATGATCTCCCTAATCCCTTTTTAGAGTCTTTCCTACTCCATCTCTCCTTTTACTCATCCCATACCTCATCGTACTACTATGATCTCCCAAATAACACTTTCTAGACTCTTCCCTCTTTTATTCCTTCATTATCCTATTCAATCCAACTAACAGTCTGGCACGTCTACCATTCAAATCAACGATCCTTTGTATTTATTTTTATTTTATTTATAAAGTTTTATATAGCGCAAACTTGATCCCAAAGGATATCAGAGCGCTTTACAATACTTTTTATAACAACAGTTGAACCGCATTGTAACAGTTAGAAACATAATTCAAAACGAAAAGTGAGACAACAAATCACCGAGGGCGCATGCATCAGGTGCAACCACTCACGACAGCTGTGACTATCTTGTGGTAAAACGTAGTCACCAAGGCTTCCCCTCCTACTCAGACCATGTGGATGGAACAAACTACAGAGTATTTTTGTAATTAGAAGTTCAGCACCGAAAGTGACTGCTGTATGCCACCTCATAATTGCAAAACTTTGGTTTTGATGAGAAATGAGGAGGAATTTGATAGCATACTAAATATTGCTCCATTAAGTATAAAGAGAAGCCTGTTGTTATGTGTGCTTGCGTGCTCTTAACTTGGTTGATTTTTATCCCCAGAGCAAATACAATATAGTATCAAGATGAGAGCTCATGTATCTATATTATAGATAGGTCATATATTTATATTTAATCATATATTCTGTAGTACATAGCACAATCAAGTGGATCCATATAAGAGAACAGTTTTCTTGTTGCTCTTGTATTGCCTTCACTTTATTGTAAGTAGCACATTGCAACAACAATCCTGACCAAGAAAAGTTACTGTCGTTTCAGTAAAATAAAATTAAAGAGCAGTATTGATATGGTTTGGAACCATGAAGAAATCATATTGGCCTTTTCTAAAAATTGAGTCAACCTAAATATCAATTAGAAATATATCTATAAATGTATTTTTCTCTTTATATGTTGTATTTTCTTGCTCTTAAAATGCATCAGTTTTTAACACTAAAGTGATCTGCAGTGATTGTAACCTTCCCCCAGATTCATCAAAGTAACGTTTTGAGAGTCCTTAATAGCGATTTTTAAGGAATCGCTATTAAAGACTCGCAAAATGGGATGCATGTAGAAATCGCAATATTTTTGCGATTTCTACTGCTTCCTTATTTGCGATTTGCTAATTGCTAATCGCAAATAAGGAATGGTTGTCCCATTCCTTCCTAAAGGCCCATAGGAATGAATGGGGAGTCATTCCTTATTTGCGATTAGCAAGTAGCGAATCTCAAATAAGGAAGCGATTTCAAGGGTGCCAGGGTGTCCAAAGGACACCCTGTAGCACCCCTGAAATGGTAATGTACACAGGTGTCGCGCACACACATGTCCAAAGGACATCTGTGTGTGTAACATACAGCTTAGGAAAATGCACTAAAGTGCATTTTTCTGAGTTTTCGCTATTTACCACGTAGTTAGACTTCGCGGTAAATATCGGCCCCATATTGCGAATTCGCAATTTTATAACGGTCCATGAATTGCATTTAAGGAATCTCAAATTGAGATTCCTTAAGTGCAATTAATCACAATTTAGCGATTTCTATAATTGCGATTTTTGCATTTGGGATGATGAATCCCAAATGCAAAAATAGCGCTCGCAAAGGGCCAGATTCTCAGAATCTGGCCCTTTGCGAGCCGATTTCGGCTTCATGAATTTGGTTGCTTAAGTATAAATACAGAGAAGGAGACAGTCATTTTCGGTGCTGAACTTCTAATTACAAAAATACACTGTAGTTTGTTCCATCCACATGGTCTGAGTAGAAGGAGAAGCCTTGGTGGGGTCCTGGATTAGCGTGCTACTCACCGAAAAGCATTTCGACACTTCGGGAGGGATAGTAAGCACTATATAAATACCATTGTAATTGCAGTAAAAACACATCAAAAAGTAGTCCGTAATTTGTTGCATAAACAATTTGAATCTGTTTAATACAAATCAGATTATAAAAATGTGGTAACGCACAATGAGTAGTGACATGCCAAGAGTTCTTTATTTTTGGTAGTGGATTATTGCATGTAAAAAATACAAATGTTGTTATAAAACTCTCATTTCTGCAGATCACTGTTCATTTTAGAAAACCAACGCATCAGATTTAAAAATGCTTAACCTGCCCCTTCATCGTTTGGCTGCTATTCTTTGAAATAGGCAGCATCTTTTTACAAGCCAACTGTAATAAATTATTGCAGTTGAACAGACACATCATTTCCCTTTTTTCTTTTTACAGGTAAGTAGGGATGTCAGTACTCGACTATAATAAGGGAATTATAGACAGGTTTTTAGAATTGGGATTTCTAAAATGGCAATGGGACCCAGCAATATTATGAATTTACCTGCTGCCTTTACAGTGTGTGCTGTATTTAGTAATCGAGCTGTCGTTTCCAGTCTCACTCACATTTTTCTTTATCTTTTTGACACATATGTTTACATGACCAGATCAATGTAGATTGAGTGCGGCAGGGCAGCTGGCAGTATCTAGTACCATAAAGGGTGTCTTGACAATTCAGACTTTGTGTTTTTATTCACTTTAAAGACTTTTGGTCAATTCAAAACACTTAGTTCTTTTTTTCCCTTTTTTAACAGTATTTAATTCATCATAAAAAGCACAGGGAGTTTTAATAAATGTTAAACAATTTAATTAAACGGCTGACACAAAAAAACACACTAGCCATGCAGACATCCCCCAACCCCCTGCAAGCGGTAACCACTCAACTCTTCCCCCTAGTTTCGCCAGCCAATGCTTTTTATTTGTTTTTCTTCTAATTCCACATCCCATGTTGGTGTTGTTCTCTCCCTTATCTCCTAGCTGTCTCTATCCTCACCCCTGCGCTCCCTCCCACAGCCTCCTGTCTCCCCAGAGCAGTGGGTAGGTGTGTGTATATGTCAGAGAGAGGAATGCCTCTCTGTCAGTCGGTGCTCCCCTGGCCAACTTTAAGTGCTTAACACTGAAAAGACCCATCCATAACTAATTTTTTTTCTGCTGGAGATTAATGTCACTGAAAAATGCAAATATCTGACGATTAATAATAGCACGCATCTATTCCACATTAGGAGGGAGCATGACTCCGAAGGAGATTTCATTTTTCACATTTTTCTAGTCTGTTTTTTTCCAGCAGGAACACAGACAAAGACGGGGAGGAAACCATAAATTTTCTTCTAATAATGTCATAGACATAAAACCCCCTGCAGACTGTTTGCATTTCATAAGTTCACAACAGTAAATGTTCTTCTTCGTTTCTCTGAAGTTTGATTTAATAAGTATCTGTACGCGGCGTGTTTCAGTAGAGACGTGTACCAGGGACATGGCATGCTGGGTATACTGGAAAGAAATGGCCCCAAGATCAGAAATACAGTTTCATGCAATTTCGTTTTTCATGCCTCGTTTAGGTGTTATAAGTGGATACTTGTGACGTTCGTTTTTACGAGTCTTAAGATTTGGTTGACCTTTGTGACTCTTCTGGTATATTTTGTCTCGTGCACAGATGTTAGCCCAGTTTTTAACTCTCCTTTTTATTAGGCCTAGGTGTTGACAGAACAGCTCTGAAAATAACTTGCTGCTAACAACATACCTGCTGTTTTTGACCTAACTAGGGTGAAACCAGTTCAAGGTTGCTTGTGTTCCGACCTTGCCAGGCAGTTAGGGCTGGACTGTTCACATGAGAAGCAGGGTCAAGGCTGATTTGCATATGGCTGGGTCCAAACTGAGCTGACATGGTGGGCAAAATAACGATGGATTGGGATCTGGCCCGAGCGATTGCCAGTGGTTGAAATTGATTCAAGCATCCATCACCTTGTTGTTTTTTGCATTTGCAATCCTTTCAGCCACAGGTCAGCCACTTAGTTAATAACCTACTGACTCAGCTCAGTGGCACATTTATTTATCACCTAATGTTGTAGTGTTTGGATGTATCCTTCCACCTACAATCGAGTGCTATCATGGAGCAGCACAAAGGATTAATTTACAACTATAGTCCTTGTAGCCTCTTCTCAGCCAGGGTACCAATAACTACGCCACACATGGAGCTTGGTAATACATGTCTTAATTCGTCTGTGCATAACCGAAAACTCCACATTCTAAAGCAGCCTTCACTGCAACACATTATATTCATTATGTCATAGCTCTGCGTAGTTCATCAGGAGCCAAAAGAGTTCCGTCATAGTGGAGACAACACATTTCCCCCTCTGTTAAATGAAAACTTGTCACTTTTACAAAAAGTTACAGACATATATACATTTAAACCTCTTCAATTAATATCTATGGCGCTGTAAAGGTACGACCTGACCGTGTCATGTGAAGTTGAGACCTGCCACCATCATGATATAAGATCTCTGCTGGGATAGTGGAAAGGCAGCAGCAGTCACTGGTGTTTCAGAAAAATCTGTCCTTTACCATGGAGATCTGGTGTACTATAAATCAAAAGCCGAAAGTGAGAAGAGTCTCTGGTAATAGACTTCCCAGGGCTCTGGGCTGTCACCATGTGTCCTTCGGTCGACACTACTTGGAAAGGTTCTGCATCAAAGGGAGCATCAGATTTTCTTTTCCGCGTCTGCCGGGCGAGCACGCTGTCTCCTCTCTGGAAGACGATGTTTTTTGCATGACGTCATTGGTCAGCATATGTTTTCCTCTTTTGTTTCTGACCCAAGTCCCTCGTATGAACAGCATTCTCATCTCTTTCTGTATGATTGGCCCACTGGTGTATCTTTGTTGTCAATGCACTTCCAAACATCAGTGTTTCTGAACTTTCACTAGTGGTCGAGTAAGGTGTTGAACCGTAAGCTCACAAGGTAGAGCTTAACATTGTATGTAAATTGAGCCTTTCAAGTGCAGCAGACTGCACTGCTTTCTTTAGCGTACTCATAAACCTTTCAACCAGTCCATTGGCCTACGGCCACAGAGAAGTGCCATTTTGATGCTTGATACTCGGATGCTCTAAAAAGTCTTTGAACTCCCGACTATTAAAGGCAGGTGATTGTTAGATATTAGTATGGCTGAAACACCCCATGTTGCAAAGATGCCAGCCCGTCTCTCAATGACTCTTCTTGAGTGGTGAATGAGAAATTCTCAGTTAATGAAAATCGTGGGTATTCGTCCACAATCACCATCAGATGATGTGCATTGTCGAGTGGACAGAAAAAGTCATTGGCTATTCTCTTCCAGGGATGCGTGTTCTGACATGTTTGGGGCGTGTTGAATAACTTTTGCAGATAGGCAGTTTCATAGATGACGGGCCTTTAATTCCTTCTCAACTCGCTTGTTGAGACATACAAACCATACTCTGTCTTTGAAAGCTCGTTTCATGCCAGCAATTCCTCTATGTCTTTTGTGGCCCACTTCAATCATTTTCTGCCACAATCGCCATACTCTTCAGCTCTAGCAGCCATCAAGACTCATTCCAGACCCAAACTTTCTCTCACCATTCACCACATGAATGAATCGGACAACCATCCATTAATGACCCTAAGACGTATGCTCCCTTCATCGTTAAATTCATTGAACTTACAGTGTTTGACGAGTGTGTCAAGTCTCTCTACAAAATCATCGATGATTTCACCAACTTTCTATTATTCTTGACTAAAGATATTTCTTTCACTTTCAACATTTGGCATTGGATTGAATTTGCAATTCAAGGTTTCTTTAATGGGACAGTGTGTGATTTCTTTGTTAGTTTATTGCATTTCCTACAGGACTTCCTTTACACCATCACAAGCAAGAGTTTTTAGGTATTGGATAATCTTTTTGTTAAGAGTCTCTTCAAGTGCATCAAAGAAATCTTCAAATGTCTCTCTCCACATAGTTCTTCGGTAGCAACTATTTTGCTTTTGGTGGTATCAAGAAAGCAACAGCATTGTAGACCAATGTGGAACATACTGACGCAGGACATGGCAATCCTTCGACCACTATTTCTAGCTCATTCTCTCTGAGAGCCTGCAATATATTGGCCTTTGGATCATCCTTGATAATAACTGGAAGCAGGGTTTTTTGCTTGGGTCTCCATCGTAACAACAACCTACCAATCGAGACTACTCACTAACTTTCACTTGTCAAAAACCTGTGGAGTTTTTCTGAGCCGCACTCAGTGGGTTTGGTGGCTCACCTCTTCAGATATGGAAGGCTCCGCAAGCTCAAGCCTGATTACTTCTCCTTGGGCTGCTGTGCCCAGTGCTGCAGTATGAAGACTCTCTTTAATTGCTTCCGGTAAGCAGACAACAATTTTTTGCATCTAGTTTGCTTTGCTTCTGACGTCTGTGTGCTTGCTTACACCTGATTGATCTCTGACTTACAGCACTTATAATCGCAGTGTTATCTTGCACTTCATTGACGCTTTGTTCTTTTGACACCTGGGTGATCTCTCCTTAGCAGCAGGCGCAATCGCAATGTTATTACTCTGTACTAGGTATGGCTCTATGTTGCATTGTAGTACGGTATCATTATGTATGGCCTGACCAACAGGCTCTCAAGCAACGACTGTAGATTCTTTGTAAATACTTTAATTTTTACTTTTTTCACAGCGGCTGGAACTGCGCTTTGACTCCACATGCATTCAGCATAGATTATATACTTTCCCGATGGCACACATAGTATGCACAAGCAGTTTGCTTGGACCATGTCAAACTCTCTGAGACAGCACTGTCAACCTTTGGATTACTTATCCCATATCTCATCACCATTTGTAGCATCTTCCCAGCTGGGGTACCCACCAATAACTACATCACACGCAGAGCTTAGTTATACACAACTTTCTTCGTCTGCATATAACTGCGCACTCCACATTCTAAATCAGCCTTCGCTGAAATACACTCATTTCATTACGTCATTGCTCTACGGAGTTCATCAGAAGCCAAAAGGGTTCCATCATTGTCAATTTGCAAGACACAACAGTCTTCTCTATCCCGTTGTCGGACGCAGCATGCTAGAAGCATGGAATGCTTCTTTTAATGCTCATCTAGCATGGCTTGCAGAATGCAGCAGGTTTGTGTTGGGGCCTACCTTTGGTGTTTTCCCTTGGTCGAGTGGGCAAATGTGGGCTGGGGTGTCACACAAACAGTGCAGTGTTCACCATATAAGCTGGGTTTCCTTGGTGACCTGGGCAGTGGGCGCAATCATGGATTGTTAAATACTCGAATCCAAGATGCCACCTCCCTTATTATTCCCTATAAGGAATTCCCAATCCAATTGTTCTGTGCACATGCTCCTAGTTATCTCCTTGTGTCCTTTACCAGTCTTCGTGCCTTTTGTCCCTTTTTTACAGGTTGGTCCACTCCACTGTCTCCAGTCCTTCTGGATTTTTCATCTTGGAGGATTTTGCTCCTTTGGTTTTTCCTGCCACAGAAGTTGTTCCTTTTCCAGGGCATCTGCTAGCTTGGGACATGCTCATGTTGGAAGGGTGGCTTCGAGAAGAGATCATCCTTTCTTCAGCATCAAGGTTTCCAGGATCTGGAATTGACCACCACAATCAATGATCGGCACCCCTACACCTAGCATGCTCCTCTGTGTTTCGCTCTAATGTGCTAATGCTGCATATATTAGCAAGTTAAACCCAGCCTAATGACTTTGCCAATAATTGTTTACTATAGTTTCCTGGATTTTCTTTTCTTTCTCTTTTTTTTCATTTAAATCCATTCTCTCGTGCTTTTAGAGTTTTTGTCTGCTTAAAAAAAACTTGATATGACCTTCTTCCTTCCACTGTCAAATCATCAGCAGTCTCAGCAAAACATCAGCTCTTTTTCTTAACCTTTGGCATTAGACTAACATTCCTTTTTATTATGAGTGGCTTTGCCAAGAGTTTATGCTCCTTATCACTATAAAGCTATGCATGTCATATTACAAGCCCTCAAGAAACTGGTAACGCATCTTTCAAGCATGCCATCACATCATCAGTCATACTTCTACTGTTCTGTGTATCTTTTAAACCACGATAAGCAGTACTTAATTTAGTACAAAAATATGAATGAAAAATGGAAGGGCCCAACTTTTTTCTTAGGAGCCCACTGGTACTGCTATTGAATGCCAGTTTGCTGAACGCCAAAGCTGCCTGATGTATGTATGTATATGGTATTTCTATAGCACAAACATAGCCCAAAGGCAGCACAGAGCTGTGCATGGTCAAGAACAAGCAAATACGTGAACTAGTGATATCAGAGGTGGCTGGGTTGTGGATGGTTAATACATTGTGAAGTAGTGGTCTTTAAAGAGGTGAGTCTTCAATTCTTTTGTAAATTTTAGCAGCATTGAGGTGGTCCTAATGGATACGGAGATGTAGTTACAGATCCTGGGTGAATAGATTGAAAAGGCCCGCGACCTTGGTTCTTTTTTTTACGCTTCCTAATCTGCAATCTAATGGTCTCCTAGCTGTGAGTGCGCCGAGAACCTCAGAGATGGTGAACTTGTCTGCAAGATAACCAGAGGTGTGGCCATGATGGCTTTGTAAATGATGTAGCTGGTTTAAAAGATGGTGCAGCCCAACAAGAGGAGCCAATGGTATTCTATCAGGATGGGAATGATGTGATCATATTGTTTCAAGGTCTGGATGAGAAGCCCTGCAGTGTGTAATATGCCCTTAAGAGATGCTAGCGTGAAGTATATAAGGCCATCAAATAGGGTGTTACCACCGGTATATGGTCAAAATATCGAGTCCAAAATATAGACTAACACAAATATCGAGTCCAAAATATAGAATGGACAAAATTTCGAATGGACCGGTCCTTAAAAATATCGAATTTTTAATAATATTGATTTTTGTACGTGTTTTGTATGTTATTATATGTGTGAAAAGTGTATATTTTCTTGTAATTTATTTTAAGTAATTTTTTTTAATGTTATTTAATTTTTGCGTAATTTAATTCTGTAGCGGGTTGTGGGTTTATAGGGAAATAGGGTGGGAAGTAATTTAATTATTATTAATTAAATATATTAATTAATTTGTTGGTAGTTTTTTGAATGAATTGTTAATTAATTTTTTATTGGTAATTAATTAATTCTTAATTGATAATTAATTTGTATTCATTGATAATTATGTGAATAATATAAATGTATTTTCTGTAGGGGGTGTGGGTTTATAGGGGAATAGGGTGGGAAGTAATTTAAATATAATTATTTAAATATGTTAATTAATTTATTGGTATTTATTTTGAATAAATTGTTAAATAATTTTTAATTGGTAATTCATTCATTCTTAATTGATAATACATTTTTATTAATTGATAATTATGTGAATAGTATTAATTTATTTTCTGTAGTGGGTTGTGGGTTTATAGGGGAACAGGGTGGGAAGTAATTTAAATATAATTAATTAAATATGTAAATGTATTTATTGGTATTTATTTTGAATACATTGTTAATTAATTTTTTATTGGTAATTGATTAATTCTTAATTGATAATTCATTTTTTTAAATTGATTAATTGATAAATATGTGAATTGTATTAAATAATTTTCCCTAAAGTGGGAATAGTAAAATGTACCCCTATGCTATCCAACGCTTTCCCTACTGTTGCACTCACTGGATTGGGAATAGCAATTTTTACACCTACGCTATCCAACGCTTTCCCTACTGTTGCACTCTCTGGAGTGGGAATAGTAATTTTTACCCCTACGCTATCCAACTCTTTACATACTGTTGCACTCTCTGGAGTGGGAATAGTAATTTGTACCCCTACGCTATCCAACACCTTCCCTACTGTTGCACTCTCTGGAGTGGGAATAGTAATTTTTACCCCTTCGCTATCCAACGCTTTCCCTACTGTTGCACTCTCTGGAGTGGGAATAGTAATTTTTACCCCTACGCTATCCAACGTTTTCCCTGCTGTTGCACTCTCTGGAGTGGGAATAGTAATTTTTACCCCTACGCTACCCAATGCTTTCCCTACTGTTGCACTCTCTGAAGTGGGAATAGTAATTTCTACCCCTACGCTATCCAACGCCTTCCCTACTGTTGCACTCTCTGGAGTGGGAATAGTAATTTTTACCCCTACACTATCCAACGCTTTCCCTACTGTTGCACTCACTGGAGTGGGAATAGTAATTTTTACCCCTAAGCTATCCAACGCTTTCCCTACTTTTGCACTCTCTGGAGTGGGAATAGTAATTTTTACCCCTACGCTATCCAACGCTTTCCCTACTGTTGCACTCTCATGGAGTGAGAATAGTAATTTTTACCACTACGCTATCCAACGCTTTCCCTACTGTTGTACTCTCTGGAGTGGGAATAGCAATTTTACCCCTACGCTATCCAACAGCTCTTCCTACTGTTGCACTCTCTGGAGTGGGAATAGGAATTTTTACCCCTACGCTATCCAACGCTTTCCCTACTCTTGCACTCTCTGGAGTGGGAATAGTAATTTTTACCCCTACGCTATCCAACGCTTTCCCTACTGTTCCACTTCCAGGAGTGGGAATAGTAATTTTTACATTCCCGCTATCCTACGGTAATGATATTGTGTATTTTTTATTAATATTATGTTAATATATATATATGTTTTAACATATATGATTGTATGTTTTTTTGTTATAAGTTAATTTAATTATTTAATTCTTTAAAGGTAATTTAAGCATTTTTAAATATATTTTAGCTATTTATTTTAGCAATTTTTTAAATTTTACATTATTTTTAAGAAATTCGATATTTTTACAAAGTATATATTTTTAAACGATATTTTGGAATCGATATTTTGGTACTTACCTGTTTGTAGATAGGAATTTGATATTTTGTCTGTCGATGTTTTGGCATCTATATTTGGGTAGTCTATATTTTGTCCCTCGATATTTAGTCAGTGATCCGTTACCACCATCAAGATGTGAGAATATGAGGGTTTCGACAGCAGTTGAAAGTTGTTTCCTGGAAGTAAAGGGTTCACTTACTTTAGAAGAGAGAGTTAGTACTAGGCCATCCCATCTCATTCTTTTTATTCAACCACCCTCCACTTGCTGTCTTGTTAACTTTCGGAGCTTCATGTGCATTCTCCATTCATCACTGTTTTCCTGTCTTTCTCTTTCTTATTCTCTTTCTTATTCTCTTTTTTATTCTCATTCTTATTTTATCTCCCTTTGCTGTCTCTCTCCCTCTTGTTCTGTGTAAAAATCTGGGAACGCAGCAATCTATATAGGCATCCTGTCATGTACTCTAGTGCAAAACTGTTCTTCTGCAATTTGGAAACTGATTGGAAAAGACGAGCGGTTGCTCTATCTGAGCCACAGGGAGCCAAGATGTATGTCACTGCATTACAATGATCAATTCTTTTTAAAAATGTCCTGCACTACAAGTAACATCTTAACTTTTCTATTGCACATAATTAGGTCTGCGCTTCCCATCTGGAAACAGAATAGGCACGCTTAGCCACTTTATATAAACGTTCATAGTTACTGAGAAAGAAATTAACTTATGTCTAATACATTTATTTCTCTTCTAGTACTATAACTCACAACTCCTCAAATAATCTTTCCCCTTTGCAACACAATAATCGAGGCTCCATTCAACTCAGAAAACAGTCCGCACATTTCAAGTAATAACTTCCAAGAGCAAAACTTAAAAACAATTGCTCCTCATTTTCTGGCTTTGAATCACAAAATCACCACAACTCCACAACATAAATCGTTATCTGAACAATTCAGTGGTTTAATTGACTTGGCTAAATGTACAAGAATCCTGTTAACTAGCCAAAACAAGTAAATATTTAACTGCGATGACTTCTTACTGCAACATCTAACAATATATATGTTAAAAAGTTAATTATAAATAATTCACACACTACCAATACAGTGTAAATGGCTGTGAATGGTCTCTGTGGTTGTTAATACTTTTCTATTTGTGACAAGTTGACCATTATCAAAATGTGGTTGAATTGAGAATTCAAATATCTTTAAAAGATTTAATTTTGTCCCAGTGCCTCTCAGTAACCACCATTTTAGCTCTCCAAACCTCGTCGCCTCATGTTATGACTCCGCAAACCTCTTGCACTAATCTTCCACTGCCAGTTACCACCCAGTCGAAACAGGTGGTAAATGGGAGCGTTAATCTACATAGAACTGTGAATTCTGTGCATAAATTGACCCAGAAAAAAGGGTCTCCATGGTTATTCACTTCTTCATGGGGATTGACTTAGAATAGTCGGATGCAGGAATAGTATAGAGGAAAAGTGGAGGACTGTGCCCTCACGTTTTGTCAGAAGTGATCCGAAAATGAAATACAGACATTCTTTGAAAGACTTAAGCGCGTAGTTTTTATTTCATGTTACATCTGTGGATAAAGAACAGCTGACACGTGTTTCGCCCTGGTGGCCTATAAGTCGTGGGCTTTTTCAAGGCAAGGGTCGGGTGTTGCCGTAGGTCAAGATCATGATTCTGCTAGAAAGCTATATCTCATCTCTGCGGTCCTGGAACAAAACAAATGATGCAGGAATACCAGCTTGAAGAGGTATTTCTGTGCATACTGTATATCCATTTCACTCATAAAGCAATACGGAACTTTGTGTGAGCCCTCTTCATCCTCTGGCCTGTTCAACTGCCATCCATATTTTGCTTCACCACTCACAGGGGTTTATTTACTAGCCCTTTGCAACACTTTTGTGCCACCACTTTGTCACTTTTCGTGATGCAGCAGTGGCGTAAACAATGTGCCACGTTGCGCCATATTTACAAGGTGACGTATCTAGGCACATATGTCGCCTTGTAAAGCCCTGCACCACAATATACCAGCATCAAGTAGAATGTATGCAGGGTGGCATTCCCACATAACAAAGCCTCGTAGGAGTGGTGCAGTAAAATCTATCAGATTTCTCTGCGCTACTTCTAGGACGCCACTGCATCAAAACCTTATGCCTGCCTCATAGCAGGCATAAGTGTGATACAGTGCTATGTGTGTGGGCCTGCCTCATGCATTGCTGGAGTTGCGTCATGCTTGTAACACAACTCCAGCAATATGTGACTTTTGCGCTGACAGATACTTCAGGATTCCTGATGCATCTGTCACTACTTGCAACATGGAGCGCCATACAATAAATACGGCGCATCCATCGTGTCACAAGGAGGGCACAGTGAAAACTGTAGCCCCACAGAAAGCAGGGAAAGGGTGAGCTCACTTCTGCTAATGGCTCTCTTGCATTGTGAGTAGTTGCATTTTGTCTGATCACACATGCATATCCACCTAAAAATAAGTCACTTCAATGCCAGGACTTTCGTCCTAAAAATTTACTGTGCCAATGCTTTTTACCTCCTGTTGTTTAGCTTTTTTTATTTTTAGTCATTCTTGTTTGTTACACTAGCGGCCTGATTCTGATGTGGGTTGGAAAGTTACCCAACCAAATCGATTTGGAAATGGTTTTCGACCCATTCGGATCGGGCGAGTCCGATGCATCCGGATGCTTTCAGATATGATTTGGTTGGACTCCCATTGACTTCAATGGGAGCATATGTTCCTAACCGCATCATAATTGGGCCCTTGGTTGGGAAAACACATTCCCGATCCGATTTGGAAGGAGCAAATGCCATTAGGAGGCCTTCCTAACCGGATCATAATCAGGCCCTAGGTGGGAATGCTTTCCTAGCCGCATTAGAATCAGCCCCTAGGTGTTCATATTACAAAACCTGCAAATAACTCTTTTGAAACAAATCAAAATCATATTTTACCATGCTTTTAAACTAAGAATGTGCTCTATACCTGTTCAAGGTACATCCATCTGCTAGGAAATATCTGTATTTATTTTTATGTATTTATAAAGTTTTATATAGCGCAAACTTGATCCCGAAGGATGTCAAAGATTTATTAAGTTTATGTGCATTGGTTAATTAACTTTTTAAATGTAAAACTGTTACTGCAAGCATTTACCCACCTTGATTATGTGACAGTGTTCTTTTTTCCTTTTTGTGTTTGTTGCATATACTTGCAATAAAAAATTAAAGTAAATAATCGCACCAGACTGACAATGTCAGAACTAATGTATCTGTTACAGCTTGTTGTCATTGTTCAAATGTTATGATTCTGCAATGTGTATTAATAGACTAACTTGAGTCATTTAAAGTAAAAAATATATAATATATTTGCATTGGCCTGCACTTAATGGATAATATTTACCTTATGGTTAATCCATTTATGCCTGGACAGAATTCCATCTTGCAGAATGAATTCTGAGGTATCACAAATGAAGGCACTGAGGCCTTCTTATGAGCCCTGAAGACACTTTTGCACTGCCATTGCATCACTTTTCGTGACACAGCAGCGGCTTAGCCAGTGAGCTACGTTGCGCCATATATACAAGGTGACGCATCAGGCATATTGTATACAGGGAGGGTATTCCCACACAACCAAGCCTCGTAAGAGTGGCGCAGTGAACTCTATCAGATTTAACTGCGCCATTTGTAGGATGCCAATGTGCAAAACCTTATGCCTGCCTAGCAGACATAATGGTGACGCAGTGCTATGTGTGTGGGCCTGCATCATGCACTGACAGAGTTTCATAATGCTTGTGGAACAACTACAGTAATGCGTGACTTGTGCACCTACAGATACGTCAGGCTTCCTGGTGCATCTGTCACTCCTTGAGACATTGAGCGCTGCACAGCAAATACAGTGAATCCATCGTGTCGCAAGGAGAGCGCAGGGAAAACTGTTGCATCGCTGTTTTCATGCAGTGATGCTACAGTTTTCATAAATAAGCCCTTAGGGCCTTATTTATGAGGTTTTGCCTTAGGGCAGCGCCGCAGGCCTTTCGGCAGAGCTGGCATACGGCAAAAGAAAAGGGCAGGAATGCACCGTATCTATCAGATACAGCTCATTCCTGTCCGTTTGATAGTGCTGGCGAACAATGGGCTAATGTGCGCCAGCGCAGATGCCTTTGCACCATGGTGCAAGGGTGCCTGCATTGTGGGGATGATTATTTTTGTGCAAGAAGGGAAACCTTCCTGTACAAAAACAATGACAAGAGGCTTTTTCCTCTTTCTATGTGTGCTGCAGAATATGCAGCAGACATAGAAAAAGGAAAAATGAGGAGAAATAAAGATATTTCTCCTGGTTGTGCCTCCCTTACGCCTAAAGCCAGGGATGTCACTGGGAACGCCCCCAGCAACACCCATTGCATGCCCCTTTAATGCACACAACTGTGTTAAAGGGAACCATAGTTACCAAGCAGCATTAAGCAAAAATAGTGGGTTAGTGCTACCTCGTAAATATGGAGTAGGTTCCTGTACCACTGATCGTCACAAAAAGTGACGTTCCTGCAGTGCAAGGGGCCTCATAAATGAAGCCCATGGGACTTATTTACAAGCCCCTGCTGTTCCATAACTTTTTCCCATTTTAAAAGTGATGCAACAGCAGCGCAAGGGGCTTGTAAATAACCCCATAGTGTAGAGCTGTGCAAATTCCTTTCTACGCTGCTTCCTAAGAAAGAAAATGTTAAAGAAGAGTCTTTTTATTGCTTGTTTCTAATTTTCAACACGTTTAGGAGTTGCAAATATCCAAGCTATAAAACAAAGATTCATGAGCAAACTAATATACATTGAAACTTGGAAAAACCAACCAACCTATCTTACATTAAGAACTTTAACAGCATACGCACAAGTTGCATTTATAGAGGATTTGTTTCCGATCCTCAAACGTTTTGAAAGATATATAACTTTCAGGACAGAAAATGTATTTTTATAGTATTGCTTCTCGCCTATGGACCTAAACTAAGTTTACTTCCATTTTTCAAACAGTTGATTCAATTCTTTTTGGGGCTCATTTGTGTTCGCTTTTAATGTTTTACTTATTTACCTTTGAATATTTATTTACAAATAAGGTAGTTGAAAATACACCATGAAACACACCAATGTTCATATACTCTTTTGGCCACAACTTTGAGCCAAATGATTTTACTAAATAAAATAGTGCAGGGATTTTCTTAAGAGGTGCTGGTAAAGTTAGTAAAATATTGACTGTGAACAATAAACATTTAGATTCTTTTTGTCATATTGTTACATGCCAACAATATTGTTAGTCTTCATTTCAGGAGCTTGAAGTTGAAATGCCAAGTTAAATAGGACACCCTCACTTGGCACTGTCACGTGGCACATAGGGACATTGTAATTTTCCATTAACTTAGCACGGGCAGCTTGCCTACTGCTTTGCACACGTTACTACACGACTTTATTTTTTGCAATAATTTTAAAGACTGCTTTCACGTGAGAACTCTTGGAAAACAGAGTTTACAACACTGTCATTATATGCACTACTATTACAACGTGGTCATTACAACAACCCCATTGTTAATATGCAATGCATTTACATCGCAAGTCATTACAACAACCTGCACTAGGGGGCGCTGAGGTATTGGAAATGAATTCCAACACCTTCCCTAATGTTGCGCAAACTGGAGTAGGAATAGTAATTAAAACTATTCATAAGTCCAGCGTGCCAACTAGTGCAAGTCGTTGTAATGACTTGCGATGTAAATGCATCACATACTAGCAACACGGCCATTGTAACAACCACGTTGTATAAGTACACGATGTAATACATCTCGATGTAATGAGCTCTATTCGAACTCATTGCTGTGTTAACTCTCTGCATGTTCCTGGGATTGTGACTAAATATTATGTGCAAGGTCGAACAACAATGCCCCTTGTTATTTTGCTTTGTCCAGTCCTTAGGCCTTAGACAAAACTTAATGATGTAGCTATCGTTTGGACAGCATACTTGGGTTTTAAGTGGGGTGCACAAATAGGTAAGACAAACTTGTAGAGGGACCCATCCAGGCAGAATAGCACCTACGATGTAGATCTACCATCTATAGGCTAAGGTATGGGGTCTGCTGACAAAGCCCGGATATCTGCTATTATATCTGCTATTATATAATAATACTTCTTCTTAGCAAGGAGAGGGAGGTTAGGCACTATATTCCTTTCTCCATTGTCTTTCTATGATGACAGCTCCCTTCATGCTTTATGGACTGACTGCTATGCTGACAATATTTGTACTATGCATTTCCCTGCTTGCTGTGGCCCATATACTGCATGTTAGGGCATGTTAGTTGAAAAAAATATTTTAAACTGTTTTGTGTCACCGTCAGGTCTCACTGTGGACGTGTACAAGAGAGTGAGTGAAAAGGTGTGTCTTGTTACCGTGATTCCTGGGAGTATTGTGTTTTGGGGTGTCTAATCATTTGTTTCTCTGTGAGGGAGTAGGAGAGCATATGTGACACTATAGTTAGTTGGTCCTGGGTTCATTCGTACTAAGGTGGTGGAAAGACTCAGTCCCTATACACCAAGGTCCCATTTCCTGCGCATAGTTCTGTTTTTGTACAGAATCCCTTTTGCAGATCGACCATTTGGAATGAAAGAACAGGTAAGTTAAAACATACATTTCACTCTGTATGTATTACTCTTCAAGTATAGATGGTCATATTTCCCAAAGCTTAATCTTCTTTGTTCCTGTTTAGGAGTGGTGGAATTCCACCTGGAGTATTACATCTGGGTTGAATTCCGCCTTTCACCATCATAAGTTGTCTGGTGTCTGTAGGTCAAGAGTAAGCCGTTTGGCAAATTTCAGGCTCAACAACTGTAGGACCAGAAGATCCATATCCAATAGTTCCATGCCCTAATGTATGAGGCCTGTATCAATGTACATCCATTGAAGCCACTTCTGAACAGGGGCAGGGACTGATGGCAGGAGCACAGCCTGGCGGTCATTCATCCTTGCACCGGCACGAGAGAGCATACAATAATCCCCCTGACTGGTCAGGTTTTTCTTGACCGCAGCCAACACCCACAACCCCTCCCAAATTAGCAAAGTTGGGTCCAAGTGCAAACCCAGCCTTATCCATGCAGCCAGAGACTGTGGCAAAGGGCAAACTATTCTCCCACCCACTCCGACACCTGCTATGGGTAAGGAGAATAAGACCCCCAGCAGACCCTGGCTCCCTATAGGATGAAGAATATCCCCTGAACAAAGACACAGTCCAGGACTGCGTTCACTCACCTTCCCTGTTTCCTTCAACCCAACAGTACAACACAGGAAGAGAAGACAATGCTACCCATGAACTGCTAGCCTGCCCTGCCCTTCTGACACCCTGACTCTCACCGAGCCCTCGTTGGCCCTCTCATTGGAAGCTCCGGCCTGCTCCGAACAGCTGTAAAATGTCAGCGGATTCCTCTAAGGAATGAGGGATAAATAAATAGCAAATAGCCCATATTTCTGGGTCTGTGTAGATTACCGTATTCCAGGGACAAAACCTATATTTCCCTGAAAATGGTGTGGGGAGACTTGCCAGAATCAGAGATTCTGGCTCGACAGTATCCCTGTTCCACATTCTGGCAATCTTGATGTCTCAAATAAATAATCCTATATATTGTTGTAAAATGTATGTACCACATTTAGTTTCAATCATACATGAGAAACTAATAAAAATGTAGTGAAATAGAAAATATTTCCTGTCTCTCTAATATTACTGTTACTACAGCCACACTTTATGAAGCCACCTGGATCTATATTGACTAAGTGTAAAATTATTCAGTTTAGGCTATTGATCTAACTTTTGGCCCATGTCTAATTGATTAAATGGATTGGTCCAATGATCCAAGCGTAATGCAATCATGAAAAAATGCTTAGGAAGTGTACCAGGTTTGATATATAGGGTGAAAAGAATTTAGCTGTTGGGCCATCTGGACATAGATAATTATTAGGGTACAGTAGATTAATGACCCTTTAAATGTGAGAACAGCAAAGGTGTGTTTCTCGACATTGCCATTCACAGCGTTAATTAACACCACCGATGATTTGGTCCTTGCTTACTGCAATGGATTAGCTGAGTGGTTCACTCTGTGTCTCACCAGGTTGAAGCTGCAATTACACCGACATTGAAAGACCTCTGCCATGACTTGGGCCGGGAAGAGTGGGTCCTGTTCCGAAAACATGTAAGTAAGAACTGACTTGACTCATGGTGGCGTGGTCCGTATCAGGTGATACTAGTGGCAAACACTGCTAGGAAGTGTGGAGGACTGCCGAACTGTAATCTACCATTACTTTGCGGCCACTACTATGACTTACCATTACTACACATTTTTTACTTAGCAGGATCTTTTACTTTGCATGCTTTAAGTTTACATGCTTCTACTTCGCATATACCGTTACTTTGCAAAATAAATTACTTTGCTGACTATTCACTTCGTTGTTTGGAAAAGGAGGCGCTACCATTTCCAAACAACGACGTGCAGCTCTGACGACGCCTGAAGCAGGAGAAGAGAGCAAGCACGGTGAAGCGAGGGTCCTCTAGGAGAGAGAGGTAAGTGGGGCAGTGTAGGTTTTGAGGTCGTGCAGGGCGTTTTCTTTTAGGTTTTAGGGTTGTGTTTATGTAGTGTAGAGTAGTGTATTTGGGCTTAGGGTAGTGGTTGTGCAGGGGGTTGACTTTTAGCTTTTAGGGTTGTGTTTATGTAGTGTAGAGTGGAGTATTTTGGTTTAAAGTAGAGTTGTGGTGTTTGTGTAGTGTAGGGTAGTGTTTTGGGGTTTAGAGAAGTGACGGGCATGCAGAATAGTGTTTGAATGTAGTGTGCAGAATGGGGGAAGGGTCATGCAGGGGGTTGTGATTTAGGGTTTAGGTTAGTGTTGTGGTGTTTGTCTAGTGTAGGGTAGTGTTTTAGGGTTTAGGGTAGTGGTGTGGTGTTTGTATAGTGTAGCGTAGTATTTAAGGGTTAAGGGTAGTGTCGGGGGGTCGTGCAGGGTAGTTTAATATTGTAGTGACAGGAATGGGAAAAAGTGGTAGGACGTGTAGGGGGTAGTGTTTTAGGGATTAGGGTAGTGTAGTGGTGTTTGGGTAGTGGAGTGTATGAGGGTAAGGGTAGTGTTGTGATTTCATTGGTTTTTGAGAATGTGTAGAAATAGTGTAAGATGGTACAATTTAGTTTGAAAAGAAATTGTATTCTTAACATAAAGACATTTTACATCGTTTGCATAATGATATATACATTGTATGTTTGTTTTGGGAATTTAGAATCAAATATTAAATTGAATTAATGAATTACATTAAATTAATTATTAAATCAATTATAATATTACAAAAAAATTGTTTTAAGATAGGGTGAAGGGCATATTAAATGTATGTAATAAAAAATACTTAATTTTTTTTATTTAAAAAAAGGGAATTTCTTTAAAAAAGGAATGCCATCCCATAACAGTGGATACGTTTCTATTACTGTGTTAATTATATTTAAAAAGAGTCAAACATGCGTAGAAGTTGTATACTTAGTAAAATACTACAAAGTAAGTGTATATTTAGTACTTTTAAATGTACTAAAACTAAAAGCGTGTGCAGTTAAATCTTGCGTAGTAATGGTATTTGCGATGTAAAACCATTGTAGTAAAAACATGCAAAGTAATGGTCTGCAACCCCATAGAATAGGGTACAGTACGCTTATGGAAATTAAGACTTAACATAGATCTATTTCTTTTTAAATCATGTATTTATTGTTAGCCTTGAGAAGAGGTAAATGCATTTATTAAGACATTTTTGCATTTGGTAGTATCAATTTCACCTGATTTATCAAATTTATCATCAAGTTGTGTGACCTCTTCACAAATAGATTTGTTGTCTGTTACTATGGACCCATCATTGTACAAAATGGAATGTATCCCTTTGTAATTTCCCATTTGAATAAGATTATAGTCTAATACTCCTTCCCCTATTATATCAAAAGCATTTTTCAGCTCCTGGAATGTCAAACTTTGTCTTTTAGATAAAAATTGGTTGATTTCATACTGCCTCAGGTTGCAAAGTGATTTCAAATTACTTTAACGTTAACTGCTTTGAAAGTAGCTTATTTTATAAAACAAGATAAACCTTATAAAATACACTAAGAATATTTCTGACCTATGATATAAATTTAGATATTACACAGTGGTCCCATCCATCTTACAATTCATCATATGACCAATCAGTATTGGTATTCTTCACTGTAAAAAAGAAAACCATTGTACCATGTCTATTAAGATACCATTGTTCAACAGCAAAGGGAAAAGTAGTCTTATTTGCAGAGATAACAATAGTCTTTACTGAGTTTTATGCTTTTTCAGTCTAATAGCTTAGGGAAATAGTTATTTATTTCCAAATAACAAGCCGTTTGTTTTTTTCTCCGTGCACCTGTACAAGATTAGATAAACAAAACTTTTGAACTGCATCTGGCTAGCTTTGAAGACCTGTGCAACTATAGACTGCAGTGGCAGTAATGCCTGAACTAATCTCAGCCACTGTTAAACAATCAGGCCACATTTCAGCCAAATGTTTTTCTCCACACTGCCTCTATAAAAAGAAACTACTAATGTGAAAATCACTCTTGGTCCTCAACCAATATGAACACTGTAGCCAGAACTGTCATGCCATGTCCCCTCTAAATAGGAACACACCCATCCTTATTCTGATTTCAGCATACTTAGGCATTGTCAATTAGATTGAGCTTGGGTTCTGTGGCGCAGTGAGTACAGGACTCACATCTGGGCCTGCCAGGAGCACTTAATGTGTATATTCTAACAAACAGCAAAATAATCAAAGGAGTGCATGGATAACTTTCAGGCACAGGCAACCATTTGGGCCGCCTTTTAGTGACATATTTTTCACCTTCCATGCCACGTTAGACAGAGGCCAGCCATATATAAATCAGTCTAGGTACTACTATAATAGGATCAGTCCAGCTTAAATTTCCAGGTAATGCCTGTAACTATGCAATGCAAGCAGCCAAATTGTGAGACACATGTAAGCTAAAAATGAAGAAAGAGCGGATGCATCTCAGTTTTAATTTGATACATACTGGGATGCACTCCTTCACTGGATCATTTAAGCCTACCACCACTAGAACCAAATTTCCCAAATCAAGGTCATGCAAAATTGTCAGCTACCTCTGGGATGTACTCAAGATTGTTCATTCTAGCCAAAGAGTTACCTATCCACATCATCAAAAGCTGCATGGAGTTGACAAAAAACAACAAAGTTACATATGAACAGTATCAATGTCTACGGGTTAGAACCTAAGGCCACTAATCCATGATTAGCTCAAAAGCAAGACAGTTCTGCGAGAACACAGTTTCCACCTTGTATCCAAAAGGTATCATTACAACGAAGAAGCTCCAGGTCACGCAAAACGCAGCAGCCCGCCTCCTGCTGGGTCTTAACAGGCGAGACTCAGGTACTGCTGCTCTAAAAAGACTCCACTGGCTACCCATTAAGGCTAGAATACTGTTCAAATCAATGTGCTTTATGCATAGAGCCATGTGGAAAGAAGCACCAGCAATGATCTGCTCGCTGGCCACTCCATATCTCCCTCGCAGGCCGCTGCGCTCCAGCACAGCTTTTTTGGCCACTGAAAACAAAGTCAAACGTGCCAGATGGGGGGGCCGCTCCTTCTCCTGGAATGCGGCCAAGGCATGGAATTCCTTGCCAGCCTCCCTGCGTGGCGAACCCAACCTCCTAAAGTTCCGGAAGGAATTAAAAACTATCCTTTTCACCTAAACCACACTATCCTCACTTGCCCCCCAGTCACACTCAGCGCTACGAGGCCTCCGGGTAGTCTGCGCTTAATAAAACCCATTTAATAATAATAATAATAAAGTCTTTTTGTACAGCTCTTGCAAAGATATTGATTATGAAATCTAGCAAAATAGTAATTGGTTAGATTTAGACAATCCTATCATATCATTCTTCTTAAAAATAGATCTAATTACATACACTTACATGAATACCGTCTACAGCTTGACTGACTATCCAAAGAAATTACAGTTGAAGGTGATTGGCGCATCTCTAGGTGCTTCGTATAAACACAAAAGCTGACATATTTTCAGCAACAGTAGCCGTACTCCCAATAAAATCCTTGGTTATGCTAGAATATAACTTAATATCATCCCACCATGACCGAATATGGGGATTGTACAACAGGGATAATCTCTTAATTCTCTGCAAATGCAAACTACAGATGCAGAAAATTTCTCTCTGGAGAGCTCCATAACAGTATTGAAATTTACCTGCCCTAGCATTTTTTCAAACATACCGATAAAGTTTTTAATTTGTTTTTTCTTTATGAGTTCCTATACATTTTTCAGGAGTCAATAGACAGAAGGATATGAGTCAGAAGTCAGATAAGAATTCCATTCCCTTCAAAGGGCCCAATTACAATTTTTTTCAAAAACTGTTCGGAACTAATTGGTCTATGAATCGTATCCAACCGAATCGGGGTCTGTGAGTCTGACCGACTGATTACGATGCTTCCCAACATCGTTCGGTTGGACTCACATTGACTTCAATGTGAACCTGTGTTCTGAACTAGAACACAGGTTCTCATTGAAAAAATAGGTGGTTGCGGAAAACCTTGCACCCTGTGGCGGGCAGCCAATGGCGCTTGCCACATTGTGCATGGTTGGGAAGGGGTACACAGCTGTGCTCTCGCAACTACAATAGGGTGGTAAAATTTAGTACAATGACAAATGTAATACAATAAATAGAAGCAGATTCTTTGGTGTTTCTCTTGTCCCAGCAAGATGAAGTTTTAATGTATCCAGACTTGAAGAACAGTCACAGTAAGCCGACACGTGTTTCGTCGTGTACAGATGAGGCAACACGACTCTTCAGGGCTGGTGATACAAAATTAACGTATGCATATTCAGTTATACGTCTTATCACTTAAACATACTGCATTTGGTGACAAGGGTGCATCACACATGCAGTTGTGACGTGCGTTTTCTTTCACACGTTGTGGGTGTGATAAGTGATGACGTAAATCATGATTGGTGTGTACCACTGTAAGGATGTGAGTGGTTATCCTCGAGTGGTGGTGCACTGGAAGTGATGTGAGGTGATGGTTCCATATTGTGTATGTGACAAGTGTTATCTCGTACACGGTGATCCTGCACTATGAAGATTGCAGACGTAAGTAACCTAACATGCAAGTGTGAGCTGTCTCAAGTGCAGCTTGTGTTCGAAAAATGATGGTGATAAGTTCAAAGGAGGGTGTGTGAGCGAAGTGGGCGGTTTAAAATATTAGTTGTGTCTAAAGTGAGGTAAAGGAAATTCTTCTCTCCCTTAAAGGTAGAGTCGTTACCTTTTAACTCAACTCCGAGCAAGTGAGTTGAGAATAGTCTGGTATTCATAGAGGTATTCTATATGGATAGATTAGAGAGAGGGAAGAGAGAAGATAAAAGGACTCATGAGGAAGGCATAAAAAAGGGGAAATGTCCGAAGACAACTATGTTGCCTGTAGAGAATGGAAAATTAAAGACAAAATAGTAAAATTAATTCTTACCACTGAGTGTATGTGTACATGTATACTAGTCAGTAAGACTGGTACATCCAGTGGGTAAGGCGCAAGAAAATAATCTTGCTGCTATGTTCCGCCCAGTAAGGTGAGTCAAGTTTATCAGAGTTTTGCACTGTAAAAGAAAACATAGAGTACAAATGCCATCAGGCTAGCGATGAAGTATAGTGCGTCATTTTCACTCTCGTTTTTGGGCGAAATTCACAGGATATAGAAGTTAAAATCGACATGTACCTTAATACGGGTGTGTAT
The DNA here is from genome assembly GCF_964263255.1 of Lissotriton vulgaris. Lineage (NCBI taxonomy): Eukaryota > Metazoa > Chordata > Amphibia > Caudata > Salamandridae > Lissotriton > Lissotriton vulgaris. The sequence continues at coordinate 446,933,296 of NC_141693.1, read as the reverse complement.
AAGGCAGTAACCGGGAGGGGATCCATCTGTTGAGGTACTCTAGAAAAACGGGTACGTTTTCTCAAGACGCGGTGTGCTGTGGAGGGAACACATAAGTATATGCGCATGTATTAGCAGTACGAGCAATTTACGTAAAGGTTGTAATATCAAAGTAAAAGAGAAAGGTAAATGGATAAACACGGTCATTGCCGGTTTGGTTGTCAGAGGCGGTTGAGCCCAGGTCACGTGATTTTTTGGGGCAAATGCGAGGAGTTAACGTGACACTCGTAAAATCCAATGGAAAGGAAAAAGGGAAAAAGATGAGCTCGCTTATAGCCGGTATATATAAAAGGCGGTTTTGTTTAAAAGGCGGTTAAGCCCAGGTCGTGTACAATTTACAGACCCACAGAGAAGGGGATTTAGTGAAACGTGGGGAGAGTGTAACAACTTACCGGTAGTGCGGTATCCCTCCTCCGTTGTTTCCCGGTCGCCGTCTTTCGTGAACGGACACGTGACCGGAAGGGAGGTGGCTATTTAATGAGTTTTAGCTATAGAAGACGTCAATAACGTACTGTCAAAACGGCGCCGCCATCTTTAAGAGGGGAGTCGATTGGGAAATTGCTTAGTACTCGAGTATTCGTGTGAGTATCGAAACATGGTAGTGTACCGAAGTGTCATGCCTGATGATAGAAGATATGGACACGTATCGTAGCAGGTTATGAAAAGTATCTTAGCCTCAATGGTGGTTAAATTAAAGCCACATTATAGAGACCACAGTGTTGACTTATTCAAGAAGCTAATGTGGTTACCAACCGCTGGAGTGACCCGGTGCCCATCGTTATTGTGGTGGAAATAGAAAAGAATAGAGTTTTAGACATCTAATGGGCGGTGAGAGTGCCGTTTCACCCCACATATCTGTGACTTTGCTCATTTCATTGTCAACAGTATTTCATTTTATAATATATAGCAATTGATGTAGCTTATCATATGTAGGAGAACATTAGACATGTAACATATAAAACAATACAGTATGTCCTTAAACACGTAACATGTAACACAATATAATATATCATAGGGTATGTATATGACCAATATACCATTTGGGCTAAATCTTCATTCAAAAGGCATGGTTAGCAGTAGGTTGTTAACATATGGTGACGTTAATCGATGAGTAGTTCTTATTAGGGTTGCAGAGTCAGTGTCTCAATTCGTGGATCCCAAGGGTTGACTTCTAATCCCCCAGGAAGTATTGAAGCTCAGGATCGTAGTTCAGCCCATGTTCCACGCTTTGTAAGCGCATGATCCATGTTGCCTCTCTACGTCTGAGTGTCAATTCTCGGTTGCCCCCTCTGATGTTGAGGGGGATCATATCAATCCCAAAGACACGCACTTTATTGTGTTACATGTTACGTGTTTAAGGACATACTGTATTGTTTTATATGTTACATGTCTAATGTTCTCCTACATATGATAAGCTACATCAATTGCTATATATTATAAAATGAAATACTGTTGACAATGAAATGAGCAAAGTCACAGATATGTGGGGTGAAACGGCACTCTCACCGCCCATTAGATGTCTAAAACTCTATTCTTTTCTATTTCCACCACAATGACGATGGGCACCGGGTCACTCCAGCGGTTGGTAACCACATTAGCTTCTTGAATAAGTCAACACTGTGGTCTCTATAATGTGGCTTTAATTTAACCACCATTGAGGCTAAGATACTTTTCATAACCTGCTACGATACGTGTCCATATCTTCTATCATCAGGCATGACACTTCGTTACACTACCATGTTTCGATACTCACACGAATACTCGAGTACTAAGCACTTTCCATATCGACTCCCCTCTTAAAGATGGCGGCGCCGTTTTGACAGTACGTTATTGACGTCTTCTATAGCTAAAACTCATTAAATAGCCACCTCCCTTCCGGTCACGTGTCCGTTCACGAAAGACGGCGACCGGGAAACAACGGAGGAGGGATACCGCACTACCGGTAAGTTGTTACACTCTCCCCACGTTTAACTGAATCCCCTTCTCTGTGGGTCTGTAAATTGTACACGACCTGGGCTTAACCGCCTTTTAAACAAAACCGCCTTTTATATATACCGGCTATAAGCGAGCTCATCTTTTTCCCTTTTTCCTTTCCATTGGATTTTACGAGTGTCACGTTAACTCCTCGCATTTGCCCCAAAAAATCACGTGACCTGGGCTCAACCGCCTCTGACAACCAAACCGGCAATGACCGTGTTTATCCATTTACCTTTCTCTTTTACTTTGATATTACAACCTTTACGTAAATTGCTCGTACTGCTAATACATGCGCATATACTTATGTGTTCCCTCCACAGCACACCGCGTCTTGAGAAAACGTATCCGTTTTTCTAGAGTGCCTCAACAGATGGATCCCCTCCCAGTTACTGCCTTATACACACCCGTATTAAGGTACATGTCGATTTTAACTTCGCTATCCTGTGAATTTCGCCTAAAAACAGAGTGAAAATGACGCACTATACTTCATCGCTAGCCTGATGGCACTTGTACTCTATGTTTTCTTTTACAGTGCAAAACTCTGATAAACTTGACTCACCTTACTGGGCGGAACATAGCAGCAAGATTATTTTCTTGCGCCTTACCCACTGGATGTACCAGTCTTACTGACTAGTATACATGTACACATACACTCAGTGGTAAGAATTAATTTCACTATTTTGTCTTTAATTTTCCATTCTCTACAGGCAACATAGTTGTCTTCGGACATTTCCCCTTTTTTATGCCTTCCTCATGAGTCCTTTTATCTTCTCTCTTCCCTCTCTCTAATCTATCCATATAGAATACCTCTATGAATACCAGACTATTCTCAACTCACTTGCTCGGAGTTGAGTTAAAAGGTAACAACTCTACCTTTAAGGGAGAGAAGAATTTCCTTTACCTCACTTTAGACACAACTAATATTTTAAACCGCCCACTTCGCTCACACACCCTCCTTTGAACTTATCACCATCATTTTTCGAACACAAGCTGCACTTGAGACAGCTCACACTTGCATGTTAGGTCACTTACGTCTGCAATCTTCATAGTGCAGGATCACCGTGTACGAGATAACACTTGTCACATACACAATATGGAACCATCACCTCACATCACTTCCAGTGCACCACCACTCGAGGATAACCACTCACATCCTTACAGTGGTACACACCAATCATGATTTACGTCATCACTAATCACACCCACAACGTGTGAAAGAAAACGCACGTCACAACTGCATGTGTGATGCACCCTTGTCACCAAATGCAGTATGTTTAAGTGATAAGACGTATAACTGAATATGCATACGCTAATTTTGTATCACTAGCCCTGAAGAGTCGTGTTGACTCATCTGTACACGACGAAACACGTGTCGGCTTACTGTGACTGTTCTTCAAGTCTGGATACATTAAAACTTCATCTTGCTGGGACAAGAGAAACACCAAAGAATCTGCTTCTATTTATTGTATTACATTTGTCATTGTACTAAATTTTACCACCCTATTGTAGTTGCGAGAGCACAGCTGTGTATTATTGCTAAGTCCTTGACTTTTTAGACGGTTAAGGGTGTTTTCCGTCTGCTCTTCACACACTACTCTTCGACTTCCTACACCACACACTGTAACGTATCAATTGAGGCAGAGCGCCCTTAGTATCTGGATTCTCTTAAAACCCCTATCGATGGTTGGGAAGGGGGGTTCCTTGAGTACCCCCACGGACCCCAACCAGATGCCTCTGGGTGCAGGAGGTGCCCGCAATGGGCCCCCAAAGACAGGGCTGTCCGAATGTCTTTGAGAACTCATTTGGACTGCCTGAACTGTTTCCGGGCATTGTAATCGGTCATTGGGAAATGTGTACAATTAGTTTGGAAAGAAGAGTTCTGAATCAGATTCTGCAACACAGGATCCCATGCAGAGCCTTTCCGAACGACATTGTAATCGCTCCCAATGTGTTTTTCAAAATCTTTACACTCTCAAGTGACACTTTCCATTGTCAATACTTCCTATTTTCCCAAGCCTCAACTAGGAAAATTGACTATAAAGACATTGCACTGCCCTTATGCTATTCAAGGATCAAGGTTATCATCCCATTCGACCAGAAGGTTCATGTCAACTTGGAAGCTTTCTATTCTTTTTAACAACTCAACTGTGTAAGATTCCCATACTCTTGAGAGGAGCCAGTCTATCAGGGAAGCCTCAACTGGATGATCTTTAATGCACTTGTCTAGTCAATGCCATATGGCCACTTTCAGCGATGATATCAGTAAACAAATCCTTTAATAGAACCAGTTGATTTGCAGAGTAATTACTACGTATCTGAATCAAAAGGTTTTTTTTAAATGTATGGACGTATAGTATTAATATGTTTCAATTTATAATAAAAACATTCTATCCACTCTACTACTGCATGTGAGTTCTTTCTAGTTCTGTCACTCTTCAAAATGGAACCTTTATTCTAACCACCCATCATTCCACAATGTGATAGTTAAAGTTGAGACATCCCTTTGTTATGGTGTAGTCGTGATGCTATCTCATCCACTACAGAGAAACGTTTCCTGCTCTTTCATCAAACTTCAAGAGGTACATTATTTGAAGTGTTTGTAAAGCATATTACCAAGTCTTGCCCAATATGTAGATTTAGTCGCAGGGACAAACAAACTTCAGGGATCATTAATGCTACCATAATCGCAAACAGTTTGTTGCCAAGGTAATTTGGCAAACTTTTAGCATTTATTTCTCCTCATAGGATGACTATAACATTTAAATATTTTGTCTGACAGTGGGGTAAGTGATTCTCTAAAATCACTCTCTCAGTTTCAATTTTCAGAAAAGTGTTGTGTAGTAATTCTAATTTGTGGATTTCCTATTTCTTAACTTAAAAAATTACAACTTCTCTTAAACAACATTTAAGATTTTCTCATGAAGAGGAGAATGAAATAACACTATCACTATTATCACAAACTAAAGTCTTAATATATTACTGTTAAAATATTTTTTGTGTATTATATTGCTCTTCAGTCTCCAAAAAAGTGTCTCATTAAATTTCAGATAATGAAGGTAGTTATCAGAAGAGTATCATGATTTAGCAGAGCTATATTACATTTATTGACCTCACCAGACCACTCTTACATTGGCAGGAACCTCTGTCATGGATGCTTCTCTAAATGCATTGAAAGTGTGTGTCAGCATGATGGAGCTGTACTACACACTTTCAATTTCTATTTTAGTTTCAAAACAAAAAGAAAATCCTGATAGGGGGAGTTACTTTGAAGAAGAGGAAAAAAACATGAGGAACATCAATTAGAAGATAGACGGCTAATGTTGAAATTGAAAGTCGAAGAAGTCAAACATACATATTCCAAGCTCTCAGCCTTTTTCTTTACTGGATGAAATAAAAATATACTAATATGATTTAGGCCGAGAAGCTATCTGTTAAGGGTAATTGCAATCTTAATACAGATCGCTAACTTGAAAAAAGTGTACTTTCACAAGAGCCACTTGTTGTGTAGTTCCTACAAATCCATATAGGATCTGGCCATAGGCAACATAAGCTAAGAGTTTGGTGTCCAGACTGATTCCAGACACCTCCAAATGATATGTTAGTCTGTAGACCAGCTAACTCACAGTGCCGCTATGAACCCCTCTTACTAAGGAGGGAATACATTCTGGCAACTATCGAACATGACAAACCTGATCCCTCAGAGATTGTGGAAACAGTACAATACTTTTTGCTCAGTCACTCGTTCTAACTTTGTCTCCGAGAGATACATAGAATAAACGATGGGGACGTTTTTAATAAGTATTTATTGAACCAGTGTCATTCTAGTATAAATTACCTGTGCTGGAACAACCATGAGACAGAAAAAGAGATATATACGGTTATAAGTACCAGCAGAGTAAAGCAAAGGTAGAATTCTTCCATAGTGCAAAAACAATGAACGAATGCAGGCATATGGATACATGACAGTAATATTGCGTACTTCTATGATGCCAACCCTAACTAGCTGTACCTAAGTGTACCTAGCATTTATGTAGATATAAAGCCAAGAATCTCCTTAAGATAAAGCCAACCCCATTACCTTAAGTGGGAGAGTGAAGGACCCCATCTTGGTCTCAAGAAGGATACCCGGCGAGGAATGTCAAACCACTGCGTGCTGGAGTGTCTGCATGCAGGAACCTTAGGGTCTCATGTCAGAGTGTCAGCATGGAAGCCTTTTCTCCTCTGGTTTGCCCAGAGAAGATGTAGTGCTTATACCTATACCAAGAAGTGTACTATGGGCATGCCTGTCAAGGATGACGATAGAGGTGACCTTTATACAGAATTATTATGCAGAAGATGGTAATCCTGCTGTGATACAGAGAATCCTCATGCATAATACATGAGGCTAGTTTTCAGAGAAAACCACACGACTGTCATGTATCACCTAAATAGGTAAAAGGTCAGCTCCAGACCCACTATGTAGAACAATGGTAGGATAGATGTAGGTGAAATATCTTGTAACTACCTAGGCCCATATTGGGGTACATTGGGGTTCTACACACTCTATCAACGGATATTAAATTAGGTCAATTCATTAAAACACCTGACCTAATTGATATGCAATGATTAAAAAAAAATGTATTGACACTAAAACAATCTATTTGAATGAGACTCCTCTAATTTCTCCACAGTCTAAATATTCTGTTCAAGAATATAACTTTTTAACTCACTTTCTTGCATCTACTCTTTGCAGACAACTTTCTGCCCTAGTCAGTGTGGGAGAAATATTGCTGCGGTTCTGGTGGTAAAATGTAGTGAATTCTCTAATAGTGAAAACGAACAGAGGAGGAGACCACTAAGCGAGCTGTTACAAGGGTCCAAATTGCAGTTGAATAACGAGGTAATAAGTGGCATGGTGTTTGGAAAGAAATGATTGGGACTTTCTTTCAAATGTTCAGATATTACAATTTTGCTGGATAGGATGTTATGAACTTTAACATGCTAATTGAGGGTTAAGAGTATATGCCAAGGTTTCTGGCTGGAACTTTAGTGGCCAGGGAGTCAGGGAGATGTTAACACGAAAGGAAATGAAGTGGATGCAGAGGTGACATTAGCATTGATTATTTTGATTTTGGATGAATTTTGCATGAGTCGTAGAATAGCTATCCTATGACAGGCCACTGTAAGAAAGTTCAAAATGTTGTTCCTGAGGTTGAGGAGTAAAAATTGAGAATGAGAGGAAGATTTGAGCATCATCTGCATGGAGATAGTAAGAAAAACCAATGAGAGTTGACAGTGCCAAGGGAATTTGTATTAAGGAAGTAATGGCAAGGACTTAGGACTTGGAGCCTTCTGTGATACCTGCCATCAGAAGTGTGTGGGTAGGGAATGCACCAGAATACATATACTGAGAACTAGTTATCATGGAGACAGGATGTGAACCAATTGAGTGCAGTGTCAGGGTCACCTATCTTCATTTGTGAAAAAATAATTGTGGAGGTTGACAGTTTCAAATGCTGCAAAGAGATCAAGAAATATGAGACTATATAAGAAGTGGTAGTAATGAATTGTGGTTATGAAATTTGTCACATGAAAGAAGGTGATGGCAGTAGTGTGTGGTTTCCAGAACCCAGACTGTGGGGAATCAAGTAGCTTGTAAGACGTGAGAAATTGATGATACAATTAAATACTAATTACTCTAGAATGTTCAAGTAAAAGTGGATTTGAGAAACAGGGTGGTAGTATGGGGTGATAAAGAGTCAGCAGTTGATTTCTTGAGTAAAAGAAAAATCACCAAAGGCTTACAACATGGTAAAAAAATGCATGTGTGTCACAGACCCTTCATTCATCTAAGTCCTTTGGTTTGGGCACAAGGTTTGGCCTTCAAAAAGGCCCTGCATTTTGACAGGTTGAATCAAGGCCCCATTCACAACCATACAAAAGGTCTTCTTCACCTGGCTCCCTTTCTCTCATGTCTCAAGTCTAAATGCAAATTGAAAAGCAGATTTTTCATTCTCAGTTTACTCAATATAGCAAACATTATTTTTAGTTCTATAACAATTTCACCTTTGGGCCTCAATTATGGGCGCCCCAAAAGAGACAATATTTATTGAACCTGTTAAAAATCAATACTCCAGGGTTCCCAAAATGAACAGGTGTGAGACTTAGGACATATTATGAGTTAACCTCTAAAACCGTGCTATAACTGTAGCATTGTGTGTCCTCATTTCCTGTAAGTCTGAGATGGTGTCTGGTATACTGAGAGTAAATAATGTAATATAATGTTAGTGTGTGCATGAGTGTGTGTGTGTATGCAGTGTGTGTAAACTGACCTAGGATTAGCATAAATGTCTTCCAGCCAAACCAAGAGCTCACAACACACATTCCAAAGGTGAACCAGTGCCTCTCTTGTGAGCTGAACTTTCTTCATCCTCCTTCTAAGGTGGTCACTGTAACATGCCTGGCTCTTGTTGTTGTCCAAATTAGGGGGGGCAGTAAACTCTGCTATTCCAAAGGAGTTCGCAGAGTTTTTCCTACTCCGCGCTCTGTTTGTAGCGTGGAGTTCCGGAAAAACTCAGCCAACGTCAGCATGGCAGACTTTTTCCTCAGGAGCGGCTTGCCAATGTTGAGTGCGCTAGCGTGAGTGAGAAAATCGAGTGCTAGACCGCCTGCCAGCAACATTTCTCAACACGGGCAGTTGGGCAAGATCTCCTCTGCTTCGCTTGCATTGTGAAAGCTACCGCTCATGTGAGAAAGCTGCCTTTCGACTAGAAAATCTACTCAAGCGGGCAAAAGAAACAGCACCCTCTGGCGCACAATGTGATGCAGTTTCCGTTCACTGTACAGCACTGGACAAGCTCCCACATTAAAAATCAGCTCAACATGCCAAATTCTGCAGGTTGCAGAACTATGCAATTCTGTGGAGTGAAACCTTGCAATTTTCACCCAACCCTAGTCCACATGCATGCATTCTCCAGAGCACAAAAAGTAAGAATTGTAGATGTAATTTTAACAGGCCCAATCATTCTTGGAGGCCCAATCATTCTTGGATCTGAGATTCCTGGCAGGCCTTTTACCCTCTTTGGGCATCATTGGCTATGTCACCCCCTCTATATGGGTGTGAGTGGATTTTCACGACTTGAAGTCAAGCATTTCACTCAGCTTCTTGTTACTACTCCAGTTTTTTGCTGTGGAGATGGTTTAGATTACTAAGTTAAGTCTCAATGTTCACTTCACACACTGTCCCTTGCCCAGAGGTGAATGGCCTTACAGCAAAAGTACCAGGTGACTCCTCGACATCGGCGGCCCTCAAGAACTTGCACTGGTTACCCCTGCACAAGAGGATTTTGTTTAAAATCCTGGTGACGACATTCAGAGCCCTAAGCCACACATGTCCGAGGTACCTTGCCAGGAGATACACTCGCTATAATCCCCCCAGCAAGTTGAGGTGATTTGGGGGAAACCTGATTGACATTCCCAGATTTCATTATAAAACCAAGGGAGGGAAGACTCTGACTGTCTTGGCCTCTGAGGCCAGGAACGCTATGCCCAAAGACCTCAGACTTCGCGACCAAGAGATCGCCTTTAGGAAGCAATTAAAGATCTGGATGTTCAATCTACCAGATGTCTTTGTAATGGCTGCTATCTAGCTCCCATAATGATAATGGAATTGTACTTTTCTTCAGCACCAGGATGCTCCTTTCGGAGCGACAGTTGCGCTCTATAAATACCGAATACAAATACAAATACAAAAGTATCACCAGCCACCTCGCTCCACTCCCAGGCTTACCTTCTTCTTGAAGGTTATCTGGTTCTGACTGTGGTGTGGCGCTCAAACACTGAAACTCCCACAGTGCACTAAGTTGTTAATGGAAGCCATGGCAGATTGGTCCTATTTTCTTAGTGACCAGAGTCTTTTGGCATCTCTCCCCACCTGCATTAAGTGCTCAAAAACACCTCCTTCCTAGAGGAGGCATATATATACATGGCAGTAATCAAGCATACTCCTATGATGCAAACCCTCCTTAAGCGTACCTAAGTGTACCTTGCATGTATGTGGGTGTAAAGCCAAGATTCTCCTAGGAAAGAGCCAATCCCATTACCCGATGGGAAAGAATGAAGGACCCCATCTTCGTCTCGAGTTGGACTCCCCGAAAGGGATGTCAGACCTCTGCGTATGGAGCTTCTACAAGCCGGGACCTCAGAGTCTAATGTCAGTGTGAAGCTTCTCCTCTGCCGATCTAGTCTTGGTGTGGTTCTTTTATGTCAAAAAGATAGCCTTGGGGTTCCTTACATAACTGATGCATGGGAATACAATTATACAAATTAGTGTAGAACAATACCTGCGATTACGCACAGTGTTTTTTTTGCCCTAAAGTGAAGATGACCATGACTTTTACGCAGAATATCTTCATGCTGCTATGTACATCATGTGCAGGGACTTTTCAGAGAATCCTCATTCAAAATAAATTAGGCCAATTTTCAGGAAACTGATCGACATTTATTCAGCACATAACTGGGTAAAAGGTCAGTGCTAGAAGCGTTATGCAGAGCAAGGTAAACCAAATGTAGGTAAACGGTTTAGTAGCTATCAAGGCCTTGAATGGGGTACATTGGGGTACATAACACTGGGCTGCAATGGACCATTCCCATCATTTCAAGAGTAAGTGATCAATCTGGAATGGAATCCACTGAAGTGACTGCATCCACCTTATTATCCCTCTGGTGGAGAAGGTTCCATGGATTCTGAATTTAACGCTTCATCCAAAAAGTGGATGATTTTTATTATCAGCCAATCTGGTATAGACAATTTCCAATAGGCACATTGTAGCGTGGAGGCAGTAACACTAAAAGAAGAAAAGAAAAACATGAGTACTAGAATAAGGGGTCCCAACCATCCACAGTGCGGCAAGAAGACAAGGTTTTACCCATTAGGATTGAAAGACCGTGGATCAGAGTATTGCAGACCGTAAAAGAAGCACAAAACCCACTCAGAGTAGGGAGCCCACCCCTCAGAGGGCTTTGAGTCATTCTAAGGCCTATGAATATCTGTGAAATATCACCACATTCTACAGGGGGGGGGTTCAACATTTTACTTGATGCCACCATCACAAGGGTTTTGCGGAAGTTTAGAAGTATTTATTCACACCTACCCTACAAAGCCTGACTCACTGGGAAAACCAACAACCCTGAGACTTGGGGGCCGATTCCAATGTCGGATGGACTCAGGTCCGTCCAACATCGTTCAGGAGCCGTAACCGACCGACCTGCTGTCGTCGGTTATGGCCCTGCTAGTACGATGCGACCGTATACTTCACAATGCAGGCATGCATTCCGAGCGGAATACATGCTTGCATTGTGAAAAGCAGGGGTGCTGTTCATACGTGCACCCTGTGGCCGGCACCCCAAAGTGCTTGCCACCAGGTGCAGGGATCCACAGAGGGGCACCATTCGGCAGCCTCGCACCCATGAGGGCCCCACTGAGGGCCCCCAAAGACAGTTTCCGACTGCCTTCTTCTGCTGGAAAAACCGGCACGAAAAGGCAGTGAAAAACTGCCATCATACTCCTTCGGTCGCAAAGACGCGGCTGGGGGAGTACTTAGGGATTTCCTAATGGCGGACGGGTTCTCCGAACCTGTCTTCCGCAATCCCGAAATCCAAGTCGGATTCCTTTCCGACCGAGCCTATCAGAATGGCTTGGTCGGAAAGGAATCCGGGCAACACATTTTGGTTCGGTCAGAGGGGCTCTGACCATCGTTCGGAGCCCTTCCGACTGAAATCGGAATCAGTCCTAAAGTCTACATTCCAATAAATCAGAAGGTGCCAAGAAATTAAGTGAAAAGGAGCAGGGAATAATAGAATAACAGTGTAAAGTTTACAAACTGTGGGCCTTATTTTGAGTTTGTGGAGGTGATTTTCCATCAAAACATGGCAGATATACTGTCCCCCATATTACAAGTGCCATAGGGTAAAATAATTCTATAATAAGGCGAATAGGTTATCAGTCAGATTTGTGATGGAGTATCCCATCGGTTAAACTCTAAATAAGATCCAAAGTGCACAATCTGTGGGATATTGAAATGTTGTTGGTGCAGTTATCAGTTTTGGTATTACTTGCGATAATTAGCATAGTCGGTACTTTTTAAATATACTTTAGACCATAGAGATGGGTGCAGGAAAGTGGAGTATTATGTGGTGTGAGGGTTAGACCTCACCATGTAATACTCTTATGATACTTTAAAGATGGTCCTCGGAATCACAATAATAAATCCTTAACTCATTCCTGGTAGTGTGGCAAAGAGCAGTCAGGCTTTGCTAGGAAAACAGGTGTTAAGCATTTCAGTGTACCAACATGGACAAAAAGCAATTGACACGACTCGAGAGAAATCTGACATCAATTTATAAAAAAAAGGGTGGAGGGGGGCGTGGCTATGCGGCGCAAATGACGGCCGCCGACTAGCAGAGCTCTGGAGACCCTAGCTGCCCCTTAACATCCGTTGCATATATCCGCATCCTGAATTTAGCGGACAACGCACCGGAGGGCACCCGGACCCGACGCCTTTTGAGCGACCCCCCAAGCCCCCCCTGGACCGAGATGGGGCGGCCGCCGCATCTCGGCCTGCTGAAGATCCAGGCTGGAAGCTCGAGTGACGCAGTACGTCAGCTGCGTGTGGGCCCCGGCGGCTGAACTTCGGGCCTCATCCGAGGACGCGGTTGGCTTCCCCCCCGCCCCTTGAGGCATCGCCGCACAGTAACTCGGTGGCTTGGCTGGCACGACTGCCCTGGGCACCATCGGGGAGAAACGGCCAGACACAGGGAAAAGATCTAGCGAGCTGAAGACTTTGAAAAGGCGCAGGCACTGACCGGGCCACACAGGCCTGTGACACCAGGCGGAGGGGAGTGCTGCTGACCGGGTCTCACACACAACGGGGCACTGCGCTGACCAGACAATGCCCGCATTGCGGGGGAGGGACACAAGTAGCGGAGACGGTGGTGCAGATTGCTACAAGGTGCGCCCAGAGCAAAAGTTGCCACGAGGTGTAATCGGCCTGGGATATTGCTGACCATCTGACTGGCGTGAAGACCCTCCTGAGTGAGGGGAGCTTGTGCCTATCTGAGGGACGGTGAGTGTGCGACAACAGGCCCTCTCCCCCACGGATTGGGTACATACAGGCCGTATTGAGGTGTTGTCCAGTCTGGGCATGGCGGAGTGGCTCCCACACAGCGCAGGGCAGCAAATCTCAGCTGGTCTCCGCCATGGCGACAGCGCAACGTCTCAAGGCCTCCCTGGCGAACAAACTTGATAAATATGCCTTCACCAGGGACAGCCCCAAAGCAACCCCCCCAGAATAATGCGGCAGGTGACCCGGGGAGCCCAGATAAAGACCCTACGCTCAAGGATGTAATGGCGGCGATCGCGGACATCAAGTCCTCCCTGGAACACAAAATGGACACCATTTCTATCGAGGTCATCCTCATCTGAGCTGATCTCAATAAAAACAGCAAGAAACTGAAACAAGTCGAGCTCAAGAGCAACAGCCTGGTGGAAGACACTTCCCAAATACAAACTGAGATTCAGGAATCACAGGCATTCAGGAAACTCGCAGAAGCCAAAATGGACGATTACGAAGGGCGTCCACATCGCAATAACGTCCGTATCTTAGGAGTTCCGGAAAAAAGGCCTAAGGGAAGTCAGTTGATTTGTTTGTGGAGGACCTGATTCTCCAGCACCTCCAACCTAAGGGCCTTGGTAAATTCTTTGTGGTGGAACGAGCACACAGGGTTCCCGGTCGCCGTCCGAAGCCTGGGGCCCCCCCGCGCCCGATCCTGGCCAGGATCCTTAATTATAGAGACCGCAACGCTATACTTCAGCGTGTCAGAACAGGGGCCCCTCTGCGTTTTGAAAACACGGACATTTCCTTTTTCCCCGATTTCACTCAGCTGGTCCAGAAACAACTGAGATCATTCATGGGGATCAAGCAGTAGCTTCGTGACAAAGGCCTCAAATACGCCATGCTCTACCCCGCAAGACAACGAGTGGAAGCAGACGGAAGGGCCTGGTTCTTCGATCTACCTGAGGTGGCGGCGCACTGGCTGGAGTCCCGAAAGTCGTGACCTGGACACCGGAGGTGCGGTGAGTTAATACACTGAAACTGTAGAACCCACTTCGGGGCTGCTTGGTTACTGGAATGACCCCTGGCGAGACTGGATGAGGGTGGGCTAATTTCATGCGGCTGCATGGGGTTCTTGATGTAGTAATCTCACCACACCGCTCGATTATCCACGTCATAGACAGTTCCCCTTCCTTATCCCTGGAGATGTTGGTTAACATGTGTGATTGACTCGGAACATTATGACAATTTGTTACAATTTGCATCCTGGGCGGGTGGTGGGGAGGAATGGCTATTGAATGTCCGTGGCCCTGTAGTACAAGCAGAATCCTATTGGAATTCAGTATATTCCTTATGGGGTGGTTTTGGGATCCGGGGTCCTCTGTTCCCCAATTTACTTCTTTTCGTAGTAGACGTTGGGCGACAGACACTCTGCCAGTTAGCAATGGGCAGTTTTTAGTCCAGTGGGCAGGGTGCCCGGGAGGGGGGACTGTTGGGGGGGGGGGGATTTGACTTTGTTTCAATTTGTTTTGTTTTATATCGACAAAAATGAAATGGACGCAGAGGTAGACTGGTATACTTTCGATATTGCAATGCATACACAGTGGGAGAAAAGTATTAAAATATTGAGCTGGAATGTAAATGGGCTTGGGGATAAAATTAAGGGTTGTATTGTCCTCAAATATGTCAGGAAGCATGCGCCTGGCGTGGTACTCCTCCAAGAGACACATCTTATGGGTCATTCTTGTAAGGGGATGAATAGGGGTGGCTACAAACTGATTGCACATGCGGGGTTCACGACGGGATCTAGGGGAGTGGGAATCTTGGTGAGGAACTCATTCCATCTTAGTTTTGACTCCACTTGGTCAGATGACAGGGGTCGCTACGTGGGCATTACCGTGTCTTGGGAGGGCCGCTGTCACGTTGCTGTCAGTGTATGTACCCCCAGGTCTCCAGACCACAATGTATCAGGATCTCCGAAACACTCTTCTTTCTTTGCCACTGGGATTGTTGGTGCTGGAGGGAGATTTCAACTCCGTGGGCTCAGGTGAGCTAGTCCTCAGTCCCCCGGGAACTGGGGCCGGCCGCTTGTTGGCTCCCTGATTTCCTCGAGGCTATGGGGTTGGTTGATGGCTGGCACCCGTTTAACCCTGCCAAAAAACAATACACCTTCCATTCCAGGGCCCACCGTAGCTTCTCACGTCTTGACTATGTTTTGATGCTTAACTCCCACATCTCACATAAGCAGGAGATCCGACACTTAGCTAGGGGTATTTCCGACCGCACACTACCATGGGTTCACATGCTATTGGACTACACGCGGGTGGACAGGGTGGCTCCAGTCAACCCCTGGTTCCTTCGCGATACCAAAATTCATAAGGCGCTACTGACCAACATGGATAATTATTTTAGTGATAACGAGGGCAAGGTGAACTCCGCTCAGACGCTTTGGGAGGCCTTTAAAACAGTGATTAGGGGGGAGGCTCTGTCCCGGATTTCAGGACACAAGAAGGAACAGCGAAAAGAGGTGTCTGACATCGAAGATGAAATCTATAGATTAGAGAGGGAATTGGCGGAGCAGAATACTCCTAAGACACTTCATCTGCTCCGCCTTAAACAAGACGCCTATAAAGCATTGGTCACAGAGGCGGCCCAAATGCAGGGGAGAGAAAAACTTGGAAGAATCTATGATCTAGGCGACAAGGCCGGGAAACTAATAGCCTGGTTCGACAAGCTGGAGTGGGCCAGTAGACTGGTCCCTGTCCTCCATGATGCCCAAGGTACCAGTGTCACTCTCCTCCAAGAAATCTCTAATCAATTTGCCAACCACTTCAAGGCAGTGTATGCATCAACTGCCCACCATAGTGAGGACGACTCCGCAACACTGTTGAGGGATGTCGCACTTCCAGCTCTGTCCCCGTCGGACAAGCTGTTGTTGGACAGTCCTCTGTCCACGGATGAAATTGCACAGGCAATTAGATCGCTCTGCTCAGGAAACGCCTTGGGACCTAATGGCATCCCGATAGAATTATACAAGCTGGACTCTCATAGAATGGTGGTGCATCTCAAAACCATGTTTGAGGAGAGCAGGGACCAGGGGGAATTGCCATTAGACCAGCGTCTAGCTAATATTATAGTGATACATAAAGAGAGAAAACCCAGGACAGAATGCGCTTCATACACGCCTATCTCCCTCCCTAATGCGGAACCCAAAATTCTGGCGAAAGTCATGGCCAACCATTTAGTCAAAATCATCTTGGACCTTGCCCATCCTGATCAATCAGGTTTTATCCCGCACCGTAACACAGCACTAAACCTGCCCCGGGTGCACAGAGTTCTCATCAGAGCGGATACCATCCACGAACCGGCGGTCTTGGTCTCCTTTGACGCCACCATGGCCTTTGACAGGGTCGAGTGGCCCTACCTTTTTGCTGTACTGCAGAGGTTTGGGTTCGGCCGCAAGTTTATTCGATGGGTGCGTCTGTTGCACGCCGCACCGCTAGCGTGGGTGGTAGTCAACAACAAACAGACGGATACCTTTGCCCTGAGCCGGGGCACCCGTCAGGGTTGTTCTCTCTCCCCTCTCCTTTTTGCTTGCGGCTTGGGTTCGACAGGACCTGGTGATTCGTGGGATGCAGTGGTCGTCGGAGTGGGAGGACCACGTATCGCTTTATGCTGATGACGTTCTGCTTTAAATGTGTAACCCCCGAAAATCCTTGATTGCCTTAATGGACATATTGGCTATGTATGGTAGATATTCAGGGTTCAAGATTAATTGGAGTAAGTCCCACCTCTACGCTCTTTATGGGGGGCTGCTGATTCTGCCCAGTGACTGTCCAATACAGGTTACTACCTCAGAGTTCATATACCTAGGAATTTTCATCTCCCTAGATCCCACCCTCCATTACAACAATAACCTCCTCCCTCCTCTTCTACGACTAAAACGTGATATCGCGAGTTGACTAACACTCCCATTGTCACTTCTGGAGAGAGCAGACCTATTTAAAATGATTTCACTCCCCCGCTTCCTCTATGACCTACAAAATTCCCTAGATGTCATCCCGGCGACTTATTTCAAAGAAATTGAATGCCTTCAGAGGGAGCTACTATGGAATGGTCCATCGCGAATCGCCTTCAGAAAACTTACTCTAAAGTGGTAGATGGTGGAATCGCTCTGCCAGACATAAAGAAATACTATTGGGAAGCCCACTTGGAGTCTATTAATCATTTTCAGTATGGGGGCATTGGAGACCCGGGTTACCGTATGGACAGGTGGCTTCTGTCGGGAGGGAATTATGACAGATCACTGTATTAGAAACCGGCAAGACCTCTGTTGTCAGGCCCCACTGGATACTCGGTGGCAATCTGGCATACTGCCAATAGATCGATGGGATGGGAGAGTAAATTGTCATTGGCCGCCCTACTCTGAGACACCGCATGGTTAGGTAACTTATGGAAGTCGAAGGGATTTGAAAGGTTGGACTTAATTGGGATTTCTAGGATTCGGGACATGTGGGAAAGAGGCAACATCAAAACATTTGCTTCCCTCCAGGCTCAGCACGAACTGGCCGATTCGGAGCGTTATCGCTATCTACAGGTACATCATGCGATATGCTGGGTTTTCCCCCTGGGCTTCTCCCCTCCCGAGTCCTCCCCACTAGAAGAAAGGATATTAGACTGCAATCTCCCGGAGAGGGCAATCTCATTGATTCATAACAAATTGATTCACAATATGGAAGACCCTCTTACTTCACTACAACAAAAATGGGTGTCAGATGGCATCGATATGGATGATGAGGACTGGCAGGAGGCAATGTCATCCCCCAGGGTAGTGGCTATACCATCTAGACTACGTCTGGCACAATTAAAAATTCTCCACAGGATTTAGATTACGGGGCCTAATTTGGTGCAGATAGGAGGGGCGCCCACTGGAGACTGCCGTAGGCACTGTGGACATTTAAGAACCTTCCTACATATTATTTTGGAATGCACACACATACAGTCCTACTGGAGGGAGATACATGAGGTTGTAACCATAGTTATGGGAGGGCCACTTCTCCTGGAGGCACGAAGGTGTTTATTAAATATTTGGGAACCAACTGATGTCAACTCGCACCAGACGCAATGGGTCACCCTTGAGTTTATGATGGCAAAACGGAATATCGCCCAGGCCTGGGGGGCCCCGATCCCACCTACTCTGGAGAAATGGAAGTTAGACATGGACTGGTGCATGTTCTGTGAAAAAACAGTGTTCATTGCACAGGGTTGCCCGAGAAAGTGATCCAAGATATGAGGACCCTGGAACTCATATAGAGGAGACATCTGTTCCCTGCCAACCCAGCTCGCTCCAGACAAACAGCTCTCTCCTTGATAGACCTTACTGTGTGCCATCATGTAACTGTTGTCATACCTTGCTGTACCCGATTTGAAACTGTATTGTGGCTTTATTGCAGATTGTAAGTCAATGATTGTTAATAAAAAGATTTTTTTAATAGGTGTATTTTTATTCTTAATTTTGACTCCAAAACGAAGAGAATGGCAAACATATAGTTAGAGTTATACATTTTAAAAGCAATATAAAATTAGTGAAGAATAATACAGTGAAACCTTATCATAGCAGTCAATGGGAAAATCCGCTACTGACAATCGGTCACTTGGATGTCCAGTTGCGTGGTACTCTTGCAGAGTACCACTCTCTTAAGGCGGCCGCTGGCGACTGGACAGGGTGACCTTCGACCCTGCTCAAGGGCCGGGCTGCTTTCCCGCCGCCACAGAACACATGTGCGTGCTTTCCCCCGCTGCTGCCGCTCTGACTGGGGTTCGAGCCTCCTGTGCCCTGTTCAGCCTGCAGTTTGTGCTATTTCGTAATTGTCCTTGACTGCTGTTTCTGCTTGTATTCCTTTTTGCCTGTATTTCCCTCATGGTTCCCGTCATCCCCCCCCTCCCCCCCCACTCTTGCTTCTGTGGCCAACTATTCCCGCCGCTTCACCCGGGGCCACGCCCCCTCACTGCCCCGCTCCCACCTCCCAGCTGCTCCTCCCTCCCTCCTCGCCTCTTATGGCGACCACTGCCCGGACGCGCAGCGGACGCGCCGAAGGTGAGCCAAAGGCCCGCCAAAAGGCAATCCCGTCCGCGCCCGTCCACACCGAGCGCCAGAACCCCTGGTCCCCGGACCCGCCACAACACCGGACTGCACTATGACGCCAGCACCCTCCACGCACTCGACCCAGGACGAAATCATTCCTGTTACCAGGCCACCCCGAAGCGCACCCAAGGACCCTTCACCTGCTGGAATTGCAACTTCACCAGCATCCGGCCCGCCAAACCATCATCCAGAGAACCCAATCACCTCCGATGCATCCTCCTCAACACCCGCTCTGCACCCAAGCACGCCATTGAACTCTGGGACCTCCTCGACTCAACGGCCCCCGACGTCGCCTTCCTGAAGGAGACCTAACTGAACACCACCTTTGCACCAGACATCACCATAGCCATCCCAGAAGGCTACAAGATCTCCTGCCGAGACCGCACTAATGGAGTGGGAGGGGGAATCGGCATCATCCACAAGGACACCCTTAGAGTCTCTACCAACACCGACGACACCCTCACCACCACCGAGCATATGCACTTCCAGATCCACACTGACCCCAACACCACCCTCAGAGGAACACTCATTTACAGACCACGGGACCCCGACCACAGTTCAGCGACACCATCGCCGACCTCGTCAGCACCCACGCCCTCGACTCCACTGACTACATCCTCCTCAGGGACCTGAATTTCCACCTAGAGAACAACAACAACGCCAACTCCACCACCCTGATCGACAACCTCGCCAACCTCGGACTCAAACAGCTCGTGACTACTCCCACCCACGCCGCTGGACACACACTGGACCCCATCTTCTCCGCAAGTCCCCACGTCTCCTTCAACCACACCACCGAACCCCACTGGACCGACCACAGATACGTCCACTTCACCTTAAGGAAACCAACCACACACCACCGCACCCAACAGATACCACACCGCTGCTGGGGCAAGGTCACCGAGGACCAACCAACCACCACCCTTGCCTTGAGACCACCCGCCGACCCCACCGACCCCAACACTGCCGCCATCAACCTCAAACAGTGGATCAACGACTGCACCAACACCCTCGCCCCACTCAGGACACCCGCCGCCAACCACACCAACAGGAAAGCCACATGGTTCACCGAAGACCTCCGGACCTCCAAGCGCGCCTGCCGGAAGCTGGAGAAGAGCTGGCTCCATGACCGAACACCAGACAGCTACACAGCCCACAAGAGCGCCATCCGCAGACACCACCAACACATCAGGACCACCAAGAGGACTACAAGGACCGCCTAGACAGCAACACACACAACAGCAAAGAGCTCTTAAGTATCGTGAAAGAACTCTCCAACCCCAGCTCCAATACCAACGACATTCCCCCATCGCAAGAGCTGTGCGACTCACTGGCCACCTTCTTTCACCACAAGATCACAGACATCCACGACAGCTTCAACACTGCCACCCCCACCTCCGCCGCCGAGACAACCACTCCTGCGACCGCCACCCGCACCAGCCGCCTGACCGCCTGGTCCAACGTCAGCGACGAAGAGACCATCAAGACCATGAACTCCATCCGCTCCGGATCCCCATCTGACCCATGCCCACACCACGTTTTCAACAAAGCCAGCACAGTCATTGCACCTCATCTCCGGAAAACAATCAACATCTCCTTCGAGAAAGCAACCTTCCCGGAGAGCTGGAAGCATGCAGAGATCAACGCCCTACTTAAGAAATACAAGGTGGACCCCAAGGACCTCAAGAACATCCGGCCCATCTCCCTGCTCCCTTTCCCGGTGAAAGGCACGAAAAAGATCATCACCAGACAGCTGACCCGCTACCTCGAAAACAACAACATCCTGGACCCTTCCCAGTCCGGCTTCCGCAGCAACCACAGCACCGAGACTGCCCTCATCGCCGCCCCCTACGACATCAAGATCCTTTTAGACAAAGGAGAAACAGCTGCCCTCATCCTTCTGGACCTATCCGCTGCCTTCGACACAGTCTGCCACATCACCATAACAGCACGCCTCCAGGACGCCGGAATCCAAGGGAAGGCCTTGGCCTGGACCACATCCTTCCTGTCCGGCAGATCCCAGAGCGTCCGCCTCCCACCCTTCTGCTCCAAGACCACTGAGATCTGCGGCCTTCCACAGGGATCATCCCTCAGCCCATGCTGTTCAATATCTACATGGCACCACTCGCCCACGTCGCCAGACAGCACAGCCTCAACATCATCTCCTATGCCGACTACACCCAGCTGATCATCTCCCTCACCGAAGACCCCCACACTGCCAAAACCAGACTCCACAGAGGAATGAAGGTCGTCGCCGAATGGATGAAGGACAGCAGACTGAAGCTGAACTCAGACAAGATGGAGGTCCTCCACCCCCTCAGCCTCGGACAACTGCTGGTGGCCAACATCGCTAGGAACAGCCCCAGAACCCACCGACCACGCACGTAACCTGGGGATCATCCTTGACTCTGCCCTCACCATGACCAAGCAGGTCAATGCTGTCTCTGCTTCCTGCTTCAACACCCTCTGAATACTCCGCAGGATCTTCAAGTGGATCCCCTCCGACACGAGAAAACCCTTCATCCAGGCCCTCGTCACCAGCAGACTGGACTACGGGATCACCCTCTACGCAGGGACAACAACTAAGCTCCTGAGACGGCTCCAATGCATCCAGAAAGCCTCGGCACGACTGGTCCTCGACGTCCCCCGACGCAACCACATCACACCCCACCTGAGAGACCTGCACTGGCTCCCCATCAACAAGAGGATGACCTTCAAACTCCTCACCCACGCACACAAAGGCCTACACAACGCCGGACCAACATACCTCAACGGTCGACTCAGCTTCTACACCCCCGCCCGCAGCCTCCGCTCAGCCAACCTCGCCCTCGCCACATTTCCACGCATCTGGAAAGCCACCGCCAGCGGCAGATCCTTCTCCTACCTCGCCGCCAAGACCTGGAACACCCTCCCTACCGGCCTACGACAGACCCTGGACCTGCTGGCCTTCAGATGACTTCTCAAGACCTGGCTTTTCAAGTAGCAGCAGCATTCCAAACCCCCCTCCCCCTCCCCCACCCCCTCCCAGCACCTTGAGACCCTCAAGGGTATGTAGCGCGCTCTACACCTGATTGCTTGAATGATTTGTTTTGATTTGAAACGTGATGCCGGTCCCAGAACCAAGACACAACAGTCAGTTCAATTTCACCTAGTCCGTGGAGCCCGGATGCAGATTTGTACTTGCTATCCCTGGTGCTGAATGGGAGACATGGGAGAGCTTCCTTTACAGCTGAAACAGTGCTGCAGGGGAAAGATGCAAAAACACAACACAACAGAGCGGTTGCTGATGTCGGTCGAAGGTCAGATGGAGTCCCTCTAGGTGCAGCGTCAGGAAAGGGATCGGTTGTCAGACCGGAGTCCAGCAAACCTTGGCAGTGGTAAGTAGAGCAGAAAGTAACTTCGACTTCTGGTGGCACCTGAGAACGTGGTAGTTGCCTGAAAGTTTTTGGAAGGCGGAACTACAATTCCCATAACGTACTAGATCATCTGAATTTGGGCAATCCCTCGGAGGGCCCTATGACTAGCGATTCTTTGGATCCGGAGCATTGTTTTATGTGCAGTTTGCAGTGTCTAGTGCCACTAACCCAGAGCAGTCTAAGGGTGCTTCAGGCTTCCACAGGGGTCCCTCTGTCTGGAGTAACTGAGGGATAGCCTAGGACAAGTCTTGATCAGGCAGTTCCGGGAGCATTGCCACAGGTGCAGGGTATCCCTCTTTTGCTTTGTGCAAGTCCTGTTGTCACTGACACAGGTCTCTTCTTGTGTTATCTTAGATGCAGGTTGTTAGGAACTGAGGTTCATCTGTCAGGGGTGTCCCTTAAATGCTAGACTTAAGGGAGTTAGGAGTGTATTAGCCCATATCCAATGGGCTGCTACTTCCTGCAGGTAGTCGCCCCCTGAGGTGACAACACCTTGCGGTGTGGGTCACCTTTTCTACCCAAACCCTTTATTTTGTCACTCCTAGAGATGGTACTAATCTAATTTTAGTGTACAGACCAGACTGCACACCCTGGAGGTGTGGCTAGCCTTCTGGGCTGTACCCCTTTTTGACTAACTAATTTCCCATTTGTTTGGATGCAAATGTGCCTGGGGCAGGTGGAGGGCTGTTTCCTCCTCTGGAAGTCAGTCTTGATGCATATCTGAGGCGGTGCTACCTTTAAAGCTCACTGCCTTGATGTGCCACTTCACTAGCCTGCTTCGAAGGAGGGAGGTGTGGCTTCCTTCCTGCCGGGTCTTTTTTCTTGACTCCTGAGAGTGATCACAATGCCTGGCAGGAGGTCAGAATCCTGTCTTTGTGGTAGCAAGCGTGGGAAGCAGGGGCTTGCCAGCCAGAGAACAGAGAAGCTAAGGCAAGCAGGTGAGCAGCCTCTAAAGTAGCCACCTGGTGCATGCCACGTCGCCTTCAGCACAAGATTCATGCCAGGGGTAAGAAGGTACGTTGTTTGATACCAAATGCAACATATTTAGGTGGTACTATAAAGGAGCCACCAACCTCGGGTTTGCTCAGGTGCCAGCCCATGTTGTCCTATGGACCGTCTATCACTTATAGTGTACTTTAATGGTAAAGGGCACTATAGGGTCATATGAGCTTGCACTTACAGGTTCACACCCTTTATATAATGCACCCTGCCTCCTGCTTTTAGGTCTGCAATGGTAGGCCTGGTGTCCGTAGTTTACTTGGGTCACTCAGTGTGGCACAAACAGTGCTGCAAGCCCTGGGGACTCGTTTACAACCCCTGCCCTGGGTTTCAGTGGTAACAGACAGTAGAGATTTGTGTGTGTGTGGGGGGGGAGTCCTGGTCAATTATGATTGCCAATTCACATATAACAGTTTTATGGGGAGAGCACTGGCACTGGTGTCTGGGCAGCAGACTCCAGTGAACCATCAGAGTCATTGCCATCGGCTTTCAAGCAAAAAGTGGGGGTGGCCATACAAAAAAGGTACTTTCCTACAATGAGGTAGCTACTACTATCACTTGAACAGCCCAATCCTTACTCTTTACATTTATTTAATTTGTATTGTGTGATTGCCAATAAAAGTTGCAGACCATTTACGGATCCAATGTTTGTGTAAGGACAAATATAGAGCAAAAACGTTGTTTACTGTTTAGCATCTTTGGTATAATTGGATGAACAAACAATATTTGCTAACAGTCCACAAAGCATATAGATTTTGTGCCATGCCAAAACAGTGCACATTTGGACCATTGTTTCTGCTTAGCTAATAAAAAAATAGATCAAACACATTTTGCCTCAAACTTTTTCCGCTGATTCAAACAAAAACATAATGGGCCTTATTTATGGGCTTTTGCAGTAGGGCAGCACCACAAGCGTCCCTGCTGCGCTGCCCTACAACAAAAGGAAAGGACAGGAATTCGTTGCATTTATGAGATTCAGCGCATTCCTGTCCTTTTACCCTGCACCAGCACAAAATGGGCTGCTGTGCGCAAACGCAGGCACCTTTGCACCATGGTGCAAGGGTGCTTGCGTTGCTGGGCTGATTGATTTTGTGCAGGAAGGGACCATTCCTGCATAAAATCAATCCATTCACGAGCTTTCATTTGTGTCAGGTCAGCAACACCTATGGAATTCCCCTTTCACACAATTTTCTGCATTAAAGTGGCACATATTTATAAGGCCATGAAAAGACATGTAAAGTGGTTTTACGTGGCCTTATATATATGTGGTGGCAACTTGTGTCACTGGAAAGGCCAAAAAGTGATGTTACGGGGGCACAAGAGTGCTGATAAGGTCTCATAAATGAGGCTCAATACAAGTAAATCACTTAGCTCTGTACCATATTATCAGAACAGGAAAAATAGTGATACATTTTCACCGTTGTTTCCTCCTATGCGCAACTCCAGGTGAAATGAGAGGAGAACACAAACATATACCCTCACCTTCTTCATTCACCACAAAGAAAGGATGCAGCCTTAAAACCAGATGAGCCTATTTTGGATCTGGGGAACCAGGTTCGAATCCCAGCCTTGGTTCAACATCCTGTGATTCTGAGCAAAATACTTGCGCCATCGGAACGTCACTTTTTGTGAAGTTCCCTGCATGATATTTATCCACTTTTTTTTGGCTTAATGCTGCCTGATAAATATCAGTCCCTTTAACACAGTGTTCTGCGTTAAATAGACGTGCAATGGGTGTTGCTGGGGGCGATCCCAGCAACATCCATTGCCTTTTGACACTGAGAAATCGTAAATCTGAGGCAGTGCCAAAAGCTTAGCGTAGAGAGGCGCAACGGGGAGAAATATCTTTATTTCTCCTAATTTTTATTTTTTCTAATTGTGCTGCACACGTAGAAAGAGGAAAAGACTCTTGGGATTATTTTTGTACAGGAAGGTTCCCCTTCCTGTACAAAAAGAATCATCCCCGCAACGCAGGCACCCTTCCACCATTGTGCAACGGTGCCTGCATTTGCGCAGGCAGACCATTGTGCGCCGGCGCAGGGGAAGAGGACAGGAATGCGCGTATCTCATAGATACAGCGCATTCCTGCCCTTTTCTTTTGCCGTAGGGAAGCGCGCTTCCCTACGACAAAACCTCATAAATGAGGCCCTTAGGGCCTGATTTAGAACTTTGCAGAAGGGTTACTCATCAAAACTGTGACGGATATCCGCATTCCCCCAAATATAATCCCATAGGATACCATGGGATGTATTTTCGGCAGACGGGATATCCGTCACTGTTGTGACGAGTAACCAGTCCGCCAAGATCCGAATGACTCCATTAATCTCCTCTTGCCTAAAAAATAAAATAAAAATATTCTGCCTAGTAAACGTAACTGGTGTTTAAGGAAATTGTTACCTTAGGCTGATTTCAGGCTGTGCAAAAATAAAATAACAACAATGCGGCCTTATTTATTTTTTAACAGAATGACCTTTGGTACCTGTTCACTAGCCTCATACTTTACTATCTGTCCGGTTTATATAGTTGAGAAATTGCATTTCTGATTTACTCTGGTTTGACCTTTCTTGGTTTGTGTTTGTGGCTGAGTGTGGGTTAGTTGGTTCAGTTTTCTTTTTTTGTGTGAGCTCTATATGTTTAAGGTTAACAAAGCAATCCACTTTTATGTTCCCTTTACTGGAGACTGAAAAATGGTTTCCCTGTTCTTTCAGATGCATGCATAACTCTGCCGGGGCATACTGTACAGCAACACCTTATGAAAAATGCCCTGTGTGCCATGATGCAGAAATAATAGACTTAGATTTATCGCTGTGTATAGAATTTTCTGAAGTTGGACCGCATTCAAGACGGCAGAGGACAATGCTAGGGGTGGCCACCCAAGAGTGCAGAAAATATCAGTTAAAATTGATCAATCAAACATGTCATGTTACATGTCACTTTCTGGATCATGCTAAAGGAATTTCTTTACTTTTCTGTCCCCTCCCTTTCTTTGTAGGATATTTTTCAGCGTGAATGTGTGGCTCAGAACTTGAATGGAATAATGGCATAGGGATAATGTTTAACAAACACAAAGACATTTGTAATGGAAAAGTGAGTTTAAGGCATCGTTCGACAAAAAAACCAATTGATAATACCAATAGGTCTGGATCCTTTTTTTGTTAGGCCAAAGAGTTTATTTTATAATTAACCGTCTGTGCAGGTGCGCAGACTGCTGAATATGTTCATAGGTGTCTGGTTTTAGTTTTGAATACGGGGAAGGCTGAAAGGTTATTAGTCATGTATGTAATTTAAAACACACTATGCCAGTATCATTTGTGACCATGGATAAGTCAGTTTTCAGACAATTTTTGGTTTCTTCCGAGTGGTACTTTTTTTTTACGTTGGGTTGGAAAATCATGCATTTTAAAGTATATGAAATCAGGGGCCTCATTTACGAGAAATGACGCATCGCTGCGTGAAAGCAGCGATGCGTCACTTCTCAGTGCGCACTCTTTGCGACATTCCTGATGCGTCATATTTAATGTATGACGCATCATGTCGCAAGGAGTTACAGATACGTCAGTATTTCTGACGTATCTGTATGGCGCAAAAGTGACGCACTGCTAGAGTGTGTCACAAAAGTGACGCAACTCCAGCAATGCGTCCTTTCGCATGGGGCAAGCCCCATGTGGAAGGGCCTGCGTCAGTCTAACGCCTGCTGTTAGGCAGGCGCAAGATTTTGACGCAACGGCGTCCTAAAAGTGACGCAGTGAAATCTCATAATTTTCACTGCGTCACTTCTACGACCCTTCCTTGCTTCCATACGCCTCCCTGGCATACATTATACCTGGCGCAGGTATAATGTGGCGCAGGGGTTTACAAAGTGACGCATCTACCTAGATGCATCACTTTGTAAATATGGTGCAACCAGGCACATTTTTTACGCTGCTGGTGCGTCACAAAAAGTGAAGCACCAGCAGCGTAAAAGTGACGCACGGCCTCATGAATGAGGCCCCCAATTCACAAAGAAACATGCTTTAGCAAAGGCAAGCATTCTGGGTTTAATTGCTAACACATGCAACCACAGGCAGACACAAATGCTGTTCGCATGCATTAGCACATTAAACACTGACCTCGTAGCTTGCTTAATGCATGTTTACTTCAATACTCATGAAGTTCCGAAACACAGTCTGGGACATCAAAATGTAACCACATGAGCAAAGACGATGAAGCATATTGATTGGAATGGGATACCCGGGCAACTGAATCAGAGTTTAGTTATGTCACATTGTGCGTATATAAATTAGTCAGCAAAGCCTGCTGGGATTTCAAGGAGACCTCTAATATGCTATAGCTCTCATTTCTTCTGGTACAGATAGTCTTCCTCATCCCATTTCAGGAGCAGCTTATTATACCGTCTCCTAACTCACTGACTGCCAAACTCCAGAGACTACAAAGTCAAGTGGCAAGTAGGTGCATCAATGTCTGTAAGCGGGATCACTCAAACCTTCCCTTAAAAAGCTCTACTGGGTCCTGGTTGAGATTAGGATTAAGCTCAAGGTGGTGTGCACCATCCACAAAGCATACTAGGCTAGAATTCCAGCATGCCTACAGAAACTGACACATCGCTACATCCCCATCAGAGACTTTTTCTCGAGAGCCAGCCACTGAATCACTCAACCATCTTTCAAGGGCATGAAATATTTGAAATATTTGGACAGAGATGCTTTAAAGTCATTAACCCCAACCTAAGATCAGAACTAATACTCATGAAATTCAGGAAACTCTTGAAGAATGAACTCTTCAGACTTCTTCAACTTAAATCAAATTGGAATATGGTTCCTGGTAAATAAAAAAGGGGATGGCTATAGAACGAGCCCTATAGATGCTTTCTTCAATTTCAAGTTGTATTTCCTTTCCTTACTGTTTATAAAGTTCAACTTGAAATAAAGTCTGGGATATTGAAAAGAGGATCACTGACAGAATATCAGAAACAAAAATATAATGTGGACATGATATTGTGTAATAAATATTGAGGACCAAAATATCAAGAAGGTAAGGGCAAATAGGTAAGTATTGACTTACTATTCTTAACTCCACATCACTGGACCTTTAGGATATATATATATACAGAATTATGATGAAATAATGTACTGTATAAATATATCAATTTTAAAATTTACTTTTTTAACCACAAGATGAATTTTAGGATTGAAACACTAGCACTTTAGGGGATATTTTTATTCTATTTTATTTTATTACTTTTTTGAAATACCTCAGGAAATATATAGGCATACAAAGGTATTTTACCGTAATCGATTTTTTGCTAATTTGCACACACAGTTGAAGTCAAACTCGATAATCAATAATGGTATTTTACCTTTATTGTTTATTAACAAAATTTCTATGCGAAAATTTGCACAGTTAGGATATGAAGTACGCAGTACATGATGTCTCAGGGATACGATAAGGCTTTGCCCAGAGATAACTAAAATTCTATTTTTTTCTGTACTTGCAGACGCTATTTCATGCACAGGAATGGGGTTTCATATCTTGTATAATTAATGTTAGATATGGTATTCTACCGATATTTATTCTGATATTATTTTGACTTCACTATTCATTGGCACATTTGCGTATTTGCACATATTTACAAAACTGACAAAAAATGTATGCATTGACGATATGATATGTAAGAGTATGTCTTCTATATCCATTGAGGTATATGTCACTTGAGGGAATCGAAATGTGCACTATCACTTTAAAAATGCCTTCCATTGGTCATTCATTGTCGAGTGAACAAGCGGCGGGAGCCGCGAAACACGTCTCTGACTTTGGGCGAATAAACATCGTAAAGAAGGAACTTGGGTCCGTGTATATATATATATATATATTTATATTGTGAAATCGGGTTGAGCAAAAACCAGCCAACGCTCCAATGTAAGGAAAAGGGGGTTTATTTCAGCATAAACCCTCCTTGAAGCGTTCCAACCTTGAAAGGTCTTGATCACACAATGGAGTGACGAAATTCAATGTCTTACATACATTTCCTGGAAAAGAAGTGAAATTAACAAAGGACTAAACATCCTTGTGAGTTTCCATTGCCTCACAATTGATCACCATCTTGTAACGATAAATAAGTATACATATATTGCATATCAATAGTACATTCAGCAGCCACGACATGTATATTGTTCCTACCAGTGGGGTACAGTCCTTGTCAGCCCTAAACTGCATAGAAATATGGGCAGGAGACGGCAGTCAAAGTAATGTAATGTCTATACATGACTTTACTTTGTGTATAATATTCTTAGACACTTGTCAGGTATTGTTTCCCCTTTAGTGTTGCGTGTGCCCCTTTCTGCATAAAAGACGTGTGTCTAATATTGCACCAATTCACGAGCCATGTGGGATACCGGGTAGATGGTGAACTGTGGCGGTGCATGTTGGTACATGTAGTACGTCCATGCCCATCGTGTGATATCCTCGCTTGAGGGATAGTGCGATTATGTGCTATTCTTCCCTTAAGAGTGTAAACTAAGCATACTAATACTAGCTAGTAATCCATTCTCATTCCCTGCCAGTATTATTGCTCAGATTTGGCTGGTTTTTACGCGACCCGAGATCGCGTTGGAATTCTGATTTCTTGACATATTGACATACCGGTTTTCTCTGCGGGTGATCATGACACCCCTCTACAGACGAAAGATTTCCAGAAGGAGGTTCTTAGCTTGTGTTTTATATATATATATATATATATATATATATATATATATATATATATAGATATATATATTAACGCTCCAAATTCCTTTACAGTGGCAAAAGAATGGACGGCACTCCACAACTCGATTTCAAGGCTCTAGGATTTATAAAACAATCAAAACAGAACGCGTTTCGGCATCACGCCTTTGTCTGCTGTGACTAGCACCAAGTTCATTTGCAATTAAATAAAGTTATGTATTGACGTCAATCTCATGTTGAATAAACATAAAAAAGAAACAAAGAATATGATAAACATAGCGGCCATCTTGTAGTGGTTAACATAATACAGGAATCGGATGGCCTTATTAAACATTCAGATGTTATTCAGCCCTGCATGGGCTATCAAAGATTGTTAGAAAAATTCATAAATTCATCAATTACTGTGCATCGATAGAAGTTCATTATCAGCAACAAGGAAAAGTAATCTATAACATTTCTAGTTCTTTCTTGCAAACTGTGACACAAATATAAATGTTATGGATCAGAAGGGGGTAAATATAACAATCGAAATGCAATCCTCCATCTAAATTAGCCAAGAGGACTGGCCAACTCTTCCCCTGTATTTAATCCCAGTGGAGACTTAGGGCGAAGGTCTATGATAAACCTCGACTCAAGCTTCCTCATTTGTAACTCTCTGTTCCCTCCACGATCTTTAAGGGGTATTTGATCCAGACAATGGAATTTTAGGAGATTACGATCACTATTGTGTTTCAGTGCAAAGTGTCTTGCTACGGGATAGTTTGGGTCATTATGTTCAATTGCTCTAGTGTGTTCTAGAATTCGCTTTTTGACAGGGTGAATAGAGCTCCCGACATAGTATAATTTACACGGGCATTCAAGACGATACACACAATATGGGCTTGTGCAAGTGAGAAATTTGTTAATTTTCCTCACTGTTCCAGTATCTGGGATTTCATATGAGGTAACTTTGCCACTTGACTGGCAGGCCTTACAATTTTGGCAGGGGAAAAACCCAGTCAGGTTTCCCAATCGTGGTGATCTAGGAATAGCATCAAAGTGACTGTGTATTAAAGTGTCTTTTAGGGATCTGTTCCTCCTGTAAGTGATTTTAGGATGGGATGATAATTGCTTCCCAATAACCCCATCTGTTTTAAGAATATTCCAATGGCGACTCATAATATTGTGAATCATTGAGGAGTCATTTGAGAAAGTCGTAATGAAGCGAGGAGTTTTATCTTCACTGGCTTTTTTCCCACTTGGGTGCTTGAACAAACTTGCTCTGGAGATTAAACACACTTTGTCATATGCTTTTTTAAGTGTATTGTCAGGATATCCTCTCAATCTAAACCTTGCCATTGAGTCTTGTGCAGCTCGCTCAAAATCCTCTGTAAGCGTACAGTTTCTTTTGAGGCGCAGTAATTCACCAAAAGGTATACTGTTCTTTAAAGGTTTGGGATGACAGCTGCTTGCTTCTAGAGTGGAGTTTCCGGCAGTGACCTTCCGGAAAAGAGAGGTGCAGATTTTTCCCCCCTTGATGAAGACTTTAAGATCAAGACAGTCTACCTCAAGACTACTTATAGTACCAGTGAGATGCAGATTGAGAACATTATTATTTAAGGTTTGAATGAATAATTCAGCCTCTGTCTTGAAATCTTTCCAGAAGATAAACAGATCGTCAATATATCGGTGCCACCCGATGATTGACGTGACCCATCTCTGATTATCGTCAGACCAGACCACCTGCTTCTCCCACCAGCCCACGAATAGGTTCGCGTAGCTGGGGGCAAAGCAGGTGCCCATCGCTGTCCCTCTCCTTTGTCTGTAATATAATTTCTGGCACAGAAAAATGTTGTTGTGCAAACAGAAATGCAAGAATTCGACCAGCATGCAGTTATGTTTCATGTATTTCAAAGAACGAGTTTTTAGAAAGTACTGCACTGACTGTATTCCATGATTATGTGCTATGCATGTGTAAAGTCCTGTCACATCCAACACTATCATCAGCATATCGGGCTCCCAGGGTGTATCTGAGATGATGCGAATGAAGTCAGACGTGTCCCTTAAATATGATGAAAGGGATTTGACATGCTCAATCAAGAATAAATCAAGAAACTGTGACATGTTCTCAGTTAGACTGCCATTTGAGGAGATTATTGGTCTCCCTGGTGGCAGTGTCGAATGTTTGTGAATTTTTGGCAAGTGATAAAATGTGGGAGTTATTGGCTGTTGACATGTCAAAAATTTCAATTCATTCGCATCCAACATCCCCTCTGTTGCCCACTTGTCAAGTAGAAGGTGATATTCCGTAATGCTGGAATTGTATTCATCTTTGTTGATCTTTGTGTAACAGTCTGTGTCCTTAAGTTGTCGAAGTGCTTCTGTGCAATAGTATTCTCTAGTCATTAAGACAATATTTACGCCTTTGTCCGACGGCTTGCATACTATGTTGGTATTTGCTTTTAATTTTGTCCGCGCATTCCTTTGGGCCAGTGATAAGTTCCATTGTTTATTGTTAAATTTTGGGGATCTTTTGGTCCTCAAACTTAACAGATCTGTTTTAACCGCTTCCTCGAAAACATCGATTGCGTCATGTGGCATCATGGGAATGAATTTAGATGCTGGTTTAAAATTTGTAGTTGCTCTGATTTGAGATACACCAAATTGTTCAGCCATATCCGCTAGCTGATTGATTGTTTGGTCTGAGTCACTTCTTTGGCTAGCAATGGCTTGCATTAAATCCAGATCAATCAATTCCAGATCAGTGGGTTGGTGAACATTTCCCATTTGTGGATCGACACTCAAAGCGTTCTTAAGACTGTGAAACTTTTGGAGTTTTAGTTTCCGAGTAAAGAGGAACAAATCAATCCTGGTCTGGGTAAATTCAAAGCCGCTGGTGGAGCATAAAGTCAGTCGTTTCTTTAAAACTTGTGCTTCTATTTTAGAGAGTTTGTATGAGGTCAAATTTATGATGGTAAGGTCTTCTAGGGCACTTATCTCCTGGTGCCCCTCTTGCTCCTTGATTGGGTGGCCCTACCTAGATTGCCTGAGGTGGAAGCCCCCGCGTCGTATCTGCCTTGTCTTTGTTGTGTTTCTGGCGGCTTGCCTTTTGTGCCCCTTTGTTGCGTTTGGCGCATTAGCTGAAACTCCTTGCGAAAATGGCTCTGCGAGGTAGATAAACTTACAGTGCTTGATGTTGTGCTTGTTGTAGCAGGTCTCTCATCCCCCGACTGTTCTGCGTCGGTCACATCCGATTCTGATGTGGCAGGTTCTGGGGTGGCTGCATTAATCACCTTGCTTCTTAAGGCTTTTCTCGGGCGTCAAATTTGCGTGCGAATGTCAGAATCCGCCCTTGTGCATAATCTTTGGCATCTCTTTGAAATTTAGACTGCTTGCGTTGTCTGATTTTATCTTCATATGCCAATAATCGCGTCTTCATTTCTTCCCGCAGGCGATCTGTAGTAGTCACATCTGGGTTCTGCGAGATGAGGGCTTCTAAGTCGTCAATTTCCTTTTGGCACTTCGCTCTATCACTCCACGCAAATTTGATAAGTATTCTTAGCATTCCACCAGACATTTCCGCAGTATAAGTGGACGACTCGTCTAATAACTGCGGGTCCGGGTTTTCATATGCGGGCACCGTGTAAACACGGAGTCCGCGTGGAAAGCGTTTGACTTCCAAATATTTTTCAGGGGAGGTGGCCTCCCACCCTTTGCGAATTTCGCGCTCATACAGTCTCTAACTGTATAAATGAGGTCTTCAGTGGACTGGTGGTGCTGCCATTAGGTGTGCTGGCTGCGGTTCCTTGTGCTGCATCAATTTTAAGAAGTTCGTCTGCTGTTTGACGTCGCTGGTCCGAATACATTTTGATAGTACCCGTTATTAATCCCCAATTTTACAATAGTGCCTGGCTTGCGCGAGTCTTGGTAATCTATGTCAGAGAGTTGAACGCCCCAGCTGAGTTTTAAATTGCTGCTGTCAGTTTAAACGAGCAAAATTGTTCGTCGCTGCAACATGTTGTACGGGGAAATCAAACACGGGAATTTAGATACTGGAAATTAGACACGGAACAGGCACGCCGTCAGACTTACCCGTCCGCGTTATCCCTCCACGTTATCTCTCCACGTTATGTCTCCGATTTGCGATGCTGCTTGCTTCTGGTAGTTTGGTCTCAGCGGTGCACGGCGATGTCAGTTAGGCTCCAGTACCATCAAAAAACGCCATTCTGCACTCCGGGGCGGGTGCACGTCTGTGAAGCGGTGATGGCAACCGCGGGTATTATGAACGCTCCAAATTCCTTTACAGTGGCAAAAGAATGGAGGGCACTCCACAACTCGATTTCAAGGCTCTAGGATTTATTAAACAATCAAAACAGAACGCGTTTCGGCATCACGCCTTCGTCTGCTGTGACTAGCACCAAGTTCATTTGCAATTAAATAAAGTTATGTATTGACGTCAATCTCATGTTGAGTAGACACAAAAGAGAGACAAAGAATATGATAAACATAGCGGCCATCTTGTAGTGGTTAACATAATACAGGAATTGGATGGCCTTATTAAACATACAGATATATATATATATACTGTTACCTATAGAAACTTACCTTCATAATATTTTTGTCTTCAATATTCTTTAAGTTATATTTCTTCTCCAAAATGTTGTCTAAACACCGAAAAAGAAACCAAACACAGCACACATGATGAGGCACATGAAAGAAATGAAAAGGAAAATCTATGAAATAGCATTCTAGTTATACCACAATCTGCATTTGTAAATTACTGTGCACAACATGCTGGGATCTCAGAGAGACCTGTAACATTCTACTTCTCTCATGCTGTTCATTACTAATATCGTTTGTGTTCAAATTTCAGATACTGGTGGGGCATGTGAAGGATCCCTCTGTCGTACAAAATAGGAGAGCTGTCACCATGACTTTCCCAACGATTCTTTAACTTGCTGTGACTGCATTGGCTTTCACTGTTCAGTAAACTGTTTTTTTCCTATGTACATACAAAGTGAAAGGAGTAAGATG
Source organism: Lissotriton vulgaris (assembly GCF_964263255.1). Classification (NCBI taxonomy): domain Eukaryota; kingdom Metazoa; phylum Chordata; class Amphibia; order Caudata; family Salamandridae; genus Lissotriton; species Lissotriton vulgaris. The sequence goes on along the minus strand of NC_141693.1, from coordinate 446,897,897 downwards.
AACAAGTGGTTAAAATCTTGTCAAACTGATGAGATCACCTACCAAGATGTATATATTGCTGGCACCTCTTCTTCCCATGGGTTTTCTGAGATCCTGCAGGGGCGGCCTGGTGCAGCATTAGTAGCATCATGCCTGATTTGCAAAGGCTGTTGAAATTCCAGGGGGATTCACATTGAATGAATGAATGAATGAATGAATGAATGAATGAGTACATTTATAAAGTGCACAGCTACTCAACAAGAGTGTCCCGGTGCTAATGGTCCCCATCTATCCCATGGACGCCCCTTTATTGCAGAAAAAAACTGGTTTTAAGCAGAATCTTGAAAACGGATAGATGGGAATGCACGATGAATATTGTGGTAAAACAAATCCGCCTCTGCATCAAAGCTAAAAAATGCAACCTCTGCTTTTTCTGTTCAAGGACACCCCACACTGTGGCAGTAAAGCGGAAATACTGTCAAGTAAAATGAAAGGCACTTTCAACAGGCAATGGCTGAAGCAGGCTGACCCAAAGACCCTCTCTGTCTATATGTGTTTTTTTCATGACAAAAGCTCTGGCAGAAGCAAAGACGTCTATAGCTAGATCTAAAAAATCACATGCCTAATTTGCATAATGTATTAACGTATATCTACCCCTGTTCATAAGGGAGCTTATAAGAGAGTCACAAGATATCATGTGTGAGTTACAAAAGGGGAATTTCATAGTATAAACTGCAAGCACACTGTCAAAAGCATGCAATGCAGATCTACGTCTGTGTATAATGTCCACCTGGTAGGAAAGGGGGGAAAATGCGTAAGTTACAAGGGCGCTTGAAAGTGTCAAGTGCAAGGACACTGCTAACATCTGCAACAACATCGACCAACGCCTGCGTGAGTTTTGAAGAATATTACCTTTGCTTGCATTGTTACAACTGGCACGATTTCAAACAACGATATTGCAATACAGTGAAACTGGTGGTGCAACAATGACAAATAACCAATAGTGCCCTTTGGAGCTCTACTTCCAAGGTGCAGAGAATGTCTCGCTCACAGCAATTAAAAAAAACTGAGAAAAGTTCAAAGCTGAGCCTCAGGGTCTGCAAAGCAACAGTCGCTGGTCAACTGAGGGAACAGGACACTTCACTTATTGCACACAAGGCATACACCTGTTACAACGCATTCGTTACTCCGCACTACCATTACAACGCGACTTTTACAACGCATACCATTACAATGCATTGCGCTGGGGGGCGCTCTAGGATAGGAAATAAGTATAATTTACTATCCAACACCTTCCCTAGGGTCCACGGGGACTGGAGTTAGAATAGTAAATTATACTTACCACTATCCAGCACCTCAAAGCGCTATGCGTTGTAATGGTATGCGTTGTAATGGTCGCGTTGTAATAGTAGGTAGTTGTAACGGTATGCGTTGTAACATGGTACATCCGCACACAAGGACCTCACACACACACACACACACACACACACACACACACACACACAGAGAAAGTATGGACAGACAGGACACCAACTCATTCCTCTCATGACGACACACACATACACATTAAAAATCCAAAGGCTTCAGGTGCACGAATCAAACTCACAGGAAAAGAGGACTCTCAGATGTTTCATCTCATCTCTTTTCACACCCCAGAAAATCTGCCCCAGAATGCAGAGAATCTCATAGCACCCCCTTTATCAATGGACAGGACCACAGAACATAACACCGAGGTAAACGCACATAAGAGTTTAAAACTAGCAGAGGCTAGCACGATCAGGGATTCTATACACACACAAGCAATGTCATTCATTTAACTCATTTCTCGAAAAAGGCTTCACAAACCAACTTACAGGAACACATCAACAGTTTTATCATCTTTGAACCAAGGGCCTCATTACAATGTGAGTTTCCTCCTCCCAACACCGACTCGGAATCGGGACCGACAGACTCGAGGTCGGCGGTTCCTCCCAACTGATTACCTTGCGACTGAACACAGTTTGATCGGATTCCTATTGACTCCTATGGGAGCCTGCGTTCCGCCTGACAACACAGGCTCCTAAGGGGACATGGGGGGTGTGCTGAAAACTCAGCACCCTGTCGGAGGCAGTCCATTGTGCCTGCCACAAAGTGCAGGGTTTTACTGGGGGGTCCATTAGGTACCCCATCGGCCCCCAACTGGAGGCCGCAGGATGAAGGGGACTATGCAAGGGGCCCCAAAATTCACATCCCGACAACCTTTTTGTATCAGACAGGCTGACTCGGAAAAGGCTGTTGGAAATTAACATCGCAATTGCTTGGTCGGAAACGCAGTTCGTAGAGCTGTACAATGCAGGTCCGACTGACACAGATTATCTGAGAGCCGGTCGGAACAGTTTCAGAAAGACCATATGGTTTACAAACCGACCAAGAACATCATAATCAGTTGGTCGGTTTGTAAAATGCCCGAGTTGGTCGGAAGGGTTCCGACGCGGTCTAGGAGATTCCGACTGTGGGGAGGAGGCTTTCCACCCGACATCGTAATCAGTCCCCTAATAACAGCATGCACAGCCTTCCTGGAACCAATAAGAAAAGGCCATTGTCCTGCTATCGATTGTTTTATCTCTCTGCCATAGACAGCACTGGAACAAATACTTTGACCTATTCTTAGACGGGGCTTTGAATGACCCCCTTTCTCATGATTAAAATCCTTTCATGTCTATTTTCATTGCCTTCTCCTGATTAAATGCCCTTTCTCTACATTATTTGTTTGTCTTGCCCGTAGGTCATTTAGCTTTAACTATATTTTTGATTGCTTGCATCATTCTACTCCAGAAAACAAGGGACCTATTTCTCATTTTGCTTTTTTTCTGTGCCAGATGAGCTTTAGAACTCAGTAAGAGTGCATGTACTACACATTTCTCTGTCTTTCTACCCCTCTGGTGCACTTTTTCTTGCACTTATACTTTTCCCTCTATACCTGTCTCTCCCCCCTCAAAGCCTGAGTCTCCAGTCATCTTTGGATCTTCCCCAAACCCTCAGCTCTTGTCCCTTCCCACTGAAGCTGGCACTAAGCACTGCTGCATCTCTGTATCTTACTCTCCCTCGCTCCTTCCCTTTCTGCCTGCTTCACACTGTCCACTGTCTACTGCTTTAGTTGCTGGATCTGTCAGCGCTTGTAGAATTTGCCAGAATTGGCAAAGCCAATAACAGCAGCCAGCCATAATGAAATAATATTTCCTACACTTCCAAGGTGTCTGTCATGTTGCAGACACATTAACACATTAACACACGCACACAAAGCATGTAAAAACATTTGTTTGTTTTTACCTTCTTTTGCCATATCCATGAGTACCGTGCTGAATGCTTCTTCACTGTGGAAAATTCAGAAATATGGGTGTCAGAATTCTGCTTAGACTGCTGCTGTTGTGTTCACCTGTTCTCCTCCCACTCCTCAATTTCAGGGAGATGCAGACTGACTGATTTTCCAGTGACTCTTGAAAACTAGTAAACAGACACCATACTGGAACAACATAATGTGATTTGATTATTTTCTACCAGTTGGCCATTCCCAGGAAGTTAAAGTCTCTCTGGCTTTTCATGGGACAGGGATCAATCACCTTCCCAATCACACTCCTGATTTCAGCACCCTTATTGAAAAGATGGATTCTCCAACAGTTACAAAGAGTATTAAAGAAAAGAGCAGAGCCCAGACAATTCACTTCTGTCAGTCAGAAAAGCAAGACCTCATTATGCCACATGTGGTTTGTCAGGATCTGTGAATGGCACTTACATCTTTGAGTTCGTGTGAGTGAATACTCCGAACAGCCTGACTGTGCACACTTTCAGAAGTGAGAAGTGATGAAGGTGTCCATGGAGTTTTAGTGCCGCTTGGAGAGAGGATTTGCGGCACTGCTGGATGCTCTGTACAATGCGCAAGAACTTCAATTAAGGCAACTCTGTGTCCCAAGAGGCCACAGGACCGCCACAAGAGCTGCAGGTGGTACTGGCCATCTTGAAACCACAGGGTATATGTTGCTTGTGGTCCAGAGTGTCCTTGCTCGAGATAAACATTTGCTGCAGCTGACACCTTTTCGACAGATTATTGACAAATTTGCAGATTGTTGTGATACTCTGATTAAACAAATGTTTGAACAGGATATGCAGAAGTACTCTAGGAATCTCTGTTTGTTTAAGGTTTTAGGCATATATTTCCTATTTTCAGAACTCACAACTTGAAAATTATGAACTCAGATATTGTTCATCTCGTGTCTCGAAGCTGAGCCCGGTGGAGAGTTTTTGGCTGCGAGTTGGACCAGAGACCCAGGTTTTCACAGGTCTTGACTGCGAGAGGTATGGGTAATCCCTTCCAGTAGCCACATTGCTGTTGACACATAAACCACCGAGACAGAAAGTGCCTTCTGGAATCGGCTCCGGGAAAGAGGAAAAAGTCTGTGGGCAATAAACCTCTGTGATGACTTCTGGGCACAGTTGGAAGTTTGAGGTAAGATAAAAGGCTGAGGACTCTACCAACAGGAGATGACTGGAGATTCCGGAAGGAGCCAGGGAAAGACCGGAGCACTGGAATCACTGGAAATTAACAGTAGAGTCCTGGAGGAGACAAGGAAGGACTAGAGCCCTGGAAAAAACCACAGGAAACCTGGAGCATTCCAACCTTAAGGAGAGAATGAAAAACCCTTCCTTATATAGTCCCAGGACAGGAATTACATCAAAGGAAGTTAGACCACCTTATTGGAATGGGAACGGACCACCACCAAAAAGAACACTGGCAGACTGGCTGTAGGAAATATAGAATAAAATGAAACAAGGCAGTAGAATGCTGGAGACTTTATTTGTATCTCATATCTTTCGTGCAGGACTGTTATTAACTTGAGTAGCAAATCCTGTAGAGTCTGAGACTGAAGTAGAAACAACCTCAGAACCAGAATTCCACAAAGATTAATCATTGCGGCTAGAAATAGTTGCCTCTGTCACAAAACGACTGGAAGAACCAACCCCACCCTCAGAACCAGAGGTTTAAGGTATATACTCAGTGTCAACATCGAACCAACTTGCATTGTCAATGTGATCAGCATACCTTTCAAAACCTTTCTCTTTAGTTTCTTGAATTTTCCTTACTAGTTCAGATGAAACAAAAAAATCACATCATACACATTTAAAATATATACAAAAATACAAAACAATAGTTAAAGAATTATATTTTAAGCAACTATGGCCCTGATAACAATGTTGGTTGGAGATGCCCCCAACCCACACCGTTTCAGCTAGGGAACCACCCATCCATAGGTCAGCGGTTCCGAACACCTGAGTACGAAGTGAATACACATGGTGCGGTCGCAAACTTCCATTTCTCCATGGGAGCTTGTGCGGTGGGTGGAAACCACCCACAGCAGAAGCTCTGACTGATAAATGGAAGTTTGTGAAAAACCCTGCACTGTGTGCTGGGATTTTCAGGGGGGCACTGTTGCAGGCCAAGTTGCAGAGGGCTAGGGGGAAGGGAGTCCTACTAAGGGCCCCCAATGTCACTTTCCGACATGGAAAGTCTGTCGGAAACCAACATCATAATCTGGATGGTGAAACACTAAGGCTGTCGGAAACCAACATCATAATCTGGATGGTGAAAACACTGTCCTTAAGGGATTATGAGGAGCTTCCAACCAACTAACAGGCTCCATGAGTCCATCAGAAGGTGATGATCAGTCCTTCCGACTGCTGCCACTGACCGGACACATCCTAATTCGTCGGTTGGACTGCAGTAGTACATGCGGTTCACCGCAACCGTCAAGCTGTTGGTTGCGGTCTGAACCACATCATAATGAGGCCCTATATTTTTGTAAACTACATCAACGACTTAGATATTTTAAAAATCTATATTACTTACCTTAAAATTGATATTCTTGACAACGAAATTTTTGCATACGATATTTCCATATCAAGATATTTTGATGACAATATTTTGGTATGATGATACTTTAACTTTGATATTTTGTTTGAATACCAACTGTTTAAAGCTCTCACAACTAAAGGCATTCTCAACAGTCCGTTCTGGCATTCTTGCCCCCTAGAAGATATTAAATGCAGGAATTATATTCCTGTAGCCTTGACAAAATCGTCACTAATCTGACAGATGCCTTCCCTGTTCCGTTGCCATTGGACATATATATGAATAGCTTATGATCAGTGAAAATATTAAATTGCGTGCCCCATAGGAAGGTTTTTTATTTTTTCACGGATCATGAACAGGCCAATGCTTCCTTCTATATTGTACTACAATTAGTTTCAGTAGCTGTAAGTGAATGGGAAGCTAAGGCAATGGCATGTTCCATCTTATTAACCCACTGGAATAAAATGGCACCTAGCCCTGTTGGCTCACATCAACTATTAGAAAGCAGGGTATCACAGCTTTAAAAGCAGAGAGAATCTGTGCAGGAGTAATTATTGATTTGATCTTCAAAAAGGCTTCATTGTGACCAGACTAAACGTTGCCATTTTTTGAGAAGCAGTCTTAGGGGCTGAACCAAAGCGCTTTGACAGGCTTTAAGGTTAAGGTGGGCCTGTCACCGGAATTCTTCAGAGGCAGTGCTGCTCTGGTGCTCCTTTTGAAATGCAGGGTTGCCACCTAAAATGGCAGCCATGTCATGTCAGGATGTTGAGGCAGCTTGATGAAGTGGAGCCCTAACGTGCTCCATGTACTGGAAAGAATGCAGATGCAGCAGCAGATGATGTTGGGTGTATGTGTCTGTACAACACGAGCTCTCCGGAGCTCAAGAAGAAGGCGGTGTGCATGTGATGGGATGAAGCAAGAAGTATGGTGAAAGCTGCTGCACCCCTGGCCACAACATGTAATGCTAGTGAGCTTACGCCTAAACAGAAGTGAAGGAAGTGGTGCTGAACCATGCTGACACGCCACAAGTCCAGTGTAATAGGCTGGTAGGAGATCAACTGTCACAGGCAGGAATTGTAGAGTAATTTTGGAAATAGAAGAAAAAGTGTGTGGGGTCCGTGAAGTTGTCTGTTTGTTGCCAATTTACATTGGAAGTATAGAATAAAATGAAACAACGTAGTAGAAGGATGGGGTCTTTATTTGTGCCTCATATTAAGAGGAACCCACGACCAAGTCCTCGCACAACCAGCGCAGCAATGAGAGTGAAGAAACACACCGCAGCTCCCAATGAGCAAGAACCTGGAACATCGCGACCTAGCAACTGCTGCTTCGAACCCGGATGGGGGCCTTTATCTCAAAAGATCATATTCCAGCTTGGAAACAAACATGTTCAACATAACTCTCTGCAGACTCTGCGTTCAAGCAGAAGAGACTCTGACCCATTTACTGTGTATTTGCCCATCATTGAACAATCTGAGACATTTTTATCTATTACATGCATTTCGTACATTTCAAATTAGAGCATGTCGACTAGCAGTCATGTTAGCATTGAACAGCCAACTGTTACAGGTAGCATTCAGGGCCACTAGATTTGTGCAGAAAGTTAGCTTCTTAATACAGAAAACCGAAAAATAGTGTATGAGATCTAATGTTTACAAACAACAGTTAGAACCTAAGATAACTTCAATTTCTTTTTTAATATGACAATATAGATTGCCTGTGTATCTTTTTACCTGTTAAACGCCAATTGGTAGATTTTAGCACAAAAAAAATTGTAACGGTTTTAATTAACTATATACAATAAAATGTACTCTCGGGTAGCATTAAACAACAACAACTCTTACAACTACTTCTGTGTATCTCGCTCACATAAGCGCTTAACAGCCAGGTATAGCTTGTCCCAGTAGCACAGTGAGCAAGGGGCCCAAACCTGGGCATACCCTTCCCACGTAGGGTGGTACATGAAACACAAAAAAGGTCATAGGAGGAATGCTTTTAATTTGCCTAATCACTGACAATCGCTTGGGGAAGCATCCCAACGCATCGTTCTTTTGTGCCACTGGACCCAAGCTATACCTGACTGATGCGCCCTTATCAGACCGAAACGGGTCCTAAGTTGCTTGTGTTCCAGTTTGGTGAGGACCTGGCATGGTATTTCCAGCTGGACTGTTCCCATGAGGACCAGGGCCAAGATTGATTTTTATATGGCTGGATCCAAACTGAGGTGGCACGGTGGGCAGAAACAATGATGGGTTGGGATGCTACACCAAGTGATTGTAAGTGGTTAGGCAAATTGCAAGCATTCCTCCCATCACCTTTTGTGTGTTTGATATTTGTGGAATGCTACATTTCTGACTGCTGGGTGGGTCACATATTGGAGAAAGAAAGAACAATAGTCTCCTATGAACTTCAAACAGCTCTTTGATGCTGGAATGGTCATTGGTCACTACGGCCTGGGAACATCTCAAGAAGAGGATAGGGCTGATAAAGGAAACACTGCAGAGATAGGTGCTTATAAAGAGCAGGGGTGGGGTCTGTGTAACCTTTTTTAAGCATACACATATATCAGTGAGCCTGAAATACAGTGTGATCCTTGAGTCATTCTTTCCTAAGTCCTGTGTTGTGAGGCTATCAAACTTGGTGTCTTTCCTGCTGTAACAGACTGCTTCTTGGATAAAGCACAGGAGAGAGGAGTGGGAACTTCAATAAAGGCATCTCCTGCAAAATGGACTTCAAAGACAGAGATATTGAATCACATCTGTGTCCGGAAATGGATTAAAAGAAGGGAACCTTGAGTCTCCCAAATTGTCAAACATGAAGCAGCTAAACCATGGCTGTATACCAATGAAGAGAAGCTCAGGAAGCCATCTGTCTGCTGTGACCAAGACCGGGGACCAAGGTCTGCAAGTTTCCCTGCTGGTGAGGGGACATCACCCAAGAGAATCAAGACCACTTGCTCTGAGCCTTGTGTGACAGCATCTGCCTGCCTGCTGAAACCAGAGGACCCTATGAGTGAATGAGGAGAGTGCCTGGGGTGAACGAGGTCCAGTGGGGATCTTGTCATGTGGACCCCTGAGGCAAAGTGTGATTGGTATAGCGGTACTAGCAGGACCAGAACAATCAGGTTGTTTGCCATGTGCTGCCAAAAGTTAGAGACCCTTTATGTCAGAGGGGAGGCACCGAAAAGATAAGTACTGACACATGGATTGGCCCATGTGCTGCCCAAAGTCATCGGTCCGGTATTCCAGAATGGACAATGGTGAGGATAAGTACTGCTGCACTAATCCAGTAATTTTCCAGTGTAAGGCCTAAATTCGGTGACCCCCATATGCCATTGCAGACTGTCATGAATAGCTCAATAGACCAACATTTGCCAAATATATAAGAAGACTCAGTCTCTGTATTATGAAATTTTGATATGCTAAATACACAGTCCTACTAGATTAGTAAGGACCGTATAACAACACTACCACTGAGAGTCAGGTTCTAAAGCGGTAGGACTTGGCCCTGTTGCTCAGGATCAATAATTGGCCGGGTCCTGGGACATCAGCAGTAAAAGGCCTCAACCTCCACAGTTGGGGCCATAACTCCAGTGTGCCCTGTGGACCAGTAAGAGGTTCTGACACATAGATGTGATTAATTGTTGACATAGTTGTACACCCCTCTTTGCCTTCATTGTATGTTTTTTGCAGATTACTGGTGCCGCCTAAGCATGGGCGAATTTTGCGGATCTCGCGTTCGCGAATTTTGCGGATTTGCGGATTCGCAATCCGCAAAATCCGCGAATTCCCGCAAATTTGCGGATTTTTTTTTTTTTGTGTTCGCCCGTGTTTCTGCCAGTTCGCGAGGGTTTTTACAATTTCGCAATTTGCGAACTTACCTGTCGGGTCACAAGTTTTGCGAACTTGTTGTTTCTACATGTCCAGCCTGTTTGGGACACTCTTCTTCATCACTGCCACTCTCTGTCACCACTGCCACTCTCTGACTACTCATGCCACCCTCTGGCCCACCCATGCCACCCTCTGTTTCATCACCACACCCTCTGGTTGTCCAGTGTACATTATTTTCGGCAAAGCAAAGCACACCTTCCCTGCCTCAAGTGACATGAATTAATTTGGGGCTGATTAATGTGTCACAGAATATTTTTTTAGCTGGCACCTGCTTCCTTAGTGCGCCCTGATTAGTGATCTTTTGCACTTGCTAAGTGCTTTCATTGTTGCAAAATTAGTTACAACACCTGCCCTGCCCCAACTGACAATAATGAATTAGGGGCTAATTAATGTGTCACTGAAAGAATTTAAAGTTCCAGCCTGGCACCTGCTTGTCTGCTCCTTTAGCTGTAAATCAGGACCTTTGTGGCATACAGTTAAGGTCAGAGCAGGGTCACACAATAGTTGCAAGCAGGCAACCGAATTCTGGAGGGCCCCCTCAGGAAGCACTACAAAGAATCGTTACAAATCATGAGGTTGACCTTTTGCACCTGCTCATTGCTTTTGCTTTTGCTGAAATCGTTTTTCGTTTTTTTTCGCGCTATTCGCGGGGCGCGGCGTCGTGCGAAACCGACCGCGGAAGCCGCCAATTCGTGCGAATGAGCATTTTATTTTTTTGCGGCTTGTTGTTTCGCGAGTTTTTTTGCAGTATTCGCGAGCCGCTTGCAGCGCAACACGCGAATTTACCCCAAGGTCGAGTACGGGCGCGGCCATTTTGTTTGCGTGACGTATTTCCGTTTCCGCCCGCTATGTATAATCTCGCGCAGTAAGCGCATTGCGAGTAGAGGTTCGCACGAGATCGCGCGGGAAATCTAGAGGTTCGCACAAGATCGCGAGGAAAATCTCGCGCGAACTTACTTTCGCGCTCGTGAACGGGCGCCGGCCATCTTGTTTTTCATTCATTTCCTGTGTCTGGGCATGGTGTTTAATCCTCTTGGTATCTTTGCCATCCTTTGCTTGTTTTCAGTTTTTTTTTTACGATTTTGCTTCTTATCTATCCCTCTCTTTTCCTAGCTGTATATTTTTGTCTTTTCTGCTATTTTTCTTTACTTTTAAACTACTTTTTTAAACTCTTTTCTTTTCTTCTTCCCTATCCTATTCTTTCTTAATTTTCTACTTCTTCCTACCTTACCTGCCCAGACCATGGTCAAGCCAGGCGCCGTGAAGCTGCCCAGGCACTTGAGGGCCGCAGCGGCGGCGGGGAGTAGTGCTGGACCCAGTGGCAGGACAGCATGCGGGAGATTGAGGGGGGAGCAGGTGACGCGACGGGAGATATTCAGCCCGGAGGAAGTGGGCGCGCTGGTCTACTTCGTCCAGCGCCGCCTGCCCAGGACCATCGCGGGAGGCGGCAGGATCGCGGCCGGCGGCTACAACATGCGGGAGCGCCGAAAGCGGTGGGAGAAGGTGTGCTGGGCCATATCCCACCTCTACGGGGTCCAGCGCACCTACAGCCAGGTCACCCATCGCTGGACGGACCTCCTGGACCGCGAGCGCGACCTGCTGGACCAGCTCGGCTTGGAGATCCCCGGGCTTGGTGAGTAGTAGTAGCCATTTAATCACTCACTACTATGATGTTTTCTCCTGCTCTGTGTTGTTGTATTGCAAATATTTGTTTTTTACATGGAGCAAGCCAATAATGCCGCTGATGACGATTACATTGTAGTTAAATTATATTTCAAAATCTTCTGTGCATTTCAGGTGCACTGCTCTCCTTCTCAGTGGCGTTGCTACTATGCTTATTTGTTTTCTATTTCGTGGTCTCATTGGCCTGAGTAACTATTATGTATGAGTGTACTTTACAGAACTGCGTAATGCTAGACACTAGGGGGCAGATTACATTTACAAGCCCCTTGCGCCACGTTTACGTTGCCTTGCGTGACGCAACAGCGGCGTAAACGTGCCGCATCCCTGCGAGTCATTTACAGCATGACGCATCTAGGGAGATGCGTCACGTTATAAAGCCATGGGCCTGCACCACAATGGGTGCGTTCCTAGTACGCAGGGTGGGCGGTCCAGCGGCTGTGCGCCTCGCAAAATTGCCTGCGTGAAATGTACAAGATTTAACGCAGGCACTTCTGCGACGCTGCTACGTCAATTCAATTCCTTATGTCTGCTCGAAGCAGGCGAAAGGACTGACACAGCATGTTAAGTATTGGGTGGCCCTGAGCATTACTGGAGTTGCATTGCGTTGGCGACGTGACTCCAGCGATGCGCCACTCTTACGTGACGAGATGCGTCACGCAAGTGCCTACCCTTGCGCCAGGGCGCGCCGCATTGTAAATGAGGCACATCTGCCGTGTCGCAAGGGTAGTTTTGCGTGACGCATTTGATCTGGCGCATCTCTGGAGATGCGCCAGAACGCGTAAGTAAGTATGCCCCTAAGGGGCAGAATTGCAATTACCGTCGCATCCTTGCAAAGTAGCAGGGATGCGCCATTAATTGTGCGGCCCGCTACCACCACCAAACATGGTGCGCCGTATTTGCAATGCGGCGCACCATGGGCCCAAAACGTCACCGAAGCTTTACTGCTGGAGTTGCGTCGCAACGATGGCGCAGCTCCATCAATGCTCTGGGGTACCCTATCTCCCCAATGCTGGGTCAAGCCGTACGTCTGCTTCAAGCAGGTGCAGGGTTTGTGTGACGCATCATTGTCCTAAAGGTGACTGATTGATATTTTGTAGATTTCCCTCAGCCACTATTAGGATGTGTTCCAGCGCAGGAATGCCCTCCCTTGCGCCGGAACGCCCCCTGATGGCGCAGGGCTTTATAACGGGATGCATCTCCCAAATGCGTCACGTTGTTATAATATTATACGCCGCACCATGGCGCCCTTTTTTGTTTAGCTGCTGCGTCACAAAAGTCACGCAAGAACGGCGCAAAAGAGCCGCAAGGGCTTAAATCTGCCCCTTCCTTTGTAACCCTGACAATAAGAAAAATAGTGGCGGTGGATTGATAGTTTGACTATTTAAATGACTGGTAATGTAGCAGGCAACTGTTAGTGTTGTCACTGATCTGACTGAAATCACAATGGAGTTTGTCTGTCACTTTGCGTCTTGCCTGCGGACTGCGGACTGCCAGTCCTAGGTGAACGTTTCAGTACTTTGTTTAGTGAGTTACGTGACTTTCGAAGTCACAGGTCCGCAAATAAATGAAAAGTAACCATAATCAATATAATTTCGCGGAAATATTTTGTTATTGTTCTTTTGAAATGTTTGATTTGGTTGACATTGACAAGCAACAATCATCCATGTTTTCTGTTCTTTCTTTCATGTTGTACGTCAGCTCCCCCCAGGGGCGAGAGGAGGACACAGGAGCAGCAGGCGGCGGATGCTGTTCTACAGGGCCAGGATCGGGCAGGCGAGGGCTCCTCTGCTGGCCCCAGTAAGTTTTCATTTTAGACTAGTACCTATTTTTCCTAGCGTTCCTCATTTGACTTTTTTCAAAATTGTCTTTGCTCTTCTTGTAGACTGTATCTAAATTCTTATCCTGCCTCTACTATGACTCCCTGTGGTATTACTAGATTATTCTTATTAGTCTGTCTGTGTAGCTAACTAAGATTGCACGGTTGGCGAAACTCCCATGATTCTAGTCAGCAATAGCTCTATCAACTTAGTGCAGTCCTCTGGGATTGTCCATAATGTCTTTTGAAGTGTTCTATCTGGACTCATGCTTGCAAAAATTGCAAAACCTTTCGCTCAGTCACTCTAGTCTGGACCAAAAAACACAGATTGTATTTAAGTTTAAAAGCTTTATTAAAAGTAAACACATTTATTAAAATGAAGTCATAATAAAACTAAACGTTTAACTGATAATGGAAAAGTGGTTAGTGCTGACGATTAATTGAAGACATTTCTTGTGGTCGAGCCGAGCTCTCACCTGGTTTCAACTTGATCTTGTTGTTAGAAGTCCATCTTCTGTCTATGTGGAGAAAAATGGTGCGTGTTAAAAAAACAGCCTTCATCAGTTGTGCCAAAAAGTGCAGCAAGACAACCTTCCCTGGAAAAAGGGACATTTTTTTTAACGTTAACGTAGACAGTCACAAATTACATTGTTTTCACATGTCTTCATTCCTAGACCAAATACTAGTGACTAGTGAGTGCTTTATTCTAACATTGTTACATGTACTTTGTAGGTGGAACATCTGGTGGCGGGGCCAGTGTGGAGGTGGTGGTGCTCGACACGGAGGCGGAGGCCGATTGTTCAGGGGAGGAGGCGGCGGCGGCGGCTGTGAGAGTTGAGACGGTGGTGGTGGCGGCCAGAGGTAAGCTCTTATATATTCCTTACTTATTGAGATTGAAGACTAGCTGGGAAGGCAAGAATATGAGATGCATGGCTGGGTGAATGATGAAGCAATGATGGGTGGAAGGACAACAGCCTGGGTGGGTGACACAGAAACTGTATGTGTCCATATACCTGGATCATGCTACTATCTGACTCTTAGATAGCATATGTGTATCTAGAGCAGGGGTACTCCTAGTACGGCCCGCGGGCCGGTGGTGGCCCGGCAAGCCTTCCTTGGCGGTGCGCAGACCTTGCAGACAATCACTGCTCCCCCGGCCCCCACAGAGCAGAGTGGAGATGCAAGGCCACAAAGAGGTGAAATAGAACAAAGCCTCTGCTCTGTGGGGCCGGGCAAGCAGTGATTGTCAGGGTGGAGAAGCAGGGGCGCTAAAACAAACAAAGCCTCAATAATATGTTAATGGTCTTTTAAAGACCTGTTAAGTACTTTGGTGTTGTTGTCTGTGTGTGCGCGTTGAGGAAGCGGTCTCAACCCGGGCTGAAGGCTGACACAGATAGACACACACACAGTGAGATGACAGAGGGGGAGGGAGAGGGAGGGCAGGAGGGAGAGAGAGATGGAGGGAGGGCAGGAGGGAGAGCAGGAGGGAGAGAGATGTATGTAAATGCTGGGTCTGGTGGCTCAGTGGATGAGGGCATCTGCTGCAGGGACCTGTGTGCAACCTCATGGTCACAAGTTATCGTTTTGCTTTAGCCCCGCCCCCTCTGACTCCGCCCCCACCAGTGTGGCCCTCGGCCCCAAACTACACTGTAAATGTAGCCCCTGAGAGAAAGTTTGTGAGTACCCATGATCTAGAGAGAGTAGACGGTCAGTGGATGAACTAAGTGTAACTTTGAAGAGCATGTAACACTGCACCCGCACGTCCGTTCCAGTGTAGGAAAGGCAAGGAAAAGAACTTTTAATTTTGTCCAAATACTACCATAAATAGTAGCAGTAGTTTGTATTGCAAACACTGCATAGATCCGGTTATTATGGTGGCCACTCCCTACCTCTCTTAATAAGTTTAGTAGTACTCAGTCATTCATGTGTGGATGTATCACTGGTCACTCAATAAAAAGCAAAGCACCTAAAGTCATCCCATATATAAGCAAAAACATCCCATGTGAAGTGATAGATAATCAGATTATTTATCTTCTTCAATTTTCCATTTCCAGTACTCATTTCCACTGTAGGGTGAAAGTTAAATTAATTAAGCAGTAGCCCTTGAGTTGTAACAGAGTATTCTCAGTGCCACCCGTAATAGAAAAGTAAGAGCTTCACCACCTGCATGTACTGGACGGGTACAGTAACGCAACGGCAACGCAAGTCTAGGTCACTCCTCATGGCGTGCGTCTCTTTTTCTCGGGTGCAAGTTTACTGCGCTGGCATTATGCCGGCTTGCAGAAAATAACGTACCAATTTTCCAAAACAAGAGATAAGAAGAAGAATAAGACTGGTGTACTTTCATAGTCGACTCCAATGGAAGTCCACAGTGCTCGTAGAATTTGTTCCTTAAACTCCCACTAATGTTAGAGCAAGGATGAAGAAGTGTGAGGTTAGATAGATACTGGCCTCAATAGTTATGTAATGCGCTTGCAAGTTGCTAGTTGTACTGCAACACAAATTTCTGCTGAATGATTGAGTTAAACTTAAAGAGCATTGGTTACAGACTATGTCTTTCTTTCTTCATATAGGTTCTCCTTCCAAACGAACAAGGAGGAAGGAGCTGGCTAGAGCGGCCCGGCAACGGAGGATCGAGGCCACTGTTGCGGAATATCGGCGGCTGGTGGCCCTGGAGGACGTGGAAAGTGTGCAGTCGACAACTACAACAACGTCGTCTGCATCGGCCTCCGTGGCCCCACGGGCTGCCACCCAGCACAGTGGTCCACCCAGACTGAGCCGGGCTGCCAAAGGCAAACACCACCGCCGAGCAGCAAGGCCAACAGCTGCCTCTCACAGGCATTGCACCTGCAAGGCAGTGAAGGCACGCCTGCGCCGCACTACCCTGATGGTGTCCCGCCTTCAGCAGGAGCTCGCCTTGCTCCGCGAGGAGCATGATGCCCTGGCCCAAAAAGTTAACAGCATCCACCCATAGTGTCCCTTGCCCCTTTTTTAGAGACTTTTGGGGGGTGGGAATTGGGAGTTGGGTTTTTGGGGACTTTTGAAGGACAATCGTTGGGGTTAGGGAGGGTCTTGCGGGAGATTATTTTGTTAGGGATATAAATATACTTTTTCAAACTTTATCTGAGCATACCTGTTTTTTACTGCTTGCCTGGTGGGTGGGGGTTTAACGTTGACTGTTTTCCTGAAAGTTTAGTTCCATTTTCTTCCTTTAAGTGTAAATGCCCAGATGTTTTCAACACTAAGTGCCTCTCACAGACTAAGTGAAGTGAATCCAAGAGTCCTAGGACTTTAGTAGTACTACCTTCAGTCTCTCGTCTCTCGTACTAATACTCCATTATACTCCCAAACCACCAAACGCTTATCTTACCTGTAATTTGTGTTTGAAAGTAGGGCTAGACCCAGGGCTGGCTCCACGGGAAACACCGAATAACGTTGGCAATCTTGGTCGGATAAAATTTCCTCATAGCGGTGGTACTAGTGGTGTGACACAGTGGCAGTTGCATGCCTATGAAAAAAAAGAAAATGAAATCTGGTTTGTCCTCCTGAGCAATTCAACGGTACAACTGAGAATATAGCAGGTGACAGAAGTACAGTAGAGCAGTGCCACATTGTAGCCTAACAAATGGTAAAGTATAACTACTAATTCGGTTGAAGTTCTTTCACATTAGCAATGGTTCTTTGTCAAGCAGAGTAAGAATATATCATCGACAACTGTGGAAAGAAAGAATGCGACAGTACAGGGCCTGTGTGGAATTATTGATAACGATATTCAACATAAGGTCTCTGTAGCCAGATACCCGAGAGCCTTGCTGGTCACTATAAATCCATTCACAACAACACTCAATGGGGTTGGTCTGGAAGGTGTCAGGTTTACTCCCCGTGATCCAGTCGATGCAAATATGGTTCCACCTCCAAATGTCACCAACACCCAGAAGTGTAAACACAGGGTGTTCGAGACATTAGGCGGGGGAGAAAAATAACAAACTAAAATAAAAAATGTGG
Source organism: Lissotriton vulgaris (assembly GCF_964263255.1). Taxonomy (NCBI): domain Eukaryota; kingdom Metazoa; phylum Chordata; class Amphibia; order Caudata; family Salamandridae; genus Lissotriton; species Lissotriton vulgaris. The sequence goes on along the minus strand of NC_141693.1, from coordinate 446,880,640 downwards.
GATGGGTAAAGGTAGGGTCAGCAGGGAAAGGATACCTGTAACAGAAGACAAGACAGGCATCAGTGAAGTGCTGTCCTAACATACAAGGGTACTCTCATATAGTCTCACTAAATAACCAAGGAAGTAGACAAGTACCTGAGCACCAAGAAAACATGACCTTGGATAGGAAATACTATAGCCCTTCTGCCACAATCTGTGAGGAAGGCCTAAGAAACACATAAACATATAGTTAACGAACACACTCCTGTCGCACCAAACACACTCGCGTTATACTAAGACATCAAACCCACTACTCACAACATACCACAAACTTGGTAGAGGACTCAATGTACAAAGGGGGTTCCAAATAGTCAAAGCAAAGATGTATGGTCCAACAAAAAGGAAGAGGGAAACGGTAGTGTGTAGGAAGCAAGAACTACAACACTGCGCTCTCTAAGTAATGACCCAGTAGAGAATCTTTGGTGAAGGTCAAACAGAAAAACGTAGTTGCGACCACCACTGAATTCTGCCAACAACACACCCCACGGTGCACTACACAAAGAGAACTGGGGTAGCCTGTAGTTACCTCACTACATGCCCAGTTATGGAGGTCCTTTGAAATACACAGTTATACAACGGAGACGCGTAGTTGTCCTTACTACCGCGCTCCGTTTTAATAGTACAAAAACGATCCCCGATGTGAACGCTAACACGTGGTATAGACCGCCACTGTGCTCCGCCACACACAATTCAACCAAACAGGAATTCATCAAAGGTAGAATTCTGTTAGAAAACAGTCACAGAACCTCCCTTAACAATCCGTTCAGGCAGTAATCAGCTGACCGCACGGGCGGCCGAAGAGTTTAGAGCGGCTTTACCTGAAGACGCGTGAAGTCCGTCTACCGCCAAGGACAGAACACGGAAGCGCTCCCCACTGAGCCTCAGGGGGGAGGGGGGGAAGGTGATAGTCCACAGGAGACACGATAGAAAAGCATGCAGAGCGTCCGCTCTCATGCCGGTGCAGAACAGAAACCAGAATAACGCGCAACAGGAAGCGCGTCTGTTCCCCAGATAAACTTCCTGCAAGTCTCCCGCCTACTCATGGGAAATGTAGTTTCATAGTACGGTAGGCGCTTAGGGGCTGCGTAACCTGACAGAAGGTATAGTAGATAGAAAAGGAGAAATTGCTTTTTTTCTAGGTGTCCCCTCACTCACCAGGGTTGCCCCTTGGTGACATGCTTCATCATTGGGGCCATCCCAGTCCTCTACGGCCTGGGGCGTGCTGCGACTTGCGAATTACGTAGGAGCACTTACAAATGACTATGTGTGGTGCAGATGTGATAGTGGAGTGGACTAAGTGATGTGTTAAGGGATCAATGTAGAAGCCGAGAGAGAGCCAAGAAATGCAGTCACAGTCAGAGAAAAAGGCAAGGGATACTGTATCTATGTGGTTGTAGTGGTCCTGTTGGAAGTGGTAAGTAAGTTGCCTGCAGAAAAAAAATCCTCCTATTAGCGGCACTCCTCCATTGCAGCCGACGCTTCGTCCATCGATGTTGGTCACCAGAAGACACCCTGTAAAAAAAAGCACAGCATAGACAAACAATTGAACATAAACAATTCTTTGGGTACAAACCTATCCATCAATCTTTGAAAGTGCATGCACTACTGCATGCATGTCAGTGAAAAGTAAGTAGTACATTCGACAACTGTGGAAGAAAGAATGCAACAGTAAAGGGCCTATGTGTAAATTATTGTTAACGATATTCAACATAAGGTCTCTGTAGCCAGATACCCGAGAGCCTTGCTGGTCACTATAAATCCATTCACAACAACACTCAGTGGGGTTGGTCTGGAAGGTATAGTAGATATAAAAGGAGAAATTGCTTTTTTTCTAGGTGTCCCCTCACTCACCAGGGTTGCCCCTTGGTGACATGCTTCATCATTGGGGCCATCCCAGTCCTCTACGGCCTGGGGCGTGCTGCGACTTGCGAATTACGTAGGAGCACTTACAAATGACTATGTGTGGTGCAGATGTGATAGTGGAGTGGACTAAGTGATGTGTTAAGGGATCAATGTAGAAGCCGAGAGAGAGCCAAGAAATGCAGTCACAGTCAGAGAAAAAGGCAAGGGATACTATATCTATGTGGTTGTAGTGGTCCTGTTGGAAGTGGTAAGTAAGTTGCCTGCAGAAAAAAAATCCTCCTATTAGCGGCACTCCTCCATTGCAGCCGACGCTTCGTCCATCGATGTTGGTCACCAGAAGACACCCTGTCCACTGCCTGCCTGATGCTGAATTGTGGCTCGCTACTGTGAAGCCTGACTCCATCCTTTTTTCCCCATTGCAGAGACTGAAACCCGGCCTGTAATTATTCAACGAAAAACAGGAAGTGATATAATATTACAACACCACTGATAAATAAATATAAGGTATGTAGGCTGTGGAGTGCAAAAAGTCACAATTTGTTTTTCCTAGTAGACAGTACAATGTTTTTGAAAGTGCGTACTCTGAGTCACCTTTTGAAGGATAAATAAGTATGGGCAAATTAATGTAGCGGATCTTGCCCCTCAAGCTAGGTGTACTGTAAACTGTGTTTTAGAACAAAATTAGATCTTCCTAGCAGTGCTCCCACCCAGACCCTTACTAAAGCCAGTCGCAAAAATGTAGAAGACCCCCAATCAAATCTCAAAAAACGAGGCCTAGCAGAAAACTGGTGACAAAACTTACTTTGAAAGTAAAAGTAGGCCGAAGTACCCTAATTACCCATTACCCACCGTGGATTGCATCCAAACCACTTGCAAGCAACCAAGCAAAAGTAGCCATAGCCAGCATCGCTCCAAGACTCGAAATCCCCCCCACTCAAACACATGCAATAGAAATACTGCTAACCCTAACGAACCCTAAGTTAAGAATAGTGGCAAAGGCTTTCTTTAACTATGCCAAATCCCCCCTTTCCCACCATGGATTTTCTTCAAATGACTTGCAACCAAAATTACACATTCTCACGAGTGCTCTAAGACCCCAGAACTCAGTTTGAAAAATCTAGAACACCCCGAAACACATGCAATCCTGCTGCTAGGGCTAACCCTAACGAACCCTAAGTTACAAAAAGTGCCAAAACTAAAGGCTTTTCTGCGCGGATTTTGTCCCAACCACTTCTACCCGGTATTAGACCTTCCCAGGAATGCCCCAAGACCCGCCAACCCACCCGCCAAGAAGCGTAACACCCCCAAACAGGCCAAAAGCAAAATCTCATACTTGCAATATTTCTGGGCCTTCGGTCCAAACGCGCTGCGTAGCTAGGCCATAAGTCGGGGTTGGCACGACGGATTTCCTGAAAAGCAAATGCAATCAAGATTAGAGTGTCCCAGCAGTGCTCCCAGACCACGAAACTCACCCGCAAACAGACGGAACCCCCCCTAAGAGCACCTCAAAGGCAAGCAAGTCATCAAAAACACAAAAAAAATTCCGCCTGGGATTTGATCCAAAACACTTTTATCCGGTATTAGAGCTTCCCAGCAATGGCCCCAGAGCCGTCAACCCAGGAGAAAACGAGTAGAAGACCCCCAAACAGCCAAAGAGCAAAAGTACAAAAATGGGGACTTAGTCAATTTTTCACAAATTTCCCAAATCACTCCGCGCGCGCTCTGCAGCTAGGCCCTAAGTCCCCTCTGCCACCATGGATTTGCTTCAAACCTCTTGCAAAGTAAAGTATATATAGCCAGCAGTGCTCCCAGACCACGAAACTCACCCACAAACACCAGGAAGCCCCCCAAACAGGCCCCCGAAAACGCTACATAGAGCAAAATGTCAGAAATAGCCAAAAAAAAATCGGCCTGGATTTTGTCCCAACCACTTCTACCCGGTATTAGACCTTCCCAGGAATGCCCCAAGACCCGTCAACCCACCCGCCAAGAAGCATAACACCCCCAAACAGGCCAAAAGCAAAATCTCATACTTGCAATATTTCTGGGCCTTCGGTCCAAACGCGCTGCGTAGCTAGGCCATAAGTCGGGGTTGGCACGACGGATTTCCTGAAAAGCAAATGCAATCAAGATTAGAGTGTCCCAGCAGTGCTCCCAGACCACGAAACTCACCCGCAAACAGACGGAACCCCCCCTAAGAGCACCTCAAAGGCAAGCAAGTCATCAAAAACACAAAAAAAATTCCGCCTGGGATTTGATCCAAAACACTTTTATCCGGTATTAGAGCTTCCCAGCAATGGCCCCAGAGCCGTCAACCCAGGAGAAAACGAGTAGAAGACCCCCAAACAGCCAAAGAGCAAAAGTACAAAAATGGGGACTTAGTCAATTTTTCACAAATTTCCCAAATCACTCCGCGCGCGCTCTGCAGCTAGGCCCTAAGTCCCCTCTGCCACCATGGATTTGCTTCAAACCTCTTGCAAAGTAAAGTATATATAGCCAGCAGTGCTCCCAGACCACGAAACTCACCCACAAACACCAGGAAGCCCCCCAAACAGGCCCCCGAAAACGCTACATAGAGCAAAATGTCAGAAATAGCCAAAAAAAAATCGGCCTGGATTTTGTCCCAACCACTTCTACCCGGTATTAGACCTTCCCAGGAATGCCCCAAGACCCGTCAACCCACCCGCCAAGAAGCATAACACCCCCAAACAGGCCAAAAGCAAAATCTCATACTTGCAATATTTCTGGGCCTTCGGTCCAAACGCGCTGCGTAGCTAGGCCATAAGTCGGGGTTGGCACGACGGATTTCCTGAAAAGCAAATGCAATCAAGATTAGAGTGTCCCAGCAGTGCTCCCAGACCACGAAACTCACCCACAAACACCAGGAAGCCCCCCAAACAGGCCCCCGAAAACGCTACATAGAGCAAAATGTCAGAAATAGCCAAAAAAAATCGGCCTGGATTTTGTCCCAACCACTTCTACCCGGTATTAGACCTTCCCAGGAATGCCCCAAGACCCGTCAACCCACCCGCCAAGAAGCATAACACCCCCAAACAGGCCAAAAGCAAAATCTCATACTTGCAATATTTCTGGGCCTTCGGTCCAAACGCGCTGCGTAGCTAGGCCATAAGTCGGGGTTGGCACGACGGATTTCCTGAAAAGCAAATGCAATCAAGATTAGAGTGTCCCAGCAGTGCTCCCAGACCACGAAACTCACCCACAAACACCAGGAAGCCCCCCAAACAGGCCCCCGAAAACGCTACATAGAGCAAAATGTCAGAAATAGCCAAAAAAAATCGGCCTGGATTTTGTCCCAACCACTTCTACCCGGTATTAGACCTTCCCAGGAATGCCCCAAGACCCGTCAACCCACCCGCCAAGAAGCATAACACCCCCAAACAGGCCAAAAGCAAAATCTCATACTTGCAATATTTCTGGGCCTTCGGTCCAAACGCGCTGCGTAGCTAGGCCATAAGTCGGGGTTGGCACGACGGATTTCCTGAAAAGCAAATGCAATCAAGATTAGAGTGTCCCAGCAGTGCTCCCAGACCACGAAACTCACCCGCAAACGGACGGAACCCCCCCTAAGAGCACCTCAAAGGCAAGCAAGTCATCAAAAACACAAAAAAAATTCCGCCTGGGATTTGGTCCAAAACACTTTTATCCGGTATTAGAGCTTCCCAGCAATGGCCCCAGAGCCGTCAACCCAGGAGAAAACGAGTAGAAGACCCCCAAACAGCCAAAGAGCAAAAGTACAAAAATGGGGACTTAGTCAATTTTTCACAAATTTCCCAAATCACTCCGCGCGCGCTCTGCAGTAAGGCCCTAAGTCCCCTCTGCCACCATGGATTTGCTTCAAACCTCTTGCAAAGTAAAGTATATATAGCCAGCAGTGCTCCCAGACCACGAAACTCACCCACAAACACCAGGAAGCCCCCCAAACAGGCCCCCAAAAACGCTACATAGAGCAAAATGTCAGAAATAGCCAAAAAAAAATCGGCCTGGATTTTGTCCCAAGTACCACTTCTACCCGGTATTAGACCTTCCCAGGAATGCCCCAAGACCCGTCAACCCACCCGCCAAGAAGCATAACACCCCCAAACAGGCCAAAAGCAAAATCTCATACTTGCAATATTTCTGGGCCTTCGGTCCAAACGCGATGCGTAGCTAGGCCATAAGTCGGGGTTGGCACGACGGATTTCCTGAAAAGCAAATGCAACCAAGATTAGAGTGTCCCAGCAGTGCTCCCAGACCACGAAACTCCCCCACAAACACCAGGAAGCCCCCCAAACAGGCCCCCGAAAACGCTACATAGAGCAAAATGTCAGAAATAGCCAAAAAAAATCGGCCTGGATTTTGTCCCAACCACTTCTACCCGGTATTAGACCTTCCCAGGAATGCCCCAAGACCCGTCAACCCACCCGCCAAGAAGCATAACACCCCCAAACAGGCCAAAAGCAAAATCTCATACTTGCAATATTTCTGGGCCTTCGGTCCAAACGCGCTGCGTAGCTAGGCCATAAGTCGGGGTTGGCACGACAGATTTCCTGAAAAGCAAATGCAATCAAGATTAGAGTGTCCCAGCAGTGCTCCCAGACCACGAAACTCACCCACAAACAGACGGAACCCCCCCTAAGAGCACCTCAAAGGCAAGCAAGTCATCAAAAACACAAAAAAATTTCCGCCTCGGATTTGGTCCAAACCACTTTTAGTGCTTCCCAGCAATGGCCCCAGACCCGTCAACTCACCTGCAAAGAGGTAGAACAACACCCCCACAAGTGCTGAGTCTTTCTTCATTGGGCGTAAACCAGCCCTCTGCTTTGATGGAAATAGGAGTCTGGAGGAGGAGGATAGAGGAGCATGTTCTTCTGAACTTGTGAACCTGAGGAATGCAGACTGCGGCACCTTCAAATAAATTAGCAAACAAGTGAAGACAGTTCTGCTGATGGGCTTGTTTTTGTGATTATCTGATTAAAGTTTGAATTATATTAACTGTGCACAACAAAGAAAGACAGACACACAGGAATAAAAGTGAATAAGGATGAAAAAGAAAGTTATTGATTCGTTGTCTCATTTTCAGGGCTCGAAGTCGGTATCACGGTCCAGGAATAAGAATAAGGCTTCGTCATCATACTCTGCAAATTCAGGCAGGGTGAGCTCAGTGTCACCTGACAGAGTAGAAATTCCCTCATCTATGTTGCTGTCCACCTCCTCTTCATCCGGCACGCTCTCTCGTACTCTGAAATCTGGTGGTATGAGGTGCTGATTCATCTTGATCATTGTTAACCTCTCCACATTTTTGGGCGAGAGGCGGCTCCGTTTGGGAGTTACAATCCCACCAGCCGCACTGAAAACCCGTTCAGAAGACACGCTTGCGAGTGGGCAAGACAAGTAGTTTAAAGCCAGGTTGGTGAGCTGTGGCCACAATTCTTTTTTCCCATGCCAATACGCCAATGGGTCAGAATTAACATAGACCTCTGTTGAGTCATTCAGATAGTCCTTCACCATCGACTCAAGGTCCTCATCCAAGGTTCCTCCACTTTGCTTAGCTCTTGCTGTGCCTCTGACCTTTTGAGAACCAAACCCACGCAGAGCTAGCCAATCCTCTTCAGCCTCCAATGTTTCTGTTGTCTTTCGTGCAGATGATCCGGTTGCCGGTGTCTTTAACGGCTGAGAGGTCACTTGTGCCACAGCCACAGGTGCAGAAGTGGATTGTTTTGACTGGGGATGGCCTGCTGATGTACTGCCATTTCCTTCAATTTCCAGCCGTTCTGTTTCAAACTTCTTGGCTGACAAGGCTAGCCAACGTTTGTACTTTAGAACATGTTCATCATCAAAAGGAAAGAATGCTTTGCCTGCCAGCGCCTTTTTGTAGCGTGGATCCAGAATAGTAGCACAAATGTAATGCTGTTCTGAGTGGATCTTTTTAAGACGTTCATCACCTTGTAGGAGCTCTAATAATTGCTCGGCCAGAAGCAAAGAGTCTTGGTTTTTATCTTTTCTAAACACAGAACACACCTCCTTCAGTTGGTCCTCCAGCATGTACAACAATGGGATAGCTTTTCCCAAATTAGAGTCCTCCTTGCTGACTGCACGCGTGAAGAACTCAAAAGGACGAAGCATGCGTGTCAGGCTTTCAACTATGTTCCATTGCGGCCCACCCATCCTCAGCTCCTCTGCACCCTCTTTAAGGAAATATTGATCGAGTTCCGTATACTGCTCATACAGACGCTCAAGCATGTAGAAGGTTGAGTTCCAACGTGTTACCACCTCCTGGATGAGTGCTTTCACTGGCATTTGATGTTGATATAGCAGGCTCCTCAGCTGCTTCCGGGCCTTAAAAGAATGGCTGAAATGCTTGCACATTTTTCGGCAGGTGTCCAATACACCGTACGCTGCACTGCCTTTATTACCCAAGAATTTTTGGACAACCAGGTTTATACAGTGCGTCAAACACGGCACTCTGAAATAGTAACCGTCCCTCATGGCCTTAACTATATTGGAGACATTGTCCGTGGAAACATAACCAACCTTGCGTTTTAGTGGGGACAGACAGTTAAGGACCTTTGTGTTAAAGACATCCAAAATGTTTTCTGCTGTGTGACGTTTCTCCAAACCAAACATGGCTAGTGTTGCATGTTTCCGAGCACCTTTAAAAACAATGTTAGTGTCAACACCTGAGTTTAGCTTTGCTTTAGCCCCTGAAAAAGAGACCCAGTGTGCAGTGATGCACATGTAATCAGCGCCTGCGCCACTGGTCCACATGTCTGTTGTCAGATGTATAGTGTGAACAGCACTCTTCTGCAAAGCTGCCCCAATCACCTTCAGAACATCTTCATGTAGTGCTGGAACCGCAACTCGGGCAAAATAGAACCGGCTAGGAACCTTCCATTTAGGGCAGAGCGCTGTCACTAATTCTAGAAAACCAACCCCTTCTACAAAAGAAAAAGGGAGATGGTCCAGAGCTAGCATTTTAGCCAGCTTAGTGTTATACAGACGGGTCATTGGGTGGTTGCGTTCATATTGCGCTTCTGTAAACAACATCTTTTTAATGTTGCCCTGGACCAATGATTTACGGGATGATGATGATCTCTTCGACCCAGTTACGCTCGCTGATGAACTTTTCCGCATTGATGTCTCACTCTCTCCCACACTCTTAGTGTGGCTCCCATGGGGTGTGCTGCTGACATGGGAACTGGGTGTAAGTGAAGTGTTTGAATCGTCTTCTTCTCCCTCCTCGTCATCAGCAGATGAAAAATCAACGTTTTCATTACGTGCAATTCCGGCTTTCTTGACCGCCTCTAGGTGCGGAAACCATTGGACAGCGTGCCTTCTCTCAAGATGACCTCTCTGGCCTCCGGTACCATAGTTAGAACCAAGCTTACCACGACCAACTCGAAGCTTACAAAGGCTACAAATGGCTACGTTTTCCTTTTTTGGGCAAACACTAAAGAAGTCCCAAACTGGAGACTTGAAATGTCTTTGGGGGCCGGAGGAGGCGGCGATACTGGTGGTGGTGGTCCTGCTGCTAATGCCAGATGAAGTGGAGGATGTGGATTGCCGAACTTCAGTACGTTTTGCACTTTCACCACCACGAATTGAGGTCGAGGACGAGGTGGGTACCTTCTTGCGAAGAAATATGGAAGCGGTAGGTTTTGGTGTACTACTTAACTCCAAATCTAATGATTCCATTTCCATTGCCTCCTCGCCGACATCATCATCACGCTCAGCAGCTTCTCGGGATAGGGTCAAAATGTCTCTTTGCTGCATGCCCGGTGGGGCTGCAGTGACCTTTGTGATGACTGGCTCGTCGTCATCGTGAGAGGCTTCATCACCAGCAGTATCTGTCACTTCTTGTTGAGCCTCATCACACTCCATAGGTTTGAGTTTTTGGACGACCTTCCTTTTACGCTTAGGTACCGGTGTCAGATCATGGTGTGCCTCACTCTCAGGCTGCCGTGGTGGTACCCATTCGTCATCCAGATCATCAGAAGGCGGTGGGCTTGAAGAAGATGTAGACACCCCCCTTGATCTTTTCCTTGCTAGGGATGTGGAAGACAATGAATGATCATCAGGAAGAGTGGCTTCCAATGATACCTCGGCTTCATTGTCGATTTCCTGATGTGCCCCTACTTCGGGAGGAACAACTATTGTGGGCACTTGTGAACCTCCATGCACCTTTGCTTGCGCATCTCCTTTTGCTGCCTCTCCTTCCACATGTACTTGGGCGTGTACTTGCACATGGTGTTGTTGTTGCGGCTGTGTTGATTCAGGGACATTGCTGCTACTTTCTTGCGATGAGCCAACATCACTGGTCGATGGTGATTGGAGAAGTACACTGACTGCCTCTGAAGCACTCAAGGGCTTTGACTTAAGTTGGCGTGGTGGTGGAGGCACTGAACCCAATGGAGCAGGGGTGCTGCTCCCAGCTTGGTCCCCAGCAGAACCTGCTGCAGCAGGCGTACTTTTTTTTTTGCTCCCAAAAAACGTGGCGGGTGGCACACCAGCCTCCTTGGTACCTTGCTTCTTCTGCTCCTTACTAGCAACTTTCTTGCTAGAGGAGCTACGGAGAACTTTCTTTGGGGGCGGGGCCATCTTCTTCAGAGCAGGTCAGACAGCAGGCCGCAGTTGCACGAATTGTAGAGTTGTCTGAGGCCAGACGTGACGTCGCGTGACGTTATGCTGCACACACACACCGCTGCAGGACTTCTTCCTGGCACTGGTGGTTCTCTTGAGTCTTGTGCACCTAAAAGAAAATGGAAGACAGAGGAACATCAGTTCAGTTATAGAGCACAAAAAAAATCGAAAAACACTGCAAAATCAGCACAATCCCAATCCATCCATGCCCTCCATAATGTTTAAATTCAAGACAACCCACAGAAAGACTAGGCCCATGCAAGACTCACTAGTACCCCTGGGCATAAATAAAGGTTGAAAAGTAGGCAAAATGGTTGGAGGCCTAACAACAAAGCCTGCATTCAAAATGGCCACTTGCCTGCCAGCACATGGCCAGTGCCTGTAGCTGCACTCAAAATGGCCACCAGCCACATGGCATGTCCCTCCCCATGAACACCCCCAAAAATCGAAAAACACTGCAAAATCAGCACAATCCCATTCCATCCATGGCCTCCATGATGTTTAAATTCAAGACAACCCACAGAAAGACTAGGCCCATGCAAGACTCACTACCCCTGGGCATAAATAAAGGTTGAAAAGTAGGCAAAATGGTTGGAGGCCTAACAACAAAACCTGCATTCAAAATGGCCACTTGCCTGCCAGCACATGGCCAGTGCCTGTAGCTGCACTCAAAATGGCCACCAGCCACATGGCATGTCCCTCCCCATGAACACCCCCAAAAATCGAAAAACACTGTAAAATCAGCACAATCCCATTCCATCCATGCCCTCCATGATGTTTAAATTCAAGACACCCCACAGAAAGACTAGGCCCATGCACCACTCACTACCCCTGGTCAAGGCCCCAACAACAGGTCAAAAATCGAAAAACACAGAAAAAATCAGCACAATCCCATTCAATCCATGCCCTCCATGATGTTAAGTTGAAGACAGCCCACAGAAAGACTAGGCCCATGCTAGACTCAAATACCCCTGGTGAAAAGGCCACAAGTACAGGCCCAAAAAACGAAAATCACTGAAAAATCTGCACAATCCCATTCAATCCATGCCCTCCATGATGTTTAAGTTGAAGACAGCCCACAGAAAGACTAGGCCCATGCTAGACTCAAATACCCCTGGTGAAAAGGCCACAAGTACAGGCCCAAAAAACGAAAATCACTGAAAAATCTGCACAATCCCATTCCATCCATGGCCTCCATGATGTTTAAATTCAAGACAACTCACAGAAAGACTAGGCCCATGCAAGACTCACTAGTACCCCTGGGCATAAATAAAGGTTGAAAAGTAGGCAAAATGGTTGGAGGCCTAACAACAAAGCCTGCATTCAAAATGGCCACTTGCCTGCCAGCACATGGCCAGTGCCTGTAGCTGCACTCAAAATGGCCACCAGCCACATGGCATGTCCCTCCCCATGAACACCCCCAAAAATCGAAAAACACTGCAAAATCAGCACAATCCCATTCCATCCATGGCCTCCATGATGTTTAAATTCAAGACAACCCACAGAAAGACTAGGCCCATGCAAGACTCACTACCCCTGGGCATAAATGAAGGTTGAAAAGTAGGCAAAATGGTTGGAGGCCTAACAACAAAGCCTGCATTCAAAATGGCCACTTGCCTGCCAGCACATGGCCAGTGCCTGTAGCTGCACTCAAAATGGCCACCAGCCACATGGCATGTCCCTCCCCATGAACACCCCCAAAAATCGAAAAACACTGCAAAATCAGCACAATCCCATTCCATCCATGCCCTCCATGATGTTTAAATTCAAGACACCCCACAGAAAGACTAGGCCCATGCACCACTCACTACCCCTGGTCAAGGCCCCAACAACAGGTCAAAAATCGAAAAACACAGAAAAATCAGCACAATCCCATTCAATCCATGCCCTCCATGATGTTTAAGTTGAAGACAGCCCACAGAAAGACTAGGCCCATGCTAGACTCAAATACCCCTGGTGAAAAGGCCACAAGTACAGGCCCAAAAAACGAAAATCACTGAAAAATCTGCACAATCCCATTCCATCCATGGCCTCCATGATGTTTAAATTCAAGACAACCCACAGAAAGACTAGGCCCATGGAAGACTCACTACCCCTGGGCATAAATAAAGGTTGAAAAGTAGGCAAAATGGTTGGAGGCCTAACAACAAAGCCTGCATTCAAAATGGCCACTTGCCTGCCAGCACATGACCAGTGCCTGTAGCTGCACTCAAAATGGCCACCAGCCACATGGCATGTCCCTCCCCATGAACACCCCCAAAAATCGAAAAACACTGCAAAATCAGCACAATCCCATTCCATCCATGGCCTCCATGATGTTTAAATTCAAGACAACCCACAGAAAGACTAGGCCCATGCAAGACTCACTACCCCTGGGCATAAATGAAGGTTGAAAAGTAGGCAAAATGGTTGGAGGCCTAACAACAAAGCCTGCATTCAAAATGGCCACTTGCCTGCCAGCACATGGCCAGTGCCTGTAGCTGCACTCAAAATGGCCACCAGCCACATGGCATGTCCCTCCCCATGAACACCCCCAAAAATCGAAAAACACTGCAAAATCAGCACAATCCCATTCCATCCATGGCCTAAATGATGTTTAAATTCAAGACAGCCCACAGAAACACTAGGCCCATGCACCACTCACTACCCCTGGTCAAGGCCCCAACAACAGGTCAAAAATCGAAAAACACAGAAAAATCAGCACAATCCCATTCCATCCATGCCCTCCATGATGTTTAAATTCAAGACACCCCACAGAAAGACTAGGCCCATGCAACACTCACTACCCCTGGTGAAAAGGCCACAAGTACAGCCCAAAAAAACGAAAATCACTGAAAAATAAGCACAATCCCAAGCCATCCAGCCCCTCCATGATGTTTAAATTCAAGACACACCACAGAAAGACTCAGTCCACCCACCACTGAATACCCCTGGGAAAAAGGCCCCAAAACAGCCCAAAAATCGAAAATTCCAAAATTTTAATTGCAGCAACTGTATTGCCCCAAACAAACTTACTTGTAAAATTTCTAATCCAACAGTGATCCAAAGAAAGTCAAAAAGGCCTCAAATCCAAAGATCCAGCAGCATCCACAAAAAGTAATCCTTCCAGCTGCACATCCAAATGAAAAGTGACCAGGAGATGGACAAAGCACTGGGAGGAGCCTGCTGAACAGGAACAGGAAGTTGAAGACTGTGGGGCACTTCCTTCCTCCCACCCCCCTGCACCCCTCCCCAAAATGGACTCCTCGCTAAAAAAGTGCAGGCAAATGTCAAACTAAGGAGTTATTCACATAAAAATCATCATTTCTAGAAGGTTTATGCTGCTTGCTGGTGGATTTCTTGTGCAGAATTGCAAATTTATATTTTCGCTCGCCGCATCTCAAATCTCGCAATTGCGAAGTACCGCGAGACGTGATCTCGCCGTACTCGCGTTGACAAACTATCGCTGGCAAGCCGCGATGACGTAATCGCGCTCGCCAATTCCCGCGGGATCACACAGCAAGATCCAAAATGGCGCAGCACTCGCAAACTATCGAAAAAAACAACTCGGCAAACGATGATAAACGCCGCGCGCCGCAAAAATTGTATCACCAACGCCGCGCGCCGCCAAAAAAATCCGCTGCGTGCGAATTTGCGGATTTTGCGGGAAATCCGCAAATCTCGCGGATTGCGGATTTCCCGAAAATCCGCAAAATCCGCGAGCGTAACGGATTTTCCACCCATGCTTAGTGCCGACTTGTAACAGCATTGGACTCGACCATCTCTGAAGAAGAAGAAAATTAGATTCCGGGATGTGCAGAATTTCTGGACCCAAGCTGGGATTAACAAGGTTCTTCCATCAGGTGAATACAAAAATAACAGGCAGAAAGTCAGTTGCGGGCATCACACTATAGCCAGCTGTGAACAAGAGGGTGCCAGTTACTGCAAGACTTCAAGGCCTCACAAGAACACAGGTGAAGTGTTACGGTATAGGAAGAGAAGTGTGTGCTTAGTGCAGCTTTTCAATTTAAGCCAAACTTGCTCCCAATCCTTAATGCATCACCATGGGGGTGGACAGAACTTGATATGTGTGTGTGAGAATGTGTGTGTGGTGTGGTGAGTGTGCATGTGTGGGTGTGTGTGTAAGTGTGTGTGTGTGTGTGTGTAAAACTTGGAGTCTTCTTTGGCACATTGTTACTTATAATCCTAACTACACAGGCTCTAATGACCTTTGGTGTCTGTGCACCCTAGATAGATGTGATAGATGGCATAATAAATGCTGCAGTTCATAGATGAGAGTTAACTCTTCATTCCATGGGTGTATTTCAGCACCTTGGAGAAAAGTTAAATTCTGCAATCAGAGATTAGCCAATTTCTCCATGTTTTAGGGGTCAGAGCACACAAACTGGACACTGAAAAGCAGGGCTCCAGTGTGCAAAGTCTAAAAACAAACAATAACAAAGGGTCCAGCAAAAAGCGAAGAATCTGGGGGTACCACACAGTAAAGATAGGTTTCCTACAATTAGCATTGATTAGAGCAGCTAGGCCATCTGGACTCGTACAAATCAGCTTTGGATGGAAATAAAAATGGAAACAATAGCCTGCCTTCTATATGTATTAGCAGCAGAGAAATTGCTAATATTTCAGTCTGGTAATATGAGAAGCTGTGCAAGAGTTCCACTTCCCCCCTCTGTAGAAGATCACTGCAGAAGAAGACTTTGAGAGTACAGAAGGTTTGAGTGGAGAAGACATGAGCAGGGCACTGATTGTTAAGGGAACATGTTGAAGTACTGCTCTCGGGTGCAAACTGAGGGCTTAATTGTGCCACCGAAACGTAATTTATTGTGAGGTTCTGTGGCGCAGGAGCTTGCTCCATATTTACAAGGCAGCACAAAGCCAATTTTTTGGCTTAATGCTGCTTCATGATTATCTTTCACTTTATCACAGTTTTCTGCGTTAAAGGTGTGTGCAATGTGTTGCTGCAGGAATTTACAGTTACATTCAAGGCTTTTTGACACCTCTCCAGGTTTACAGGAAATCATAAATCTGAGGCAGCACCGTAAACGTAAGCCTCCCAGGCGTACGTGAGGCACAAGGAGGATAAATATCTTTATTTCTCCTCATTTTTCCTCTTTCTATGTGTGCATTCATAGAAAGAGGAAAAAGACTCTTGTGATTGTTTTGGTGCAGGAAGGTTTTCCTTCCGGTACATCATCCCTGCAACGCAGGCACCCTTGCACCATAGTGCAAAGGTGCCTACGTAGGCGCACAGCAGCCCATGGTGCACGGCGCAGGGGAAAGGGACAGGAATGCGCCGTATCTGATAGATAGAGACCTCTATTTTTGAAGCCAAGCCATCTTGTCTGGCAAATATAAGTGTTGTGTTAAAGTATCCAAGGAGAGTCGTGTATATTATTTAAGAAGCTAATAAGCAAAATCTCTCGAGATTATCCTTTGAGACCACAATATGAAAGATGTGGGCATACGTAAGCACCTGTCTCCAATCTACATACAACAGTGAGAATTTTTCAACCACTATAAATGCAACCAAACACGTTTTTCCATCCCTAGGCATCCTCTCGAGGGCTGAAGCTACTGGAAAACATATACCTCAGTTGTAAAGCAATTTTCAAATTCATATGTTGAAGGGATGCCGACGCCCACCACCCTGCCCACTCCAAAGCCACGATTATCAGTGCCATGCTGGATAGTAGCACTCTCGAAAAATCCCTATTTGCAATTGCTCTGAAATTACAAGTGGGGCCGAGTTTTTCCAGCCTCGCGACATTTTCCCAGGTGAAAACCCACAGTGCATACCAGGAAATAAAAAAAAAAATACAAAGGGGCATATTATCAAGAATGGCAATAGAATTATCGCCGCTTTAGCGGCAGAAAACTGCCGCTAAAGCGGCGATAATGGGCTTCATAATATGCCCTGGAGAATCCCAATAGAAGCCCATGTTCACACCAGAACATGGACTTCTACTGGAATTCTCAAGGGCATATTATCAAGCCCGTTATCGCGGCTCTAGCTGCAGCTTTCTGCCGCTAAAGTGGCAATAATTTTTAACTTGGTTCTTGATAATATGCCCCTAAATTCCACCAGTTATTCCCAATTAAAATGGAAAAATACTCATATTTATTATTCACATCTATTAAATTCGAAACGCCCCAGGGTATTGGTATCTAAAGTAATTGAGCCTCTATTCTACAAAGCATAATGGGACTCCAGCTAAAGAAGTATAAACCCCAAATCTTAATTTATCAGGCTAATTTGTCTGAAGAAAAGTGGGAGAGGCTAACAGGTACACTTAATTCGACAGACGCATTCATTAGGATGACCAGATCTTGAGAACCAAAAACCAGGACAGTTTGAAAAAATAGAAGAAGGACTACAATTTTACATCAACAGTGCTGCGCAGCAGGACAACTCTTTTCAACATAGGAACACAGAAGAAGCACTAAGAAAATACAAATATGTAATTTCTAAAACCAACATCATACCTGTTAATTAAATTGTTTACTTATAACAGCTGCTAAATAGCACAACTTTAGAACAGCCAATAAGTGCCTCTCACTGGTTTCAGTCGACCCCCTCTAAAAAACCAAGACATGAGCCAAAATTGCCGAAATCTGCCGGGACAGCTTGATAAAACCCGGAACCCTCCGGGCAAATCCAGGACGCCTGGTAACCCTAGCATTCATGCATATCTTCGCGTGCATGTGGAAATGCAAAAAAATATCCAGAGATGCAAACGTCCGTGTTGTATTCTTTGCAGCATGTTTGTTTTTATTCAAGAAAGAAATACAAACAGCGGGTCACGCTGCAGTTGAAATTCCTGAGCTCCCTCATGGAGGTAAAGGACATCAGGGGGAGGGTGACCCCAGCAATGTCTGAGTGAATGATCGGCATTCCACGCTCGTCAGGTTTGTTTTGGGTCTGCGAAGTGATTGTGAGGCGCTCTTGATTGACTTGTCCTCCAGCAATTCCTTTGCATCACGTAGCAACCGGTTCCAGCAAGGAATGCCATCTTAGCACGAGGCTCTCGCGCTAATGCACCGAAGAAAGCAGCCACCAGTAGAGCTGTGGCGTGAGAAAACACGACCTGAGTGCTGTCCAAAACGGAAGAATTGTCACTCTTCCGGATGGAAGCCCTATTGCCGAGCAACAACTTCCAGGTCATGAATTGTGCCTGGCCTGATCTGTCATGTCAATTGCCCCGCTCGACGGACAAACAGGAGGGAAAGAAATATTGCCGCGCCATAGATCCAGCAGGCAACAGGCAATGTTGCCAGGGAGAAGGCATCAATGCAATCATGCATTTCCTCAAAACACTACTGAATATACATATCCCTTCAGTACAAGTTTGGAAAAATTCCCTTTTCAGACAGAAATTAGGAATCAATAACTCTTTTCATTTTTGTCTCATTTCACATTTTGCTACATAAATCCAGGCCAAACTCCCAGGTGGGAAATGGCCTGAAAATTGCGAATTGCAGTATGAATCGGGTGCAATATTCCCAATTTCTCTGCTAATTTGTCATGTATGAGGGCACCCTCGGGGGCAATAAGGTTATACCATGGATTCTTGCTCCCCCCCCCGAAATGAGAGGTGCTAGTGCCATCAGTAAATTCTGCAGTGGGAATGCCACATTGGTACAACAGGCCTAAATTTGATGAGGGCAACACTATTTAATGGGCATTCATGGCAGAAGTGAAACACAGGCCTTACAGAAGACTGAGGGCATATTTACAAGCCCATTGAGACACTGGAGCCTCTCTTTTTTTGGCGCTCCTTGGGGCAGGGTGGTGGCCAGTGTTCATAAGGCCTTGCAAAGCCACTCAGCGTTGCTTTTCATGACCTTCTAAATATGGGTCCTCTTTCGCGCATTACTCTGCATGAAACAGGCATTCCATGGGTGTTGCTCTGGGTGTTCCATAGCCACCTCCATGGTTTCTGACGCATTTCCAGATTCACAAGGCTTCATAAACCTGGGAATGAGTCAGATTCTAATGCCTCCCCAGGGGAGGCATAAAAGTGGAGCAACGAGAAGAAATGCCTTTATTTCTCCTTGTTTTTCCTCTTTCTATGTGTGCTGCATTCAGCAGCACACACAGAATGAGGAAAACATCATTATTTATTGTTTTTGTGCAAGAAGGTATCCCTTCCTGAACAAAAACAATCATTCCTGCAACGCAGGCACCCTTGCACCATGGTGCAATGGTGCCTGCATTGGCGCTAGGCAGCCTATTGTGCACCAGGGCAGAGGAAAGTACAGGGCTGCACTGTATTGTTGTAAATACGACGCATCCCTGTGCTTTCCCAAGGATGCAACTTGGGGTGGCAAGATTGCTTGCAGCGCTGCTCTGCGTCATTATATTGCAAATATGCCCCTGTGACTCTGGGGCACAATTACAATGCCCCTGCCTCACTTTTATGATGCTCTGGAGGTGCATTGTGCCGGCCCATATTTACAAGGCCATGCAAAGCAACCCTGTGTGGATTTCCATGGCTTTCATAGTAAATATGAGTGAAGCAATGTCTTACTCTGCGTGAAATGTGCATTGTAAATGTAAATTGATACTTGTATAGCGCACTACTCACCTGCAAGGGTCTCAAGACGCTTGTACGAATACTGCTGTGGAACCCATCCTGGCTTGCCCTGTGAGGCGTCCACTCCTGGGCACCCCCAAGGTGGAGGCCAGGCACCCTTAGCGTTGTGGGGGCCGTTGTGGAGATTAAGCAAGCTATTGCCCAGAGTTGTAGAGTGGGACTCCATGATTGGAATAGGCACCGAGGCGAGAATTATCAGGTCCGTGGAATTTTTGAGCCCAAGACCCGCCGAGGCGGGGAATTGAACCCTGGTCCCGGGCTAGACCTCTGCATCAGGGTCTGCCGCTATAACCATGATAGTCCTGGCGTAGACGTTGTCCCAGGAATACGGCAATCCGTTCCAAATACATCAGGACCCGTATTTATACCACCTTCCTGGTTGAACCCCCCGTTTTAGGCAACTTATTTAAGATCTATTGTTGTCTACGCCAGGACTATAAGAATGGATGAATGAGAGTTGAATGTTTCTATCGTAGCTAGGAAAATCCCTGTGTGAATGAGTGTGGTAGTTTGTTTGAAGTGTGGGCAGATCTTAATCCTGAAAAGAATTTTGTTTATGTGTTTTGCGAAATATCACTGACTATTTAAATTTATACATGTATGTCTTTTGAATATATTTAAGAAGAGAAAAATAAAAAAATATGTATTTTTTCAAAACATGTTGTTGAGTTTGTTTCGAATGACTTAGTTTTGTCCTGTGCAGCCTCAGCCTCTGGGCTAACCACCCCCTCACTTTATCACAGTAGGATCCCCTAGCTGGGACCTCTATAAATAATTGGCAGGGTACCTTCTATTTTTTTCTATACAGTTGTTCTTCCCCCTTGGCCTGCCTATATCTCTAAGATACCCTACGGGGAGCCCCCTTCTATTTTTGGTGTGCCAATATACACTACTGTGAGGACTAAATTGCACTAGGTAGAGATCTCAAATAATTCATAAATATATCGCTGCAAATGTCTATTTTCCTTGTAAAATTAGACAAACGTCCTCCGCGGTGTGCCACTGAACACAAATACGAGGTGCGAATAATACTAAGAAGAAATCTTACATATTCAATATCAAAATTCAGCCTGAAATTAAAACCGTCATCACTGGTTCATCTACAACAAATGACTCCCTCAGTACCCATTTAGAGTTATGTTTTATCAGTTGACTATGTCCCATTCTTCGTTGCTCCAACAACATCAGCAGCATTTACTCTGTTTAAAAATCCCATCTATATCGGGAAGCAACGTCTACAAAAACTAACAGTGCGGTGCATTCAACACAATGAATACCGACAGGTCTAAAACTTCTAAAATTACTGAGAAAAGGGTTAACAATATACATGTCAACCTCCGCATTAATGCCCGCATTGCCCCAAGCTCACCTAATACTGCTCTCTGCCACGCGGTATTCGAGTGATTCCGCGGCGTGCTTCAAATTCTGTAACTGTCAGTGAGAGTCTGTTTTTGAGAGAGTCTCTCAGTGAGAGAGTGAGAGTGAGTCTGTCAGTGAGAGTGAGAGAGTGAGTCAGTCAGTGAGAGTGAGAGAGTGAGTCAGTCAGTGAGAGTGAGTGAGTGAGTGAGTCAGTCAGTCAGTGAGAGTAAATCAGTGAGAGTGAGTCAGTGAGAGTGAGTGAGTCAGTCAGTGAGACTGAGTGAGTGAGTCATTCAGTGAGAGTGAGTGAGTAAATCAGTGAGTGAGAGTGAGTGGGAGAGTCAGTGAGTGAGAGTGAGTGGGAGAGTCAGTCATTGAGTGAGAGAGAGTGGGGAGTGTCAGTGAGAGTCTGTCAGTGAGAGTGAGTGAGTCAGTCAGTCTGAGAGAGTGGGAGAGTCTGTCAGTGAGAGGGTGAGAGAGTCTGTCAGTGAGTGAGTCTGTCAGTGAGAGTCTGTCAGTGAGAGTCTGTAGGTGAGAGTCTGTAGGTGAGAGTGAGTCAGTGAGACTGAGTGAGTCAGTCAGTCAGTGAGAGAGAGTGAGTCAGTCAGTCAGTGAGTGAGAGTGAGTGGGGGAGTCAGTGAGTGAGAGAGTCTGTCAGTGAGAGTGAGTGAGTCAGTCAGTGAGAGAGAGAGTAGGAGAGTCAGTCAGTGAGAGAGGAGGCAAGTCAGTGAGAGTCTGTCAGTGTGAGTGAGTGAGTGAGAGTGAGTGAGTCAGTAAGTGAGAGTGAGTCCATCAGTGAGAGTGAGTCAATCAGTGAGTGAGTGAGAGTGAGTCAGTCAGTCAGTGAGTCAGTCAGTCAGTGAGTGGGAGAGTCAGTTAGTGAGTAAGAGAGAGTGGGAGAGTCTGTCAGTGAGAGTGAGTGAGTGAGTCAGTCACTCAGTGAGAGAAATTAGGAGAGTCAGTCAGTGAGAGAGGGGGAGAGTCAGTGAGCGTCTGTCAGTGAGAGTGAGTCAGTGAGAGTGAATGAGTCAGTCAGTGAGAGTGAGTCCCTCAGTGAGAGTGAGTCAGTCAGTGAATGAGAGTGAGTCAGTCAGTGAGTGAGTCAGTCAGTCAGTGAGAGAGTGGGAGAGTCAGTCAGTGAGTGAGAGAGAGTGGGAGAGTCTGTAAATGAGAGGGTAGGAGAGTCAGTCAGTGAGAGTCTCAGTGAGAGTCTGTAAGTGAAAGTGAGTGTGTCAGTCTGTCAGAGTCTGTCAGTGAGTCTGTCAGTGAGAGAGAGAGAGAGTGAGTGAGAAAGTAAGAGAGTTAGTCAGTGAGAGGGTGAGAGTGGGAGAGGCTAGCAGTGTGAGTGAGAGTCAGTGAGAGTGAGAGAGTCAGTGTGAGTGAGAGTGTCAGTGAGAGTGTCAGTCTGTGAGAGTGTCAGTGAGAGTGTGATAGTCAGTGAGAGGGAGTCAGCCATTAATGCAAAGAAAAACCAAAGGTGGATTATGAATCTGAAACCGGTCCCAGGATGCTTGTTTCCGGTCCAGGGAAGACATGGCTTGCAGTTCGGGCTGGACTGTTCCCATGAGGCACAGGGTCAGACTGATTTGCATATGGCCATGTCTGAACTGGGGTGGCTGAGTGAGCTAAAGAATGGTGATGGATTAAACCCAGATCAGTTGACTGGGGGTGAGTGTTTGATTGGCTCAAACGCTCCATCCATCATCCCCTTTTGTATCGCTTTGTTCGCCCTAAGTTGGCAGGGTATGCTCAGACGTGAGTCCCTTGCTCAATTGGCCACTGGATTCAAGATAGCCTGGCTGATGAGGATTATCAATCCGAAACCGGTCCCAGGATGCTTGTTTCCGGTCCAGGGAAGACATGGCTTGGCAGTTCGGGCTGGACTGTTCCCATGAGGCACAGGGTCAGACTGATTTGCATATGGCCATGTCTGAACTGGGGTGGCAGAGTGAGCTAAAGAACGGTGATGGATTAAACCCAGATCAGTTGACTGGGGGTGAGTGTTTGTATTGTCAACGCTCCGTCCATCACCCCCTTTGGTTTTTCTTTGTTCGCCCTAAGTTGGCAGGGTATGCTCAGACGTGAGTCCCTTGCTCACTTTGCCACCGGATTCAAGCAAGCCCGGCTGAAGACGGCTGGAATGGCAGAAACCGGTCCTGGGAAGCTTGATTCCCGTCCAGGGAAGACATGGCTTGGCAGTTCGGGTGGACTGTTCCCATGAGGCACAGGGTCAGACTGATTTGCATATGGCCATGTCTGAACTGGGGTGGCGGAGTGAGCTAAAGAACGGTGATGCATTAAACCCAGATCAGTTGACTGGGGGTGAGTGTTTGTATTGTCAACGCTCCGTCCATCACCCCCTTTGGTTTTTCTTTGTTTGCCCTAAGTTGGCAGGGTATGCTCAGACGTGAGTCCCTTGCTCACTTTGCCACTGGATTCAAGCAAGCCCGGCTGAAGACGGCTGGAATGGCAGAAACCGGTCCTGGGAAGCTTGATTCCCGTCCAGGGAAGACATGGCTTGGCAGTTCGGGCTGGACTGTTCCCATGATGCACAGGGTCAGACTGATTTGCACATGGCCATGTCTGAACTGGGGTGGCGGAGTGAGCTAAAGAACGGTGATGCATTAAACCCAGATCAGTTGACTGGGGGTGAGTGTTTGTATTGTCAACGCTCCGTCCATTACCCCCCCTTGGTTTTTCTTTGTCCGCCCTAAGTTGGCAGGGTATGCTTAGACGTGAGTCCCTTGCTCACTTTGCCACTGGATTCAAGCAAGCCCGGCTGAAGATGGCTGTAATGCCAGAAACCAGTCCTGGGAAGCTTGATTCCGGTCCAGGGAAGACATGGCTTGGCAGTTCGGGCTGGACTGTTCCCGTGAGGCACAGGGTCAGACTGATTTGCATATGGTCATGTCTGAACTGGGGTGGCGGAGTGAGCTAAAGAACTGTGATGGATTAAACCCAGATCAGTTGACTGGGGGTGAGTGTTTGAATTGTCAACGCTCTGTCCATCACCCCCTTTGGTTTTTCTTTAGCCATTAATGCAAGGCATTTGCAGTTAGGGTAAGTACTCTGAAGCTCAACTTTCATTGTGACAGTGGTTCAAATATAAAACCTGTACATGTTTGCAGAGTTTAAAGATTTGTGGTTATTCGTAATGCTCTGAGGATACTACATTATTATATGCAAATAAATACATGCAGAACAAATAAAAGAAACAATTATAGTGAAGACTTGAATCCGCATGTTCTGAAAACCTGTAATTTCGTGTGTGTGTGCGAGTGCAATCTGCTCTTTTTCGAAGCACATACTGGTGCTTGGGGTGCGCTCCTGTTCACTCATCCAAGGTAGATGCCTCCACAAGCACGAGTATGTGCTTCGAAAAAAAGCAGAACGAGGGCTAAAGGTCTCCTAAACAGCACATGTGTGCTACGTAGGCGAGACCTAAAAGTGAAAATCATTACAACAAATGGTTTTACAGTGCTGGTTTTACAATGAAAATGCCATTACAGTGAAAGTCTTGAGCAACAAGTTTTTTTTACTACCGATATGCCTTTTACCACGGATGCCTTTACCAGGAAAATGTAAGTATTTTAAAGGTAAGTTTAAACCTATATATATATATATATATATATATATATATATATATATATATATATATATATATATATTACCTGCTGGCGAACGGCAGTAGGTAATTATAGTTAGGACCTAGTTTCCACAGGAAGAGCATTTTTGATTTGCCAAAAAACGTTGGCGCAGTTTGGTGAATCTTCGAAAAATTTTCAAAGCTATTTGGTCAGTCAAGTCAAACAAACTTTCTTTTGGTCGTTCCGACCATAAAAGTGCAAATACTTACAGTGCAAAGTGATAGTAATGAATACATTTCAATAAAACCTTAAATGTGTTAAAATCTTAAAAGTGCAAATGCTTAAAGTACAGAACTTCAGGTTTGATTACATGACAATGTTTATTGAATGAATTACAATAGATTTTCAATTGGAAGAATAGCAGATATAATGAAAATAGTTAAAATAATCGATTGAAATGATAAAAAGATAAGAAAGTATAGTTAGCCAAGGGTAATACACTGTTAAAGTGCATTAAAGGTCCCACTATAAAATCACAATTAAAAGATCAGACCACAAGCAATTTTAAAAATTCTAATCTTGTTGGCGTGTTTTCAAATAGAGAGTTTAAGAAGGTGGAAAAGAAGAACGCTAAGGCAAACATTATCACTTCTCAAGTGTGCACCTTCTGATTATCCACTTTTTTCCAAGAAACTTAGCTACTGTACAGTGTTCTTGAATCCGATTTTAAAATACGCTGTGCTTCCTGGTGACATTGTATTCCCAGCAGCCTACAAACGGGTGCCAACCATTTGCGTAACAAAAATGTGTGGGATTGTCTCTGTGGACTTGGCACAACCAGGGCAATGTAGCTGCCCTGATACAGGTCGACGCCAATCAGCTGTGAAGGAGTTCACAGGAAGTGATCCAAATTTGAATTGGAAATAAACCTTTCTATCCTGTGAAATTGTAATGGCCTCCAGTATTGTTTGTGTCCACCATGGAGTTTGAAGTCCATAAATTAAGTTGTGAGACAACCAACGTGTGACTGTGTTGCGTTAGTCTGAGCCACCCAGTTCCATTATTGCGATTTAAGCAGCCTTTTACTAGGTAAAGAGCAAGGTTCATTGGCGATTCAAGAACTCCCTAAACCTATCACTGTGAGCAGGGATCTAACTTTGGTAAACCACCTGATTTTTTTCAAACGGTCAAGTTTGCAAACTTCATTGGCCGCAGCTGCATAATGTGAAAGCTTGGGGTTTGTTTCAGGCACAACCAAAAGAGCAAAGAGGGAAGTTGTGCCTTATTCACAATGGGTTGCCTACCCATATCAAACCTAAGAGGAAGAAGTGGGGTACTTTGGGGAAGAGAACAGAGGGATATCAAGAATTTGTTCTCAGTAATTAAGAGACTCTCTAGGTTCTCGCACCCCCATAATTTAGCCCCGTACAAAACAGAACCCACTACTTTGTGGTCGTAAATCTGTAGTGGTGCTGCTATTGGTGTTGACTGGGAGCGTCTAAGCTCCTTCTGCAGGGTCTCAGTGGTCTGCTTCTGCTGAAGAGTCCACTTTGCTATGTGGTGCTTCCAGGCCATTTCCTCTGAAAGAGTCACACCCAGATAGTCAAAAGTGACTACTCTTTTGAGGGGGATCCCCCCAAGTGTCAATTTACCTTTGAAGGATTTGAGGGGCTTTTGGTTTCGAAGTGTTGACCTCCAGGTCTCTCGAACCACAGAAGGAATCAAAGTGATCTAGCAGCAGCTGGAGGCCACTGGGGTTTTTTGAGACCAGCAACGTGTCGTCCAAAAATAGCAGAGTTGTTACTTTGACCTTCCCCAGCAAGGGGGCATCAGCTTGGACTTTTGCTAAGTGACTGACCACCCCATTAAGGAAGAGAGAAAACAAGGTAGGCGCCAACACGCAACCTTGTCTGACCCCTCTATTGACTCTGATCGGATCGGTCAGCTGCCTTTGCTCTCCCCTGCGAACACTTGTGAATTTATCCTCATGAAGGCAGATAACCCTCGCAAGGAGTGGTGGTGGAAGGCCCATCTCCTACAGGACTTGGCATAACTTATGCAAATTCATGCTAAAAGAAATGTCTTGGCCAGATCCACATCTGCACTCTTAGGTTTTGGACGCAGGTTAGGGGCCAGAGCAATGCAAACTCTGTTAAAAATATATGGAGCAAAATGTATTTCTTTCACAACATATGGTGCCGATATTTGGTGTTTTAGAGATGCAAGGGAAATTCAAGTAGCTCAGAATAAGATTTTAAGAAACCTGTTATCAGTCCCACAATCCACGCCAGCTTACATAATTCATCAGGAGACTGGGACCGGTTTTCTGGAAGACTTAAATGCTATAGCACCTCTCCTGAAATGGATCTCAACTTGGTTAAACTCTGAATTAGAGTTGAACCGTGAAGTCATGAGAGATTGCCTGGCTCTAGATCAAGTAAATCGTATCCCCTGGTTGAGTTACGTCCATAGGTTTGGCAGTGAAATTAGGATGGCCAGAGTTATTTAACTCACCAGATAAGCTAGTAAATGGTGTTATGAAATGAGCGAAGAAATCTTATTTGTTCATGGCTTCTATGGAAAGAGAAGAAAGGGAGCTGGCACTGTACGTGCTCACCAATTGTTAAAAACATCCTGTGCAATTGAACCCTATCTGAATGCAGTATCCAATCCTAACCACTGTATTCTCCTTGTAAGATTTAGGTTGAACCGGCTACATTTCTTTCTTGCTGATCCCACGGGATGGAGGAGTTGGGGTATGTTCATGTGATGACTTTTCTACCTAGAACACATTGCATCTTTTATTGTGAGCAGTGCACTTTTTGCACATTTGGAAGCGTTTTATCCTCCCAATCCTAAAAGATAAAGGTTTTTTACAAGTTAAACCAGCACTTTTGTACTTACAGCTGCTATCTAATGTTTGGGAGATTTTTAGTATAGCCAGCTTTCTACAGCCGTTAGAAAAAGGAGGAAAAAATGTAAATGATTTTTATGATCTAGTTTATATTAATCAATTTTAAAAGAATTTGAGGTTTTTATAATGTAATTGATTGCTTCTGATGATTATTTAATGTTTGATATTTATTGCTGCTAATTACTGTTTTATTAATCTAAATTTGTGTATAGAATCCTTTATGGTTTTTAAACTAACTGAATAAAGTATTTTTTGACTGACTGATGTCTGGGGATGAAGTTAAAGGTCAACTTCAGGTTGATAAATGCTGTGTAACATTACCCCTCTCTATAGTGACTGTTTTCCAGGCCAGTAGTGAAAAATGAAAAACCTGATCAATGGTGCTTACTTTCTTTCTAAACCCCGCTTGGAAGAGAGATAAGATGTTAGTCTCCTCCATCCGATCTGTCATCTTCATGAGAAGGGCATGGGAGAAGACCTTTTCGGGCACCATCAACCAGGCTAATGAGCCTATAATTGAAGGGGAGTGAGCTGTCACCCTTTTTAAATACCGGGATGACCTTTGCTTCCTTCCATGAAGGTGGCATTTTTGCCCTGGCTGCAATACCATTTGCAAGTTCCCATATATATTTGGACCAGTTAAATGTGTCAGCAAGGAAGACGTCAGCAGGGATGCCATCAGGCCCTGAAGCCTTATTCCTTATCACTGATTGTATACTACATGATATTTCCTCTAGGGTGAAAAAATCGGGGGTCTGGACAGTAGTTGGTTTGGGAGTCAAGCCGTCAGAGACTAATGTTTCTGTACCAGTGTAGGCTGCAGAGAAATGTTCTTCGCAGGAAGACAGGGTGATATTATTGGTGGGGACCTCGGTCTATCTGAGTCTCTCCTGGTCACCAGGAGCCAACATTTCCGTGAATCCTTATTCTGACAAGCATCCTTGATCTGGAGCCATCTATCGTCTTCCCGGTACTTTTTAGCTTTGGCATAGGCATTCTTGCACGATCTCCTCACTATTTTCAAGTCTGCCACAATATTAGCTCTAATAGCCATAGGTCAAAAAAATGTATTCCCTTTGGACAAGTGAACATCAATACAAAAGTACCTACATACAATAGACTCACTAATGCATAAGCGTAACAAGGAAGCAATGAAAAAACGGAAAATTCAAACACGTGAAAACACTATAATAGGATCAAAACATTAGTACAATTTATTAGCATACATTATGTTGATTAAAAATTGGGAAACAAACACAGGACGGAACAATAATAAATAAAAACATCCCAATAAAAAAGGAGCTATAGGAAAAAGGACTAAATTCAAATAACACAATTATTTCGAATTTTCCTTGATTTCTTAATCCACATTCACTCCTTGAGCATCGACGCGTTTCGGCGGTATGAACACAGTATAACCGCCTTCATCAGGGTATATGTATACCTGTTTCCCAATATTTCTGTAAATTCAAATAAGATTGGTCTAATCCTGTCCCTGTAACCTTTGCTTTTTTCTCTGAATTGCTAAGGTTTTTTAATGCTAATTTCTAACTATGACGTCCTTGAAACCTGTGTGTTTTTCAGTAAATTACTAAGGTTTTTTAACTAGCAGTCACATTTGCAGAATGGTGGAAAAAGGGGTCTGGACCTCCAACTAGCTCTCAGGAATTCTGTTGTGTAGGACTTACAGGAGGTGTGTTTTCAGAGTGGTGAACAAAGGGGGCAACACCTCTTAGCAATCCCACTGTGTGGGACTTACTGGAGGTAACAGGAGGGGTAGTTGGCCCCAAGAGCATCCTTGGGGGCCGACTACCCCTCCTAGTACTTCCAGTAAGCCCCACACAGCAATATTACTTAGCTCTGATAGCGGGCCACAACCCCTGTATCTACCAGTCTGCAAACACGCCTCTTGGTGCTCTCTCAGTTGGAGGATGAAGTCCCCATCGCTGCTGGGGGTCATTAGGGGACAACTAGCCTACCTGTTACCTCCAGCAAGCCATACACAGTGAGATTGCGTAGAGGTGGTTGCAGGCCACACACCCTTTCTCCACCACTCTCCAAATGCGCCTTCTAGAGTGCTCTTGGTTGGAGGATGAAGTCCCCTTGCGTCTTGAGGATCTCTGGGGGCCAACTTGCCATCCTGTTACCTCCAGTAAGCCCCACAAACCTGGTGGTAAGAGGCCACGCCCCCTTTCTCCACCACTCTGCAAACACGCCTCCTGGCGCACTGCTGCTTGGGTGACGAAGTCCACTTTAGTCCTGAGGCCCTCAGGACACAAGGGGATCTCATCCCCCTACCAGCAGTGCACCAAGAGGCATCTTTTCAGAATGGTGTAAAAAGAGGTGTGGCCTTTGACCACCTATCAGCAATCCCACTGTGTGAGGCTTACTGGAGGTACCAGGTAGGTAATTTAGGAAAGGCGGGCTGGGTGGCCCCCCTTCCCTTGGTGCTTTTGGACCCCGGGGACCCCATCCCCTGAGGATTGACCCATTTTTTATTTATATTTTAATAAAAAGGGAGGGGGACAAGTAGCCTTAGGCTATTTTCGGCCCCGCGGACCCAATCCCCCGAGGCCAGGTCTTATCCTATTTAAAAAAAATTGCCAAGTTGTTGTGGACCTCGGGGAAGCCCAAGGCTCCTGCGGTCCCTGGTGGCACCCCGCCTCCGGCAGCAGCCAGCGTTGCTTTTGGGCAGAGGGAGCTGCAAACATTTTAAACAAAAAAAAGAAACAGATTAGCAAGTCGCTTGAGGCCCCTCCCCCTTTCTGCACCACTTTGCAAACACACCTCCTGGTACACAACTGGTTGGGGGATGATAAATATTGAGTGTAAATAAGAATGAAACTGTTTGTAATGTACAGTATATGGTTGTCATGTATAGAAAGTCTGTTTTTAAATTATAATGCACTGTAATTAATGTATAGCAATGTTGTAGGAATTTAGAGGTAGCAGTTTGTGGAAGAGCCAAACCGGAGTTCCCCCTCAGTAATAGGGTGTCCTAAGAATAAGAAATGTATGTATAATAAACACAGATGGAATAAGTTAAGCAATCTGTTAGACGTCAATAACTGCAGAACAAATATATTAATTGTTATAATTTCTTACCTTCCAGTTAACGCTCATGAGACATATACAGAATTCCTGAGGAAGGCATAGCCGAAACGAGTTGAATGGAATTTTCTGTTTCTGTATACAATCATGAACTACTGTATAGTAATTTAGAAAAATGTGTATCATATTATCCTTTTCTTTGTATTTCATGTATGTGTAATGTAATATTTGTATGAAAGCTTATATGTTTGATATTTAAATAAGGAGAAAAATAAGGTAATGAATTCATGAAAAATAAAAAAAAATAACAATGCAATAAAATAGAAAGTGAAAACACATATCAAGTTATCAAGTAGTATGTATTATACAAGTATTTGACGTCTAAAAGATGATAGGAACTATGCACAAAAACCGGTGCTAATCCTTGTTTGTAAAAAAAATAGTTTCCTTACCAGGGTTTATCCTGTTAGGTAGGGGCCCCTTTCTTCCTTACACACCTCCAGTAAGTCTGACATAGCAGGATTCCTGAGAGCTGGTTGGAGGCCCCACCCCCTTTCTCCACCGCTCTACAAATGCAAATACTAGTTAAAAAACATTAGAAATTCACTTAAAAATCCAAAGGTTACAGGTTTGTTATAGTTAGGAACTAGAATTATTAAAGCTTTAGAAATTCACTGAAAAAACAAAAGGTTACAGGGACGTTATAGTTAGGCTTAGATTTCACTTTTACAAAACCAGTGAAATTCTGCAGTTATAGTTACCTAAGCTCACTATAACGTATGACCCCGCAAAGCAATGCTTATTACCTCATATATTACACCACTCATGACATGGTCAGTGATGTCACTGATGATATCACTGATTACATAACTGATTATATCACTGAGGATATCATCCACAGAAACACTCATACACACCCCATACAACCTTTCATATGCCCACTCAAACACCTGCACAACTAGTCACATACTTTTCACTGACCCATACCAGTATTCACATATCTACTCACTCCTCTATAGAGGTACTCACATATCCGCTCACTCACTCACTCATACAGCTACTCACACAACCATTCCTTCACCCATACAGCCACTTATACAACCAGTCACTCACCCATGCAACCAGTCACATAGTCACACACTCATCCACACACCCACTTATTTATCTAGACAGTCACTGACACACCCACTCACTCACCCATACAGCCTCTGAACACAGCCGCTCACTTACTCATACAAACACTCATACACTCTCTCACACAACCACTTACATACTCATTCATATCTCCATACATGTACTCACACATCGCTAACTCACCCATACAGCCATTCACACACTCACTCTCTAATACAGCCACTTACACACCAACTCACAAGCAAACCCTCACTCAAAGAGCCACTCACTCACCCATACAGCCCCTTACACACCCACTCACTCACTCAAGTCAAGTCAAATTCCTTTATTCGGTTTTCATGAAAATACAAAAACCATAAAAGTACAATGTTAAAAAATACGGTAAAAATAATTAAAATTTAATCCTCTAGTTATAATGAATACTTTAAAAACTTTGCGAATTCAATCAATGAGAATACATACCAACAATACAAAGCGCTAGGATACAAGCTCAATGTTAAGAGACCTCAAGTGCATCATTGGAGTACAAAAAATGAAAATAACTGCATTCTTGCATGGTATATACAGCACCAGTCCTATTCTAAGTTTGGCCTGTGCCTGATACAGAGCTTCAAAAATGTGGCTATGTTTTTTGCAAAACACTCTACTTCCAGAAATTGCATCACAAGGTAAGCTGGGCGGCATTGTCGCATACCCAAAAATTTTAGTATGGGTATTACCCATTGATTCTTTGATTCCTTGTAAAATTTGCAAAACAAGACCACATGCATTGATGATTGTGTAGATACTTCATCACAGGGGCAGTTTGATAAAATTTTTGACCAATCATTTGTTTTTGGAAAAGTTACCAAGCAGTGGAATATGTTCATCCTAAATCGCGTCAACACAAACCTGTCATAACCACTCAAATGAAAGGTTAAGTAAGGCTGTAAAAACCAACAGGTTTGAATTGATAGGGTATGTTGTACTGAGCTTTTGTTTGCCTCCATAACCAGTTGTCGTTCTTCCAAATGGGTCAAGCACAATTTTTTGAGTCTTTTTCTAGAGCTCTCTGATATCTGTGAGGGGTTATGATAATACCTTACCAGACCCATATCATACAAAAGGTTTTTGACATATGAGAGCCAACCGATCTTATTTGTGTTTTCACGGGAAAGACAATCGTCCAGGAGCTCCTGGTTAAAAACTGATTTGAGGGAGGACCAAATACGATGCCACAAGAGAATCAGTTGTGATTTCACTATGTCAATGACATATGGCATACCCTGTTCCACATGACAGTTGAAGGTTGAAGTACCTAGCGGAACCGCCAGTAGAAACCTCAGGAAGCTGTTCTCGACTTTTTGAAGGGCATCTACCTTTCCATAACCCCACACCCTGGCTCCATAAATCGCTGTGCTGATACATTTGGCTTGATAAATTTGGAACATCTCCACCGGTGGCCTTTTACCCAGTCTCTGCGCAAAATTAACTAATGCAGTGGTAGCCATAATAAACAACAATTTTCTGACCTCTATTGCCTGTCTCTATGAGCACTTGTCATCGATTAAAATTCCTACGTAAGGATACGTGGTGGTGTTCTCCAACTTAGTATTGAATGAATTAATGAATGATTACCCATTTCTATAGCGCATGGTTACCCTGAGGCATCCCAGCGCTTACGTGGTCCAGTCGCCACCATTGATTTTAGCAGAATAGGAAGGTTTTCAGCATCTTTCTAAACCTGAGATGGTTCTCCTCCATGCGGATAGCATCTGGAAGATTATTCCACAGCTTTGCGGCCTGTAGAGAGAAACGTCTGCCCCCGGTGCGCGATCTCCTAGTCTTGGGGATTGCCAGTAGATTCTTATTACTAGATCTCAGGGTTCTACATGTTTGATAAGGAGTAAACAAGGGTGCCAGAATGTCTGCTCCGGAGTTATGCAGGGCTTTATGGGCAATAGTCATTGCTTTAAATTCAATTCTTTGTTGCACAGGCAACCAGTGTAGTTGCCTCAATGCTGGTTTGGCAGAGGTTCTGCATGGGATATTTAGTAGCAATCGGGCAGCACAGTTTTGGATGGTCTGAAGGATCTTAATTGTCCCTTTAGGGGCACCCAGATAGACTGCGTTGGAGTAGTCTAGTCGTGATAGTATCAGGGATTGTACTAGGATCCTTCTAGCTTCAAAGGGAAGTACTCCTAGGACCTTTCTGAGTGCTCTCATGAGGGCATAACCAGTCCCTGCTACCTTCCGGGCTTGGACCTGAAAGTTAAGGGCTGGATCCAGCCACACTCCCAGGCTTTTAATTTGCTCCTTGGGGGTTGGAGGCTGCCCCAGGGAATCCGGCCACCACATATCCACAGAGGTAGGTGGTTTGTGTCCCAGCATCATGACCTCTGTTTTAGCTCCATTAAGCTTCAAAAAGGAGTCATTCATCCATTCCTGGACTTTGCTAAGACAGGAGGAGAGATTGCTATAAGTCGTCTCCTGCCCAGACAGGGAGATGATAAGCTGAGTGTCATCAGCATATGTTACCAGTTGTACTCCCCAGGGTTGCACCACCTCAGCCAAAGGTCTCATGTAAATATTAAATAGGGTCGGGCTGAGGGATGACCCCTGGGGAACACCACATTGGAGCTGTATTGGGGCGGAAACTGTGTCATCCTCAAACACTGAGAAAGTCCGATTGGAAAGGAAGGAGCTAAGCCAGTTCAGGGCGGTCCCAGTGATACCCACATCCCTCAATCTCTGGATGAGAATCGTGTGATTAACGGTATCAAAGGCCGCACTGAGGTCTAATAATAGTATGGCCGCGCATTTCCCTTCGTCCAGAATCTTTCTGGTTTTCTCAATTACTGCCACAAGGGACGTTTCAGTACCCTGTTTACATCTAAACCCGGTCTGGGTGTAGTGCAGCAGATTATTGGCTTCAATGAAGGTAGATAGAAGAGAGTTGACATGTTTTTCAGCTATCTTGCTAACAGTTGGCAGCAAAGAGATAGGGCGATAGTTGGAACAATCGTCGGGGTTAAGATTGGGCTTTTTTAATAACGCTCTTACTCTTGCTTGTTTCCACCTTGGTGGGACTACCCCGGTGGTCAAGGATGTGTTGATCACGTCCTGTATTACAGGGGCCACTGTGTCTGAGACAAGCTTGAGGATGGTAGGTGGGGCTACATCACAAGGTGATCCAGATTTCAGATTGCCTAAAAGCAATTGGGCCTTGTCGCCATCCAGGGGAGAGAATTCATTAAGTGTAGGTAGGACTTGTACCAGGGGAGGGTTGGACCTCATGCAGTCATCTGTGGCAGTCACCTGAAAGGATGCATAGATGTTTGCAACCTTTGTGGCAAAGAAATTTGCCAAGTCTCTGCAGCGCGGGGAGTGCCATAGTTGAGTCCATCACGGGGGTGGGAGGGGTAACCAAAGTTTTAAAAATTTTGAAGATTTCCCTGGAGGAATTGGCAGCTAGAGAGATTTTTTCCTGGTAATAGTTAGATTGGGTCGCTTTTATAGCCTGCTTGTAATTGCGTAGGGCTAGTCTGTAAACATTTTTACTCTCTTCACCATAGTCTTTCCTCCACTTTCTCTCCTTCTGTTTACATATCTGTTTAAGAGTTCTCAACTCAGGTGTGTACCAAGATTTTTTATTGGCCCCTTTCCGATGGCTAAGTTCAGTTTTGGGCAAAGTCGCCTCAAGAGATTCCTCTAACCAGTGATTAAATCGCGCATTTGCCTCTATAGGGTCATTGGTATAGTCAGGCTTATTTTTCCTAAGTTCAGATGTCCATTTGTCCACAGGCAATTTAGACCAGACCCTGCACATTTTTTTTGAGACCTTGGTCTGTATAGGTTGCTTATGGTGGGTCAAAGAGAAGGACAGAAGGGTGTGGTCCGACCAAGGAACCACTGAAGAATTTTCAAACTTCAGCGCGTTCATATTAGTATAACCGATGAAGATTACCTCATTTTCTTATGTCTAGGCCCACAGGACATTATGAAGGTTTTTTTAATGTTGATTCTTAAATCTAAATTGGCCATGTAACTGTGGTACCTATTGAGTGCACATTATAGTTCTTAGGGGGTTCCTGCTGTGTTTAGGGCGTCGTCCGCATAGAGTAAGGTGGGTATTGGGTGTTTTTGCAGATGAGGTAGGTCCTGGCACCCTTCCAACATGGCCTGTTCAAGGCCGTTTGAATAGAGTGTAAAAAGGAAGGGCACCAGGACACAATTCTCCCTTATCCCCCTCTCCACTCTGAGCGCTGCCGTAAGCTCCCCTCCTAAACCGAACCTCACCCTGGCCGTAGCATTAGAATACTATTCTCGCAGAAAATTTACCAAGGAGAGCTCTACACCCATCTCTGTTAAAATAGTTCATAGTTTGGAGTGTTTTACGCAGTCAAAGGCTGCGGTTAGATCTACGTATGCCATGTACAAGTTCCCCCCTTTGCGTTCACGTATTTACCCATAAAGAGGGTCAGATTAGGGCTTGCTCCATGGTACCCAGACCCTCCCTGAACCCTAATTGGAGTTCTGACAATTTCTTAATATCGTCTGCCCATTGCTGTAGACGGTTAAGGATGATATGTCCCGCCACTTTGCCCAAAGAGTCTAACAGAGATATGGGACGGTAGCAGGATGGACTCTGGTGATCTCCTTTCTTAAATATCAGGACCAATATTGAATCTGACCATGATTCAATAAGCCCCACTGCACAAGAGGCTTCTAGGACCCTGGTCAATATTGGGGTCCACAGATCCATGTTGTATTTAAAAAGGTCTACTGGGACACCATCGGGGCCTGGCGCCCCCCCCCCCCCCTTTACTAGCCATTAAGGCGTGTTCAACTTCCAACTGGGTAATGTCAAGGGCTATAGGGAAAATTGTAGTGTTACTCACTCACTCATAAAGCCATTCATACACCCACTGACCCATACAGTCACTACACACCCAGTTACCCACCCATAGTACCACTCACACCCCCATTCATTCACTTTTGCAGCCACTGATATGCCGACTAACTCCCCAATACAGCCACTCACACACCATCTCACTCACCCACACAGATACTCACACACCCACTTATACACCCATCAGCCACTTACATAACCATACACACAAGGAAACATACAGTCACACAGCCACTTACTAAATATATATTACAAGCAGTATAACTCAGCAGTAGTGCACTTAGTATACTAAGGGAAGTAAGTTATAGTTAGCTCAGGTAACTATAACTGCTGAATTTCACTGGTTTTGTACGAGTGAAATCTGAGCCTAATAATAGCATCCCAGTAGCCTTTGTTTTTTCAGTGAATTTTTAATGGTTTTTAAATTCTAGCTCTTAAAAATGATCGTCCTTGTAACCTTTGTTTTTTCAGTGAATTTTTAAGGTATTTTTAATGTTATGTAAGATGCCTATCGTAATGCACAGTGGGAAGAGGAGTTTGAACCCAGGGTCTGGCCTGGCAATGTGCTGCCCCCACCCAAACTTTCTGCCTTCTCCTCCTTGCCACCATTGTCCAAGTCTATAACACTGCTCCTTCATTACAGGAGTGTGTGGCTGTTGTTCTGCCACTGCCCTTCTCGCCTGCCCTAAACAGTTAGCTTGCTGCCCCATCCATCTCAACCTACACTCTGTCATCCATGTCAATTCACCAGCCCCTACCCTCCTGCCCTGCATGTTCCGATGTGTTGCCACTTTCCTCCATTTAGCTTGGTGTCCTTGCCCACTCCTACTGTTCTTCTTTCCTAATTACATGCCCCATTATTGCCCTCCTGCTTAGCCTCTGTGCTAAGCTTGCTGCTCCTACTCTCCTTCCCCCTGCCCTCCGATGTTTGTGGGCATGGACCTGTTCCCTACTTTCTGCCCAGCATATTCCATGAACCAGTCACCCTCCTATCTACTCTGAGAGTTATGCTGAGCTGTGACTGCCCCTTCCACCAGCCTAGCATGGTCGGATAGTTGCTGCCTGACCCTTTCACCTTCAGCCTGCCTGTCCAAGCTCTATGCCCATATCCCCTCCATCCTGTCCGCCGTGGTTCATCTTGCTGCCACTCCCTTCTGCCCTCCATGTTCTGTTGTGCTGCAATAGCTCTTCCTTTCTGTCATGCCTGGTCTATTTTGAAGCTCCTTCCATTGCCATCTTTTGTCTGTGTTTACCACCTAACCCTCCCTTATGTCCTCCATGGTCCTTTGTGCATGACCCTGCCCCCTGCCTCATGTCCACCATTGTGCTGCCACTAACTCTCCCTCTCTCTACAGGACCGCCCACCACAATGCAATATATGCGGGATGCCACCGCCGCCATGACAGTGGTATCCTAATTCCATTGTGGGACCACTGCACCTCTTGTGGGCAGTCCCGTTTGCCGTTGCGGTGTCCGCCCACCATCGTAATGATGCCCTAAGTGTTAAATCCAGTGCTTTCACGTCGGATAGTCTCCTGAAAGATACCAAACAAAGCAGCATAGTCAGCTTCACTGACGGTATAGAGTCAGAATATGGAGTTGAAAATGTCGGCTTGCACTAATATCGACTTTGAAATATTGGGGAACAGAAATATCGACAGTTAGAATATTGTGGTCCAGATTATATAGTTTAAGGTAAGAAATATATTTTTTTTAAATATCGAAGTCATTATCATTATTTGCAAAAATATTGTTGCTAAAAATATTGTTTTTTTAGTTAGTGCTATATTTTTTGTATGTTTTTTAAATGTATGTTCTCTGTTTTTTTGTCTAAGTATTGCTTTTTTTTTTTATTTGTTTTAATTTTTTAGTAGTTAATAATTTTATTTTAAATACATTTTGCGTTTTAGTTCCGCAGCGGGTTGTGGGTTTATAGGGGAAAAGTGTGAGAAGTAATTTAATTATAATAAATTAAATATACATTTTTATTATTAGTATTTATTTATTTTATATTTTATATTGTTAATTATGGGAATTAATTTATTATTAATGAATTCATATTGGCTGGTAATGTTTAATATTTAATTAATTGGTAAATATGTAAATTATGTATTTTTTTTAGGAGCTGGTTGTGGGTTTATAGGGGAATAGGGTGAGAAGTAATTTAATTATAATGAAATTAGTATTATTTTCTATTAATTAACATTTATTTATGTAATATTTTATACTGGTAACTGTGGGAATTAATTTATTATTATTATTTATTAATTGGTTGTTAATTATTATTAATTCATTGTTAATTGTGTCATTATTTAGGAACGGGTTGTGGGTTGATAGGGGAGTAGGGTGGGAAGTAATTTAATTTTAATATATGTATGTAATAATATATTTTATATAATATAATAGTTATTGTTATTGTAGGAATTAGTTTATTAATAATTATTTACAATTTGTTAATTGTTATTAATTAATGAATAGTTAATTAATTATGTTAATTGTGTCATGTGTTTAGAAATGGGTGGTGGGGTTTATAGGGGAATAGAGTGGGAGTTTTTTTATAAATACTTAATTATTTGTTAAATTATGCTAATTAATTATGGCAATTGCGTAATTAATTTGATGTGTGAGTTGTGGCGCTTATAGTGGTAAATGGTGGGAAGTCAATTTTTAAAAATTAAATAATGATTTGTGGTTAAATGATATTAATTTATTAATGTAAAATTGGTTATGGAAATTGTGTAATTTATTTTAGCTGTGTGTTGTGGTGTTTATTGGGGTAGAGCCTGGAAACTAATTTAATTTAAATTCATTCATCATTACTTGATCATTAAGATTCATGATTCACTTCATAAATATTTTTGGCAATTGTTTCTTGTTATTTTGTTTGTAAATTTTGGTTCTATAGTGGTAACATTTGGTTAGTTCATGAATTTTTAAATGTTTTAATGTGTTTTTTTAATAATAATATTTGTTTAATTGATAAATATTTTTGTTAATTATGGAGGTAATAATTTAGATGTGAGTTTTAAATTGTGTGGTGTTATAGGGTAGGTACAAAAAATATTATATGTATTTAATAGTTTTTGAATATAAATAATCTCTATTTCAAAATATATATTTGTTTGTGAATTATTTTATTTATTTTTTAAATTAACCTTTGTATGTCATTTTTTAGTTTTTTAAAAACATTTTTATATATTTTTGTTTTTTTATTATGTTTTGTATTGTAATTGATATATTTTTTTTATTTGAATTGTCTTTAGTTGGAGTAGTAATTGTTATCCCTTGCTCTCCAAAACTTTCCCTAATGTTGCACTCACTGGAGTGGGAATAGTCATTTTTTCCTCTTAGCTTTCCAACACTTTCCCTACTGTTGCACTTGCTGGAGTGGGAATAGTAATGTTTTCCTCTCCGCTATCCAACATTTTCCCTACTGTTGCACTTGCTGGAGTGGGAATAGTCATTTTATCCCCAACGCTATCCAACACTTTCCCTACCATTGCACTCGCTGGAGTGGGAATAGTAATTTTTACTCCTCTGCTATCCAACACATTCCCTACTGTTGCACTCGTTGGAGTGGGAATAGTAATTTTTACCCCTCTGCTATCCAACACTTACCCTACTGTTACACTCATTAGAGTGGGAATAGTAAATTATTCCTCTCCGCTATCCAACACTTTCCTTCTGTATTCACTGGAGTGGGACTACTCATTTTTACCTCTCTGGCTATCCAACACTTTCCCTACTGTTGCACTCACCGGAGTTGGAATAGTACATTTTAATCCTTCGCTATCCAACACTTTCCCTACTGCTGCATTCGCAGGAGTGGGAATGAAGTTTTTTACCTATCCGCCATGCCACCCTTTCCCTACTGTTGCACCCGCTGGAGTGGGAATAGTAATTTGTACTTCTACACTATCCAACACTTTCCCTAATGTTGCACATGCTCGAGTGCGAATAGTAATTTTTACACCTCCGCTCTCCAACATGTTTTCTACTGTTGCCCTCAATGTAGTGCAAAATGTAGCTTAAAAAATATTAAGAGGTCTATTAGGATGGCAGTCGGAAAATCACTCCGACTGCCATGGTAGCGGGAAAACATTGCCGGCTAGGACCGTGGGAAAACCACATTGCGGTGGTTGCTGCTGCTGCAGCACTGCCAGCAGCACTGCCGCGATATCCAATAAAGCATGTCCTGCATGTCCCCTGCACTGGGGGGCAGGCACTGCACAGTGCCTGCCACCTGGTACAGGGACATGTAGGGGGTACCATGGGTACCCCCAAGTGCACCCACACCCCCCAACACATTGGGGGCCCACAATGGGCCCCCGGAGATATTATCTGCATGCCTTTCCATGGCGGTCCCACCGCTAAAGAAAGGCTGGCTACCGCCAGCATCCTAATCATGCACCAGCACCATTGTGGCGGTCCAGTTCCGTCTGCTAGGCTGGTGTGTGGACTGCAACCGGTGGTAAAGTGGTGGGCAGAAAATCTCACCGCCGCTGTCGTCACTGCCATGCGGATGGGACCAGCGGTTTTCCAGTTGCGATCGCGGGTGGATGTCCGCCGCCGGTCCGGCAGTTGCTACAGTCGGCCTGGCAGGGGCCATTCGGCCACCATCCTAATTGACCCCTAAGTATTTTAATATTTTAATTTATAATATATATATATATATATATTCACTGAAAAAAACATAGGTTTCAGGGGCGTTATAGTTAGCTGGACATTTCACACATACAAAACCATAAAATTCCCTCGTTGTAGTTAGTTCAGCTAACTATAACTTACACCCCCGCAATGCACTGCTGATGACGTCACATATTACATCACTCATGACATCGTCAGTGACATCACTGATGACATTTCAAATGACATCACTGATAACATCACTGATGACATCATCCAATGACTGTGTTTCTGTAAAGTTTAAATATGTTTAATATATATAGGGAAAGGCGTAATGAAGAATGAGTGGGTGTATAAGTATCTGTATGGATGATTTAGTAGGTGCGTGACTGACTCTGTGAGTGATTAAACATATCTTACTGAATGCATGGGTTAGTGACTAAACTGTGTGAATGTCTGTGTCTGTCTGTCTTTTGGTGTGTAAGCGACTGCATGGGTTTGTGAATAGCGACCTGAATGTCTATATGAGTTATTGATTGGTTGTCTGAGTATCTGTATGGGTGCCTGAGCGTTTGTGTGGATGGGGTGTGTATGACTGTGGGCATAGATGTTTGAGTGGGTGATTCACTGGGTGCTTGGTTTCAAGAGTGCTTCTGTGATGGACTGTATGGGTGGGTGTGTGTGTGTATGGGTGTGTTAGTGAGTGAATGTTTATCTCAGTGGTACATGTGTGAGTAACTACATATGTTAA
Source organism: Lissotriton vulgaris (assembly GCF_964263255.1). Classification (NCBI taxonomy): domain Eukaryota; kingdom Metazoa; phylum Chordata; class Amphibia; order Caudata; family Salamandridae; genus Lissotriton; species Lissotriton vulgaris. Next base: position 446,839,194 of record NC_141693.1, on the reverse strand, counting down.
AGGCAGTATATATGTGTGTTCAAGTATATAAATGGCAATAAGTGAGAGTATATGATTATGAGAGTGGCTGAAGGATGAGTGTGTGCTTGTATCAGTGATTGTATAAGAGCGTAAGAATGTGCTAGTATTTGTATGAGTAAGTGAGCTGGTGTGTGTGTATAACTGTATAGGTGAGTAAATGGGAGTGTGGGTAATTATTTGCATGGCTGACTAGATGTGTGAGTACGTCTATGGATGAGTGGTGGTGTGTGAGTGTCTATATAGGTATATGAGTATATATGATAGTCCCCTTGAATCTCGAGGGTCCCTGGGGGCTAACTAACTCACCAGTTATGTCCAGTAAGTGCCACAGAGTTGCATTGCAGCGATGTGTAAAATGGGGCATGGCCTCGGACCACCTCTCTGCAACACAGCTCTGTGGTGCTTGCTGGAGGTACATGGTGGGCTACTTGGACCCAGGGACTCTCATGATTAAAGGGGACTTATTTCCCCAACTTAAAACACGCCACAGGGCTTGTTTGCACACGTCACATCTGACCCTGCCCCCTCCCTTTACCACTGCGCAAAGGCATCCTGTATCACATTTTAAGTTGGGGGATTAAGTCCCCTTGAATCCTCGAGACTCCCTGGGTCCAAGTAGCCCACCATGTACCTTAAGTAAGCACCACAGAGTTGCTTTGCAGAGAGGTGGTCCGAGGCCTTGCCCCATTTTACACCTCTCTTCAATGCAACTCTGTGGCACACTGGACATACCTGGTGGGTTAATGGGCCCCCAGGGACCCTCAGGATTCAAGGGAACTTAATTCCTCAACTTAAAAAGTGCCACAGGGCGCGTTTCCACACTTGTGACATCAGGCCACGCGCCCTCCCTGCACCACTGTGCAAACGCACCCGCTGGTGCGTTGTAAATTGGGGGATTAAGTCCTCTTGAGTCCTGAGGGTCTGTGGGGACCAGCTAGCCCACCACTTACCTCCAGCAAGTGCCACAGAGCTGCGTTGCAGAGTGGTGTAAAAAGGGGCATGGTCTCTGAACACCTCTCTGCAACGCAGCTCTGTGGCACTTACTGGAGGTACCTAGTGTGCTAGTTGGCCCCCAGGGACCCTCAGAATTGAAGAGGAATTAATTCTCCAACTTAAAACGCGCCACAGGATGTGTTTGCACACATGTCACCTCAGGCCCGCCCCCTCCCTTCACCACTGTGCAAACGTGCCCCGTGGCACTTTTTAAGTTTTTAAGTTTACTACGGGAGCCGGCATTGCTTTTCCACATGGGGAGCTGCTGACATGCAGCTCCCCGTATGGAAAAGCAATGTGGTTTGGATTTTGGAAGAGAGAGCGGGTTTGCTATGACAGGGCGGGAGCGCGATGCTCCCACCCTGTCATAGCCAACAGCAGTGTCCTTGGGACACTGTAGGAGCTGGCCGTGTGGGGTGGCGGTCCCCAGGGCTATCACAGGCTCCAAGAGGGGGGCCGCGTGGCCCCCCTCCCAACATCCCAACAGCACGGACCCCCACATTTTTTAATCGTAGTGCCCCGGGAAGGTGGCGGTCCCCAGGGCATGTGTGGGGCTTGAGCCCAGCCACACAGGTATATTATTTTTTTTAAAAAGAAGCCCCGGGGTTGGCGGTCCCTGGGGCTGCGGGAGGGCAGTGTGCCCTCCGCAATAATATTTAATCAGAACTCCGGGGAGTGCCTGTCCCCAGACCTTGGGGAGGCCTTTGAGGCCCCCCAATTAAAAAAAAACAAGCCCTGGGGGTGGTGGTCCCCGGGGCTGCAGGGTGGCATGTGCCCCCACAATTATTGTTTCAAAGCCCCGGGACCTGGCCCACCCGGGGCCTTCAATGAAACAAAGTGCGGGAGTCCCTCCGCGCATCCACGTTAAAACAAAAAAATTTTTGTTTGGCATTGGGGTTCCTAGTGGAACCCCCTGAGCAGGTCTAGGTGGTCGGGTGTACCCTTTTCTTGTTTTTTTGCACTGTTTTCTTGGCAAAAAATGTCTGCCAACACTTCCTGGTTTGGAGTGTTGACAGTCAATTAGAATGCAACTCGTTATCGGCAGGGTGCACAGATCCTCTGCGCCTCTATATATCAAAACTTTCATTTTTTGATTTTCTCAGCAACTACTGAATGGATTTACACCATTTAAGAAAAATAGTTTTTTCTGAGGCAAGGGCTACCTTCATGCCAAATTTGGTGTAATTCCATTCAGCAGTTTGAGCTGTAGCCGTGTCTAAAGCTTCCTATGGGAAATGCATTTTTTCACCTCTTTTTCTTGAATTTCTCAGAAACTACTGAACGGATTTACACGATTTAACAGAAAGAGTTCTTTCTGAAACAAGGGCTACCTGTTTGCCAAATTTGGTGTTATTCCGTTCAACAGTTCAGGCAGTAGCGGTGTCTAAAGTTTTTCTTATGGGAATTACCATGGAGAAAACATGTTTTAGGATCCCCCTTTTTTCTCAGCCCCTGCTTCATCACTCACCCCGAAACTTGCAAGATACGAGCTGAGCGGTTTTGAAAATTTCACGAAGATTCATGAACCGGCGCCAAAGGTATTGGGAAAAGAATGTTACGAATTTCCTATAGATAATAGGTCCTAACTATAACTACCTATTGGCGACCGCCAGTAGGTAATATGTATATATATATATATATTTACATATGATTTTTATGTTTATGTTACAGGTGTATGCATATATATTTAGTTATAATTTATAATATATTTATAATATGCGAAAATTAATAAAATTGATTATTTATGAATTGTTTTTAAGTAATTATATATATTACATGTTATATATGTATGTTACTTGTTTTTACATTAAGGGGCCGATTCTGATTCGGTTAACCAATCCGTACGACTAAATCGAATCCGTAGCCCTTTCCGTACGACTCGTCCAATTACCGTCTGTATCCCGTAGTACGATTCGTAGGAAAAATATACGACCGAATCATTGCGAACCGTACGAATAGCAAGGGAAAATCTGTACGACACGGACCCTAACAGTAAACCGTACGAATCGTAAAAATGCTGTACGACCCGAAAAGTACGATCCAGACCGGGGAATCAGAATGCGATTCGAACTGAAAACGTTGCGTATGAGAGAGCCACACAATCAAATACGTGACAAACCCATACGGAACGACGTGCATGCGAACCCTGTAAAACAGCACAAGGAGGGTGAAAACGACTCGCACAACACCACAAAACAAGTCTCCAGTGTACAAACCATGGAAATTAATGTCCTGGGCAGATCCAAACAGGCAAACAGAGGGGCTAACTCAGAACCACCCCTTATGACACAACCAACTAAAATTCAAACTAAACCCCACCCACAAATGGACCAATAACAAGGGCCCACACACAGAAACCATGATCCTTTGCAACAGACTCAATTTGCAACAGACACTGCCAACACACCACCAACTGCACACGTCCACCTTCACACATACCCCCATTAACATTTAGACCCACACACCCACCCCACCTTGGAGCTGGACACTGCTGGCCCGGACCTGCACACACCAATGTGAAGGTAATATGCAGGGCCCTATCGACGCGTACCCTTCCGTTTGTGCGGTACGCAGGGGTTGCTGGACCCGCCCCTTAGGTAACCGGACATTGGTGGTGATATATGGCGTACAGATTATGTTGTGGGACTTTGGTATGGGTGATATTTACTGCCCCTCACCCCCCCAATCGCCCCTGGTTGCTGTTCTCACCGTATGCGCCGTCGTCAGTTTCTGTGCACCAGTTTTTAGGCTTACAGGACTGGGATGAAACGGGCGATGAGGTTCGTTGCGTGTACTTCACGTACCATGGAAGCGGTTCAGCTCGGACTCTGCTTTTCCGGACGTTTTGAGCTTCCGTAGAAAAAGAGTCGTACAGAGTGTCGCAGAGATGAATCGTACTTGCTGGGCCGAAAACTGCTGCTTAAATACGTACAGATGACGCATACTGCGTGTTCTGGATACAAATCGCACGTATTTTTTTAGCCGTTTGGTGTTAGTACGAATCGTACCGAGATCTGCTTTGGATCCGAATCGTACTTCATCGTACGTACGGGGAAGATTCCAGGTACGATTCGTACAGGAAATATGCTCCGTACGGCTATTTGTAAAGGGATTTTACCGGATCGTAATCAGCCCCTAAATGTATTACTTAGAATTGTTAACATTTGCAAATAAATGTAAATTATTTTTTTTAAGTTACATTTATTATTGAATTTATTTTACAATATTTTTATACATATAGAAAAACAATATTTTATAAATCGATATTTTTCAATGATATTTTTTTTCTCAATATTTTTGTACTTACCATTATGAAGATAGGAGGTTGATATTTTTGACAACGATATTTATGTCCCGATATTTCTGTAGGTCGATTTGTTGTTGTCGATATTCTATCAGCGATCCTTCACTGACAGTTGTTTCCTTGAAAGGTCGGAATTAGCCTGCTACCTCTGTAGGAATGAAAGGACAATATTCACGTCCCACAGGTATGCATATTTGGGTCACGGAGAGTTGCTCAGGGGAATACAACGTATGACCCGGCTCAGCAATGGTTGATCTCCCACATGTTTCCTTTCATTAAAGCATGCCTAGGTGAGAAGGCAGAACAGTAGTTGTTAGTTGAAGAATAAGCTAGTCCTGAAGACGCCAAACCCGCTAAGAAACTGATTGACAATAGGGGCCCCCAGGGGATCCAAACTCAGTTTGTTGCACAAACCTAGCCAGCATCGCCAAGCTGAGGCAAAACATTTATGTGTGGCATCAGACCGGGATCGGAGAAGGAAACCTTCAGACTGTTCCAAATGGCCAGAAAAGAGCCAACGGTCCCTGAAATGCACCATGCTATGAGATATAGATGGCCTTGCATCTGTAAGCGATGTCGAAGTCCTGATGGTTCGAGAAGAAGATCCGGAAATTGAGCAATCTGGGATGGACACGAGCAAGACAACTCCACCAAGGTTGGGATCTCCACAGAGGAGTGATCAAAATTAGTTCTGTCTGCTGTTTGTGAGTTTGGGCTGACACTCTCAGAATCAAGAGAAATGGAGGGAAGGTATAAGGGAGAGGCCCGTGCCAGTCCTGAAGGAAAGCATCTGTGGCCAGGGCCAACATATCTGGGCGCTAGGAAAAGAACTTTGGAAGTTGATTGGAGAGGTGAGAGGCCAACAGATCTGTGTCCCATGGGCGCAACTGTTTCTGGAGTAACAGGAATATGGACGGGTGAAGTTACCACTCACTGGCATTCGGAAAATGCCAAGAATTCTAGTCCGCCACAATGTTGTTACGACCTGGGAGATATTTCTCAATCACTGTGATATAGCGATGACGGAAATAATGCCAGAATTCCTTGGCAATCTCCACCAGAACCTGGAATTTGGTCCAGATCTGTCTTTTGATGTACTTGTCTGCAGAGATGTTGTCCATCCTCAGCAGCAGGCAACAACTGGAAGTGTGGGGCACAAGAGTTTTGATGGTGAAAGAACTCTCTAAGAGCGCTAAGCAATTTATGTGGAGTTGCAATTCATCTGATTTCCATTGACCGCCAGTGGAAATATTCGTACACCTGGCCCCCCAACCCCACTGACTGGCATCTGATTCAATCACCATGTCCAGATGGGAGCCGAAAATGCCATTCCAGGCTGCCATGTGACCGAGCCACCATTGCAGCTCTGCTCGGGTGTCTGGCATGAGACTGATTGTTTCAGAGTAGGAAATATCTCTTTGAAGGTGGTGGATCTTTAAGTGTTGGAGAGCTTGATAGTGCCAGGGGGTTTGGGAATATTGCCTGTGTTGAGGAGGCTAACAGGCCCACAATCTTGGCTAGAATGGTCAGAGAGATTCTGTCTTTGGAAAGGGCTGAACACATTTCTTTCTGAACTAGCTTCAGCTTCAGATGAGGGAGGAAAAGGAGGGCTAACAATGAGTCTATTTGAAAACCGAGAAATTCTATGCACTGGGAGGGGCAAAGAATGGCCTTCTTCTGATTGACCAGAAGACCCAAATTTTGGAGTATTTGAATGGTCCATGATGGGTGAGTAAGCAGTAGCTGTTTGCCCTGCCCCATCTGGAAGACATTCTTGATATATATGAAAAGATTAACTCTTCTGGTGCAGAGTTGTTCAACTATACGATGCATCACCTTGGCAAAGCACCACTGTGCGGAGGACAGACCGAAAGGAAGGACCTTAAAGTCGAACCACTGACCCTCCAACTTGAATTGCCGGACCTTGCTGTGAGGGAAAAAATGGGAATGGATATTACTGCGTCCTCAGGTCAAGATGGAACATCCAATCACTGTCTTGTTTCCAGAAACGACGGGTCTTGCATGATAGACTACCAATTAGGGGGGAAGTGTTGTGCCCCTAGTTGAATGGATGCAGGGGAATGAGTCTTACCTGAGGCGCCTGAGGAGGCATTGAAATTTCCTTGGCCTCTGGGAGGGCCTTTGTGATAAGGATAGCATCCACCATGCCCTTTGGAGGGTTAAAAGATGGAGCATGCCTCAGCGTCGCTGGCTCAGTTTCTGCCTTGGTATGTTCTGGAAGAGCTTGATGTGAAGAGAAGGCTGGTTGAACGCACTCTGTATTGACTGGCTCACCCAAAAAGGTGTTGGTTGTGGAACACCTTGTGCAGTGAGGACTGTGAAGGTCTACACAAACTTCCCATTATCTTTTACAAATTTGTCCCTGAAGAGGAGGCCACTTTCTCTTTGGCCCGGTTCTGCATTGGGCAGTTATGCTATTTTGGTATCTATGCGGATAAGTATGGATCTACGGCGCTCTGCCGACAAGACACAATTAGCATCACCCAGCTGGCATAGTGTTCTCTCGGCCCATAGAGCCAATGTGTTGCAGTAGATGGGGGAGCCCACATCTTTGGCAGTAACCACCATTTAAAAAATATGAAAAGGGGGCCTGTAAGGTTGAGGTTTTTATCCTGACAAGGCTTTCCACGACCTGTCGATCCTCTTCTTGGGGTCTTTGGATGATTGCTTCCTAAAACTTGCTAAACTGCGGTCCAGTTTTGGGGTTTCCATCACTTTGTCCATGATGTTGGGGCAGGGGCACTTCAAGCGTAATGGGTTGCACACCTCATTATCAAATCCCTTCCTAATGCGTTTGTGGACATAGTCTGCGACAGGAGAAAGGGGGGCGCAGGCTGAAGAGTGGGAGTCAAAGTCCAGTGTAGTCGGAGAGGGTGGAGGGGCGTGGGAGGAAGTAGGATGCTAGTAATTGTGTTGGTGCTTTGAATGTTTCTGGGGCGGGTAGTAGAATCGTTAGTATTGGAAGGGGGAGGGTGTATTGGAGTCCAGGTTGTGGGAAGTAGAGGGTGTGGGGCGACCTCCCCTTGTGGCATGTTGACTTGCAAAAGGCTGGATGGCAGATGCTAGGGCCCTGTTCGCAGACTGTGTCACTGAAGAATCTAGGGTCTCCACAAGATACTCCTCAAAGAGGGTAGGTCGTCCTGCATGTCAGGGTGGTAGTCATCTTCAGCCAAAAACTGATGCCCTGCCATGGTAAAGAAGGCAAGTGCGGCTTGCTGGGCACAAATGAAGGGAGGCTTGTAATGCTGGTGCAAGCAGCTGAGGGGGGCAGTCCTGATTGTATACTTGTGAGTAGGAGCACCAGTAGTCAAGTTCAGGTGACACCGGGCCCTTTAGGCAAAGCCTGTACTGCTCATTTACACTTCCCTACGCGGGCTTAGGGAAAGCATTATGCAGGGTCCACTGGCAATCTCTCTGAATCACTCTCATTACTTTGCATCCAATATTGCTGAACCGTCTGTGTATTCTTACCAATTTCCCCTTGAAACCCGGTGTTCCTACTGTATCTCTGCACCTGAGCGTTCACATTGTTGGGCATAGGGGCTTGTGGCACCTGCAACTGAGCAGCAACCTGTTGCTGTTGCTGCTGGCTCACAGCCACCTCATTCTGCGGATTTAAAATGTGATTTACCCCATTATTCTGTTTAATATTTCTTCACTCATTCTTCCAATGTCCAATATTTCCACATCCATGACAAGGAAAGTTATTTTTTGCTTCTTCTCTACTCATTTGTCGTTTTCCTTTCTTACCATTTGACATCTGACTATTCTGATTCTGTCCATTCATCTGGTTATCATTTTGAGAACCAGACATTGCCTCTTGGTGTTCTGCTAACTTCACTTGTGCCCACATAATTTTCTCTTTTAACTTTTTGTGCTTTGCATCAATGTCATCACTGTAATACTTTGCACACTTTAAAATAAAATCAATCAGCTTACTTTGCCAGCAAAGCATATGCTGCTGAATCATCTGACTAATTTCTGGTCTTAATCCATACACAAAGCTATATATAAAATGGCACATTTCTTTATCACCAATATTCTCAAATCCACCATATTGCTTAAACACCTGTAGCAACCTTTCATAGTATGCATGCACTGACTCTTTTGGTTCTTGAGTTGTTCTGTCTATCTTAACCCACTCTGATTCTTTAGGGGGAATTTTCCCTTTCAGAAAAGCAATTACTTGGTGATGTTTCTTCATTACTTCCTCTGAAGGCGCATCTGTCTTTGTGTCTCTAGTATACTCTTCAGTTGGCCAATCAACTGTAATTTTACATTCTGTCCACAAATCAGTTGGTACCACTATATCAAACAGGCCATCCAAATCTATCTACAACACTTTTGAAACCTACATGAATCTCTCTACCTGCATGTACCATTCAATTGTTTTTTCTCTCAACCTAGGGAAGTCATCTGTAAAAGACAAAATATCCTGTCTACTCCATGGAACATGAAGATATCACCAGGGACTTTGCTCATCTGACTCATTCTTTCAACCTTTTCTGCCTCTCTCAACAGAAATGTAGATGTTTCCTTTGCTGCTGCTTCATCTCTCTTCTTTATACATTTACATCTCCATTTAGCTACATCTCCCAATTTCTTCAAAATGTGCTTTAATTCTTTTATTTGCAATCTCCTTCCTGACGCATTCAAACTCTCTAAATCCTTCTTGGTGAATTCTGATCTATATGACTTTTGTAATATTTTCGATTTTTCCACATCTATTCCAAATTCTAAAGCTCCTAATCTGTCTGGACTTTCAGGCACATGCATCATTGTTGGCTTTTGCGATTTCGTAATTGCGATTTTTAAGGAATCGCAATTAAGAAATCGGAAAAGCATATGCATGAAGAAATCGCTGAAAAATTTGCGATTTCGAAACATTCCTTAATTGCGACTCGCAAATTGCGAGTCGCAATTAAGGAATGCCTCCCCATTCATTCCTATGGGCTTAGAGGCCCATAGGAATGAATGGGAAGACATTCTCAATTTGCAATTCGCAATTAGCGAATCGCAAATTGAGAATGCGATTTCAAGGGTGCAGGGGTGTCCAAAGGACACCCTGTCGCACCCCTGAAATTATTATGTGCACATATGTTGTGCACACACATGCCCTAAGGGCATGTGTATGCACAACATGAAACTTTGAAAAATGCACAAAAGTGCATTTTTCAAAGTTTTCGCAAATTACCATGAGGTTGAACCTCATGGTACTTTGCGAAAACTTTGAAAAATGCACTCTCCCTAATTGAGAAATCGCTATTTTACAAACTTTCATGTATTGCATTTAAGGAATCGCAAAATGTGATTCCTTAAATGTAATCGCAATTTGAGAACTCACAAATATTTGCGAATTCTCAAATTGCGAGGGCCTTCACCCTTGATGCATCCCTAAAGCTGATTTTGCGATCGCAAACGACCGATTTTTGCGATTCGCACCGTTTGCGATCGCAAAAAGCTTTAATGCATGTGCCTGTTAGTGTACCAATAATAATTTCCTCCAAATCCACTCTCAACTTACTTACATCTATAGTTGTTGGTTAAGATTTCTTCTTCTCTAATCCTTTTGCCCATTCTTCTAGATCTTCGGGTGAAAATCCAGTATAATTTTCTGCAACTGGGGTAACAGTTGATACTATCCTCCTTGTATCTATGGGTGAAATTCCTTTTGGGGTTTCAGTCACAGTCTCAATATTTGGGAGATCTAATAATGAGACATTCAAATCACTCTCACTAGTTTGATCTTCTGACATCACTATCTCCTTTCTAACACCATTTTGTGAGACTGTCATAATTTGTGACTTTTGGGTACCTTGTCTGTCACCATATTATGGAATAATAGGACCAATTGTTATTGGCACTGTCAATGCTTCAGCATTTAGAGCTAACTGATTTATTTTCTGAATTATCTCTTCTTTTGTTTTATTCAATGCATCTCTTTCCTTTTCTTGTATTACTCTGGAAACTGCTGGATCATACAGAACCTGTGGAATCAATGGAGTTCCCATTAAAGGGGCACTCAGAGTTGTATCTCTAGCACTTTCTTGAAACGGCGGAGGTCTTTTAACTAGAATATCTTCCAACAACTCATCATCAGATTCTTCATATCCTATACCTGTCACACCTGTGTTTTTCATTTTTTCTTTACATTTGCTCCCTTCTTGACCTTCAGCCATCAATGCTGGATGTAAACCCTCCATCTTTTTATTTGATCTCCTCGAGTGTCAAATGGGTATCTGGGTAAAAATCCTCTACTAATTCTTCTGCCTCCTCTGTATTTCTCTTGTTCAAACGCCTCAATTTCCCAATTCCTCCAAAGCCTCATACTGTGTTAACCTAGGATTTGGTTCTAATAAATACATCCTAATTCCAACCACACATACGTATGATATCCACTTTCCATCATCATATAGGAAGCAGACGTATTCAGAGGTGGCATAAGAATTCCCTCCCTAGTTACTATACTATTGTTCTTCTTAAAGAAAATCTTGATCTTATTAATCAGCTTCATTCTTCTTATTCCGTAACTATCTAATTCAGCCTGTAAAATCCCAAAACTCTGCCGTATTCTCACGTATCCTGTTGTTTACTACTCGTCCTATACCAGCCCAACTCACACCAACACTCCAATTAGGCTTCAATACATATTCTTTTCCACATCCAATACCAGCACTGACCAATCAAAGCTTACAACAAACCCATTTGCCTGACCAATGCCCGAGCGTCTCTTTGTGACATCAGTATGACTCCTGCTACTGACCCTCCCTTTACAATCTGCTCTTTTCACATGCCCAATGTTTCAACCAATACCAGCACAGCTCTTTGTGACCTCAGTATGACTCCTGCTACTGACCCTCCCATCACAAGGTAATTCGACAATGTATTTTCTAACTTTTCTTTATAAGTTTCTGTTAGTAACAATGTAAAAACAGCGCTACTCTGTCTGTTCCGCTAAACAAAAGATAGTTTTTTCACTCACTTCAAATAGAAAATACTTCCTTTCACTACCAGTAAAAACCACTGTTTACCCTTCACTTAAGCTCGGGGAGGACCTGTTACTCCTCTAGGGGTACTCCTCCTTTGGGTAAGGCCAAAGATTCACAGGCGGGCCCTTTGCTGTCATTCATACTCTATACGATATAGTCCCTAGTATAATATCCACAGCCCTGCGTAGCTTTTAGGTATTATGACAATGGACGAGTAACCTTCTGCAGTGTGATTTCCTTACCACACTCTTCTAAATTCCGTTCCCGGGAATCCCAGGTATCTCTGTACCTGTACTTCCAGACAACATAGAACGCAACACTAACTCTTTGTGTTAGGCATCTAGTTAATAATCAATAGTCCATTTTCAATAATCAATAATCAGCAAACTAATCAATAATAACCATAACTCTGCTACCAGAAAAATGAATCCAGCAAAATGCCAGGGATGGACACTTCACAAATCAAAGAAAAATGTCAATGGGGCCCATATACACATTTAAATTCCCTGGCTGTTTTCCGCTGGGGGAGTCAAGTTTTTGCAATTCCACTTTAATCCTGATTAGTAGACTTACTATAAATTCAATATCATTTGAGAAACTTTAATGTCTAACTAATCTTTATGGATCAACATTCTTCCTTTGATCGATGGACCATTAGTGGAGTAGTTGATGGTGATATTAACAATTAACTAACTAATTTACGAATCTCACTGAATTAACCAAAGACTCTGGGTAAGATTCAATGAATTTTATCTAAATTTCAATCATAAATGAACGCTCATCAGTACAAATTCACAGTGCAAACTCCATCACTTTTATGGAAGAGAAATTTCAGTTAAAAAATACATTCAAAATCACAGACCCATTCAACAAATCAATGCATTAAGAGTGGATAGATTTAGAGACAAAAGGCATAATAAATCATATATTTGCAAAAGATATGCAAATCTGAGACGGAATAATAGTTACCCAAAAGTGATAACGGAAACCCAAATCTCTGGCCTAAGGGCTGGTGGAGGTCCCCCGATGAAGAATGAGGTGACAAAGGCTATTGGACAGGATCAGGACAGGGCAATACTTAGTAGACTTCTCTACAGACCCAACGCTCCAGGGCGCATCCCTCTCTTACACTCTCTCCCTCCCCGATATTCTTCCGGAATCTTCAGTCTAATGAGGTTGGGTTGTCTTTCAAAGGTAAATCTTACTAGTCTGCTCTCTCCTTTCCTCATCAGCAGCTGCTCTCGCCCCTCTCTCTCTCTCTCTTGCAGTAATGTAGATTTTAGACATTCTCTAATGATATTGAGTTTATAGTGAGTCAACCAATCAGGATTAAAGTGAAATTTCAAAAACTTGATTCCTCCTGCGGAAAACAGCCAGGGAATTTGAATGTGTATATGGGCACAATTTAAATTTCTCTTTTGATTTGTGAAGTGTTCATCCCTGTTCTTTCGCTGGATCACAGGGCCCAATGGCAATCTCAGCTCACGGAGGTGGTGGCGCTCAACTAGCAAGGCAGTGTGGCTCACTGTGCCCAGTACACCAGGGCTTCCCACAGCGCGCTAATGTATGGGCAGCAGGTTAGAAATGTCAAGATCCTCCGAGTGATAAACAACCTGAATACCGCCTTCTGAGCACCCACGTCGGGTGTGAAGTGAGCGGCAAAGAGCCCACTATGCGTGGGTGTAAATGTTATAACAATCACTCTAACCAAAATAATAATATGAATAAAGGCTGAAGTACTTATCTCTGTTGTGGAGCAGAGAAGAAAGAGTAATTGATATGCAGTTCAGTCATTATATTGGCCGAGGCATGGCCTGATTGGTGTATCGCGGATGACGTCACGTGGATTACTGGGAAATTTTGTTTGTTAAATGTTTGAATTTTAATCACTGCTGTAAAAATATGGTAATAAACAGCAAAGAAAGACAAAGCATACTCCAAAGCCTCCGGCTCTGACATAGAAGTCAGACTTAATTTTCATGTGGCTGAGAAAGATAGTGTGAATTTACAGAAAATATGCTCTCATTTTAGCTTCTGGAGCACCTTCCATAACCTCTATGAGATAATCACGAGACAACTGTTTTCTCAAACATGATTCATGAAATCCCAACAGAAGACTTTTCAACAGGGTAAAATCACCTTAGAACACACCACAGTTCCTAAAATAGGTATGATACCATGAACAAATTATTAATATTGCAGCTAAAATCTGTTATCACCCTTTATACGCTCTCCTTTTTGTGACTCTCAAAACCTGTCATTCACTACAATGCATTTCAACGGGGTAATATCATAAATATTGGTCCCAAGGTGCAGTCCTGGTTGAAGTTTTGGCAGCCAATCAGATCCCACAATGAGATCTGTGCTTAGGCTCCACCCAGATATAGAAATGTGGTTTTCCTTTAATGTCTACCTTTCTGCCAAAATTTCTTGTAATTCTGTCTAGCAGCTCGGGCTGTAGCCATGTGGAAAGGTCCTATGGGAATTAGCATGAGAAACACGTTTTTTTCTCTGCCCCCTCTTGACAGATCACCCTGAAATGTTCCATGTGCCTCAAGAATCACTGGGACAGTTTTTGGGGGAAATCTCGTGAAGATTCGTCAAACGACACCAAAGATATGGGTAAGTCAAAAAACGCTTTTCCTAAACTAGGTCCTAACCATACCTACCTACTGGCGACCGCCAGCAGGTGATGGTAGGGTAAGGGTGTTTTTAGGTTTAAGAATTTGTGCTGGTTTTTTGATGGTATGGGATTTTCTAGGGTTTAGGGTGGGTATAGGTTTTTGGGCAGCAAGGTATTTTTTAGGGTTTAGGGTGGACATGCTTTTTTAAGTGCAAAGGGAGTTTCAGGGATTAGGGTGGATATGGGTTTTTGGATGGCCTATTCATTTTTAGGGTTTAGGGTTGGTATGGGCTTTTGGGTGGGAAGGACATTTTTTGAGTTTATGGTGGACATGTTTTTTATGTGTTACTGGATTTTTTATGGTTTAGGGTGGGTATGGCTTTTTGGGTGGGAGGGGCATTTTTAGAGTTTAGGGTGGGTATGGGTTTTTGGGTGGCAAGGGCATTTCTGAGGTATAGGGTGGGTATGGGTTTTTGGGTGGCCCATGCATTTTTAAGGATTACGGTGGGTATGGGGTTTTGGGTTGTAAGGGATTTTTAGGTTTTAGTCAGGGTGGGCATAGGTTTTGGGTTGGTAATGTATTTTTTAGGGTTTAGCGTGGGTATGGGCTTTTGAGGGCAAGGACATTTTTGTGGTTTACGGTGGGCATAGTTTTTTGGGTGGTAAGGGTTTTTTATGGTTCGTTGGGTATGGGGTTTTGGGTGGGAGGGGCGTTTTTAGGGTATAGGGAGAGTATGGTTTTTTGGGTGGTAAGCTATTTTTTACGGTTTATGCTGGGTATGGGCTTGTTGGTGGCAAGGGAATCTTTAGTATTTAGGGTGGGTTTGGGTTTTTGGATGTTAAATGGTTTCTTGTGTTTAGGGTGAGTTTGGGTTTTTGAGTGGCAAGGTATTTTTTAGGCTTCAGGGTGGGTGTGGGTTTTTGGGTGGTAATGCATTTTGCAGGGTTTAGGGTGGGTCTGGTCTTTTAGGTGACAAGAGAATTTTTAGGATTTAGGGTGGGTATGGGTTTTTGGTTGGTAAGATATTTTGTAGGGTTTAGGCTGGGTATGGGTTTTTGTGTGGCAAGGGAATTTTTAAGGTTTAAGGTGAGTGTGGAGTTTTGGGTGCTAAGGGATTTCTTTAGGGGTTAGCGTGGGTATGGGTTTTTGGTTGGTAAGGGTTTTTTTGGGAGGGTTTAGGGTGGGTCTGGGGTTTTGAGTTGCAAGGGAATCTGTAGGGTTTATGGAGGGTGTGGGTTTTAGAGTGGTAAGGGCTATTTTTTAGGGTATACCATGGGTATGGGTTTTTGAGTGGCAAGGGAATTTTTGGTGTTTTTTTACTTTAGTGAATCTTCAAAACGTTCCCCAAAATAGTGTGCCAGTGATTCTAGATGTGCATGGAAAGTATCTGGGTGATCCGTCAAGCTTGGGCCCAAGAAAACAGGGGAGGGTCAATCGGCATGGAGTCCTTTAATTTGCTTCAGCCCAAATCGCTGGACAGAATTACACCAAATTTGGCAGAAATGTAGGGTTTTTTTTTGCCAGAGATCACACTTTTTATTATTGGTGTAAATACATTCAGTGGTTTTGGAGATGTTAAAGGAAAACCATATTTGTATATCTGGGCTTATGTGGTACTTTTGCAGTATATTAGTTTGTATGTTTAACACTCAGAAACTTTTAGAAAACACTCACAGTTACTGGATGATGTCATCAGTAATCTCATGTGAGAAGTCATCAGTGACGTCAAAAGTGATGTCACTCACCATGTCAGCACTCAGATACCCTAATGGGTGATGGTGTTGCTCTCTACAAATAATGATTGATCGATTGATTGATTATGCAATATCTGAGGTCATAAGCAGTGAATTGTGGGGATGTAACTATAACTGTTGAAGTTCACAGGGTTTTTTAAAAGTGAAATCTGAGCCTAACTATGACTTCCTTGTAACCTATGTTTTTTTCAGTGAATTTCTAAGGTTTTTAAATTCGATTTCCCAACTATAATGCCCTTGTAACCTTTGTTTTTTTTCAGTGAATTTCTAAGGTTTTTAAATTCGATTTCCCAACTATAATGCCATTGTAACCTTTGTTTTTTTCAGTGAATTTCTAAGGTTTTTTTAACGTTAAGAAAGATGCCCATCTCAATGCACAATAGGGGGTTTGAATGCAGGGCCTGGCCTGACATTGAGCTGTCTCCACTCAAGCTTGCTGCTCCTGCCTCCCTCCTCCTTGCCATCTATTATCCAAGTCCATGACCCTGCTCCCTCATTACACCCATATCTGCTCATTGTTCTGCCACTGCCCTTCCCACCTGCCCTAACCAGTTAGCGTGCTGCCCCATTCAATTCCTCCGTACCATCTGTTGTCTGAGTCCATGCACCATTCCCCTCCCTTCTGCCCTGCAAGGGCCGATGTGCTGCCACTACCCTCCATTTAGCTTGCTGTCCCTGCGCACTTCCCCTACCTTCCTTTCCCAATTCTTTGCTCCATTATTGCCATCCTTCTTAGTCTCTGTGCTTAGCTTGCTGCCCCTACTCTATTTCCACCTTTCCTCCTATGTTTGTATGCATGGCCCTGCTCCCTCCTTTCTGCCCACCATATTCCATGGACGTGCCACCCTCCTATATATTCTGAGTTTTCCAATGAGCTGCCACTGCCCCACATACCTGCCTAGCATTGTCAGATGGCTGCCACCTGTCCCTGTCACCCTCACCCTGCCTGTCCAAGTTCCATGCTCACATCCCCACCCTCCAGTTCTCACTGGTCCATTTTGCTACCACTCCCTTCTGTCCTCTTTGCTCTGTTGTGCAGCAACTGCTCCTTCTATCCACCCTGCATGGTCTGTTTTGAAGCCCATTCCCATGCCCTCTCTTGTATGTGTCTAGCCCCTACCCCTACCCCTCGCTTCTGACCTCCATGGACCTTTGTGCATGCTCCTGCCCACTCCCTCTTGCCCATATTGGATGGTGTACTGTCACTAACTCTCCTGCTTGCCATGCATGGCCTTCTGGGCTGTGAAAGCTCCTCCCACCTGCTCTGTGTGGTCAGCTTGCTGCCCCTGACACCCTCCCACCTCACCTCTGTTATCTATGTGTATGCCATTATAGTCTTACTGTTGCCCTCCGATGTGTGCCCCCTTTCCTGCTTCCCTGCGTTTTCCATGTGCAGACCCCTATCCCCTACCACCTGTCCTGTCTGGTCCTCTGTCATGCCCCTGCTCCCTCCCCCTTCCCTCCTGCCCTTCATAGTCCATTATGCTGCAACAATCCCTCTGTCTATCTGGTATGGTCAGCCTGTTGCCCTTACCCCTCAGATCTCTGTTGTCCATGTGCATGGCCCTGAACCCCTCCCATTGCTTTCCATGGTCCGCCGTTGTGCTGCACTGCTGCCCTGCTTGCCATGTGTGGTATATTGTGCTGCTGCAACCCCTTACGCCCACTATATAGGGTCAGTTTGGTACCTCTGTCCATCTTACTCCTGCCATCTCATATCCGAGTTCATGTCCCTACCCCATTCCTCCTGTCCTCCGTGAACCAATGGACCATACTTGCCAACTTTCTGAACTTGGTAAGACAGAGATTTTGACAAAAAAACCTGGGGATTGATTTTCACTATTGACTTAAATTGAAAAAGAGGAGATTTTAGGCAGGAGACAGATAAAGTAAAGCCCTTTTGGGCTTAAAGCTATCGGAAGTCTCCTGTCTGAAAAAGACTGTTGCTGTGTATATTAGCACTACCACTGTATCTGCCTTCTGCCCAAACTGGTATTTTATATTGCCGCAGCCTCTCTTGCCTGTACTGGATGGTTGGTTTGTTCCCCATGCTCCCATTTCCGATGCCCTCCATGGTCCATTGTGCTGCAACTGCCCCTCCCGTCTGCACAGCATGGTCAACTTGTTGCCTCTGCACCTAGCTCCATGAGAGGGACTTATTCCCATAGAAATTATTGTTAGTGCTCTAAAAAACTAAAATGAGGACATATTTTCTGAGTTCTCAAAAAGCAACAAAGCACTATTAAATAATTTGCTATCTTTATGGTTTTTTAATCCAGTTTATCACTTGATTATATATTACAGTCAAGAAAGAGGATGTTGCACTACAGCCAGAGCTACAGAATTTGCAACTAGGGAACCAGGTTTGAGTTTCAGCATTAGCTTGACATCCTGTGATTCTGGATACATCACTTAATCTCACCATACCTAAAACCAAAATGAATGTGTTGTTGTGTAATGTAACAAATACTCATGTAAAGCACTCCTATACCTTTGGGTCAAGACTGTGAGTAATAAAACTGCAAACATTCAGTGTTTTGCACAGTTCTGTCATTGATACACATTTGGGCTATATTAGGGTTATATTTGTGCTATATTTGGGCTCTTTTGTCTTTGGTGGCCTTCTTGGGAGACATATTTGTTATGAATCTCCCCTATTTGCTCATTTACTGCAGTATCATTAGTAGGAAATGCTTTCAGTTTTCTACTTTGATTCCATCAAGATGACAATCAGATGTGCCACACTTTTGGCATAAATTTAGAATGTTAGCACTCCAGTTACTCATTAGAACACTGTAGTAAAGCTGCTGATCAGCAAGGAGTTAACTAGCCAGTAACATTGTTAGCGAGTAGAATACTCTGGGAGGCTGTAGTAAAACACAAGGCAATCAACTGACAGGCTGCTCCTGTTGGAATCTATGTTTTACAGAGTGAAAATGTTTCTAGCTTACGTGTCTGGAATTTTCAATTAAGGACACAGAAGTGAGGATTACGCTTTCCATTTCTTTACTGAAAATTTACAGCAGCCAATCATTAAAAAGTAAACCAAAATTAATTACCCATATACCTCACATGCAACATGTCCCAATCACAGTCTAAATCCCTCATATACGTATTGATGTCACCATTTTGTGTCGTCTTTCTTTGCAAGGTAGGTATTATTATTATTATTATTATTATTCTGAGTTTTGTATAGCGCCTGGTTACCAATAGGCATCCCCGCGCTTATCAGAACATAACACAGCTACAAGAATGCAAGGATTAAACAGAGAACAAAAAAGTTTTTAAAAGTTTACGAAACCTGAAGAGACTGGCTTCGGAGCGCAGTTGTAGGGGCAGTGAGTTCCACAAGGATGCCACATTTATTGAAAACCTTCTGCCCCCAGTTCTTGCCTTTTTCACCCTGCCAACCTGAAGGAGATGTTGGTGGTCAGAGCGGAGGGAACGAGAGGCCTTATAGGGCTGGACCATCTCCTCAAGAATAGGTGGACCTACCCCGTGCAGGACTTTGTGGGCGATGCAGAGTGACTTGAATTTCACCCGGTCCTTCACAGGGAGCCAGTGCAGTGCCCTCAGCGCCGGGCGGGCAGATTGCCGCCTAGGGAGACCCGTCAAAAGCCTGGCAGCCGCGTTCTGCACTTGCTGCAGTCTGTTCAGGGTAGATTCGGGTGCGCCCAGGAAAAGCGCATTGCTGAAATCCAGCCGCGAGATGATAAGTCCCTGGATGAGAAGCCTTCGAGTGGCCACTGGGAGCAGGGGCAGAATCTTCTGGGCTGAACGGAGCAGGCCAAAGCACACGCCAGCAGTCTTTTTGGCATGGGTTTTAAATGATAGGTCCTGCTCCAGCCATACCCCCAAGCTCTTGATCTCCTGCTTGGGGGGGGGGCATCGGTCCCAAACAGTCTGGCCAGCTGCTGGGGGGCAAAGATGGAGAGGAGTTCCCCAGCAGCATCAGTTCCGTTTTGGAGCCATTTAACTTTAGGGCTGAGCTGCACATCCACGTGTAGATCTTTTCAAGACACGTGTGCAGCCGGTCGGGATGGTACGCCGACTGGGAGAGGCCTACCACCAGCTGGGTATCATCAGCGTAACTGATGATTTTGATACCCAGCGGCCGTACCACACTCTCCAGGGGGGCCATGTAAACGTTGAATAGGGTAGGGCTCAATGAAGAGCCCTGTGGCACACCACACTGGAGAGGGGTAGAAGATGATTTTTCCTGGCCTTCCCACACCTCAAATGTACGACCTTCCAGGAAGGAGGCGAACCATTTGAGGGCCAAACCCGTGACCCCCACCCCTGACAGCCGTTGGAGAAGCACCTGATGGTCCACGGTGTCAAAAGCAGCGCTGAGGTCCAGGAGGATCACTGCCACTGATCCCCCCGAATCCAGCATGCTCCTCGCATTCTCCACGACCGCCAGCAGGGCGGTGTCGGTCCCCTGACCGGGCCGAAAACCCGTTTGGGAGTCGCCCAGGAGGGAATTGGCTTCAAAGAAGTTGGAGAGGCGGCTATTCACCAGCTTCTCAGCCACCTTACTGAAACCCGGCAGCAAAGAGATAGGCCGAAAGTTGTCGAGATCGGCGGGATCGAGGTTAGGCTTTTTCAAAAGAGCCTTAACCACCGCCCCTTTCCAACTGGGGGGGACCACCCCATGGGCGAGAGACAGGTTTATCAAGTCCGTCGAGGGCCAACAATAGTAGATGACACCTGTTTAAGATATTTAATAGGTGCTGGGTCTTTCGGGGAGCCGCTCTTCATAGATCTCAGCACCGACAGGACTTCCTCCTTAGTAACTCGACCAAGGGAAGCCAACTCCGCCAATGGTGACTCAGGTTGGGAGCTGGGATTGTCCTCCAAAGAGGAGATCTCACCTAGCCGGGGAAGGGAAGCCAGTATGTTGTCGATTTTACTTTTAAAATACGAGGCCAGTTCTGTGCATTTTTTGCGAGGGTCCTCGTGGAAAACCTGAGGGTCGGGGGCATTGAGTAGCTCCTTAATGACCCTAAATGACTCTTTGGAAGAGTTGGCCGCAGAGCCAATGCGCTCTTCGAAGAATCCTGATTTTGCCACCCGAATAGCGGATTTGTACCTGCTCAGGGCCGCACGATATTCTTTACGATTCGCCTCACTCCAGTCTCTCCTCCAGGACCGCTCTAGCCTCTTACATCCTTTCCTCAGAGTTCTTAATTCTGATGAATACCAAGGTGCCGAGCCCACTCTCTTCCCCCTCGTAAGTTGTTTCTTTTTGGGTAGGAGAGTGTCTAGAGAATCCACGAGCCAGGTGTGGAAGTTCGCGTCAGCGACTATCGGGTTGGCTCCCTGAGAGGGCTGCGTGGCCTCCAAGTGTGCCGCCCAGGTGTCAACTGGGAGCCTCGACCAGGCTCTCTCCAGGGTGTGAACCCGTGGGACCACCGCAGCTCGGCTGTTGAATTGCCATAACGCGGACACCAAATAATGGTCTGTCCAAGGTAGGGCAAGGGCCGGAGATGGAGTAAGATGGTCCAGGTTAGAAAATAAGGGATCAAGCAGGTGGCCCTTCTCGTGGGTCGCGCCCGAATTGGCCAAATTGAGTCCAAAAGATCTGAGATCGTCGAGCAGATCGACTCCTGTGGCATTGGCTGGGTCCTCAAGATGGATATTAAAATCGCCGAGAACAACAAAGTTGGCAGTAGAAGAGGCAAGAAGTGCAGTAATTTCCAAGAGAGAGTTAGGGAAACTACCCAAAGGTCCGGGAGGGCGATAGATCAACAAGCCCATCAGAGACACTGTAGGTGACAACCGAAGGGAGAACTGTAAGCTCTCACAATCAGCCACCCCTCCATTCTGGATCTTACAGGCGAGCGTGTCTCTATAGAGAACTGCAGCTCCTCCTCCCCTCCCTTTAGGTCTATCAAGGTGGAGTATATGAAAGCCTGGGGGGAGTGCTCTGACCATGTCAGGGCCAGAGCTGGGGGAGAGCCAGGTCTCCGTGAGAAATAACACATCGAGCTCGTGGTCTAGGATAAGTGAATTGATTTCAATGGCATGGCTCGGCAAGGACAGGCAGTTTAGTAAAGCCATGGAGAGAACAGATTTCACAGCCACTGAATTGTGGCCGGAGGAACACGCTCTGCAAGGTAAAAATGGGATAATCCCCATCTGTGCAAAGCTACAACTAGTAGGGTGGGGCGGACGCAAGGCGATAAGGGCGTCTCTTCCGTATTGTAACCTGGAGGTGACAGGCGTCACTGTGTGAGGCATGGTGTCAGGCCCTGGGCCCGCCTGGGCGCGGACGGGCAGGACTCTGGCACGACTCCGGCGCAGGTCCGGCGCGTCCGCTGGTCGCGTCCGCTGTGCGGAGCCGTAAGTGCCTGTTTTTATAGTCCTTGTCTATGGCCTCCCCAACCCAGCCCAAACCAAGATGGCCGCGAAAACCGGCGCCCAGCCCTCGGCATCAACACTCAGCCGAGGGTGGGACCGGAGCTGCAGGAAGGGGGGAAAAAAGAGTTTTTAAGCGCTGCTGAGCGCTGGGGGGTCTCTACACACTGCTGCAGGCTAGAAAATACAATTAGCAAGCACAGGTGAAAAAAACGAGTAAAATCACGAAAATTAGTTTAAAATTGAAAGAAAAGCAGGAGACCTCCCGGCTACCGCCTCAGGAGGGGAAAGGTGTGTGCAAAGTCTGATATTACCGCTTTCTAAGTCTCAGGTGCCTTTTATAGTCCTTGTCTATGGCCTCCCCAACCCAGCCCAAACCAAGATGGCCACCAAAACCGGCGCCCAGCCCTCGGCATCAACACTCAGCCGAGGGTGGGACCGGAGCTGCAGGGAGGGGGGAAAAAAGAGACAGGCGACTCCAAGTGAAAAATAACGCAATAGTTATCAAAGTCAAAAGACACCCAAATCATGATCCAACAGATTCCTGTTGATCCAACAGGGATGCTAAATAAACAATCTGTGTCAACTGCAGACCTACAAAATGGACCTCCAGGAATGAAGATGGCACAACAAGCCACACACGGTGCCCTCTCATTCGAGTAGGACAAACAAAGTCTGAAGCAGCTTTTCATCTATTCTTCCAGTCATTACCTGAAATGCAAAAGAGCAGCCATAAAGACTGCCAATGTAGGTAGGTAATAAAACATACTGCAAACTGTGCAGGGTGGGAAAAGAAAGCATCACAAAATTACATAAACATTTGTTATAAAGGCAGTGAAATATGTGTACAGACAATAAAATGCTTATACCTGGTGGGATTATCCTCACCTCCATGTCCTTAATAGAATTGAATATTCTAGATGAGTAAGCTAGGACATTTTTCATTCTATGTCAGGACCCGGAGGCCCAGATTATACTTGTTCAAAGCTGCATTATTACTACAGAGGAGGTGCCAAAAATCGCCTTGCCATTTCACGGATTCCATGTGTTCCAGCCTCCATGTCATCTCTTATCTGGCTTTATGGGACAGGGGAATCCGTTCTGAATACAGGAGACCCTTCCTCAAATGTCAGATTGTTAATCTCTGAAGGGCTCTGTAGAGGAGGGGACCTGGAAAAATGGCCTTAATGGAGGACGGTATTTAGGCCCACCAGCCTGGCAATCGAACTCAATGATACAGTCTGGCTGCACATCGCAGAATGCAATTCTCTCTTAATGTTGCAAATCTTCTGTGAGGGAAGGATCAACTGCATGCGGATGGAATCTATCTGAAAACCCAGAAACTCAATCTGATGTGCAGGAGACAATACTGACTTCTGTGAGTTGACAATAGAGCCCAAAGTCTGTAGGAGCTGAATGGTTCATGACAAGTGAGTCTTGAGTGTCTGAGGATCCTGGGCCATCAACAGTACTGTAGTGTAGTTCCTATATTCCCAATCGGCTCTGCGCATTGGAATAATATATCCTATAGATTAGACGTAGGACAGAGGTTGACTAGGTCTCTATTGAATATATTAAACTTAATAGTGAGTGCCAGTCAGCTCAGAGGTCACTAGAAACTTTTTCGAATTCACAAGAAGGGATTAGTTTCTGACAACCGCATAAACATGACAACTTTATTTCCCAAGAATAAGAAATATATCTCTAGAGTTGCGGAAACAATAGATAATTATTTCACTCAGTCAATTGTGCATGCTTCGTTTCAATAGAGTAGCAGAGAAATAGAGAGACAGGCGTTTAAAAAAAAGGGTTTATTGAACAGTCTTCTTTCTTATGCAAGAAAAGTGAACTGCTACAATCGTAATGCAGACTGCAAAGTATAATGTGTACAGCGAGAACAATATTATAAAATAATACTGTAAGAGCATTGTATGGTTTCTAAGCCATATAAAAATACATACATAAATAACAATGACTAAAAATACTCAACTGGTGCTTTTAAAATACGCCTACCCCAATGTACCTAACCTAAGTCTAGTATGCAGGAAGAAGTAACTATTGTGTAGCCTAGGTTTAGTTTTCTTTGAAAAGAATCTATCCAAGATTTCTCTAGGTTCTAATCAGCTCCATACCTTAGTTAGAATGAAGGAGGTCTGGTATCTCTGTCTCAGAACTTGATTTCCCAACACCCAGCAAGGGGAGCTTGGAAACACTGGAGCTGGATTCTCGGCAAGAGAAGAGACAGCTTCCTGATCAGTGCATCAGCTGGAGGGTCAGCTTCCTTCGGCACTTGCGGTAGCGAGCTGCGTCGGGCAAGTAGATACTCGAACTGCTTTGAACCTGGATGACAGTGTGGTTAACCCATTGTCAACTACAGAGATAGATTTCTCTAAAATAATAAGATCAATTTCTCGTATTTGTTCTGTAGTCTCTGCTTGCGTAATCTTCCATGCTTCATTATAAATGGCATAGATACCGGCGTATATAATATATTTATGACGCGGTTTAGTTGGTCCTTGTAAAAAGTCCCTCAGATCAACGCCATCTTTAAGTAAAGATAAGTGTTGTTTTACTTCTTCCAATGTAGGTCTTTGTAGCCACTCAAGGCACAGTTTCCCTACACTGTATGATTTTACTATCCCTGGATGTTGTCTCTGAACATATCTTGGAACTGGCCTAGTGAATGTGAACCCTTGTGTCTTATTCAGGAATCTATCTTGACAGTTGTTTGTGTCTGTGGGCCAGATTAACCATTTTTTCAAATTAAGATCTGCTCTGTTTTCAAGAAAAATAGTGTGTACGTCAAACATCCCCTCTGTAATGTTTTTACTATTAGGTGTAGCTGTAGGTATGGACGGTTTGTTTAAATCTTTTATCTTACCTAATCCAAGACAAGATGACTGTTGAATAGTGTCATTCAAAAACATTATTTGTTCAGGGATGATGAAGGCTCTAAATAGTGCTTCCAATCCCTGCACCTGCCAGTTGTTTGTGCCCCAGTCAGTTTTTGTCTCAATTTTGTCTTTCCAAAAGTCAAAGCCTAATGTAGACAACTGAGCATAAAAGGCCGTAGATTAAATTTGCTTAGTATTAGTCAGCATACTTTTCATTCCTGTCTTATTAACATTTTTAAAGTAAAATGTTTCTGGATTTGAAACATTAAAACCTGAAAAGTTTGGAAATTTGTCATAAAATGTTTTTGAGCTACCCTTTGGTGGTATAGGACAATGTTCCCATTGGTTACATTTTAACACATTTCTTGGGTTTGCAGATTTGTGCAAGAAATGATGATCATAATGATTATAACAGTACATTTGTTCATAATCTGATGAACCTTCTAAGTATTCATGATTTGTAAATTTTGCAGACATTTCTAAGTCTGACATCATATTATTAAAAGTCTCAAAGCCCCAATCATCAGAAAAGGTGCTAGGTGAAACAAAGTCACTCAAGGAAACCTTGAATTGGTGTGGAATCTTCAACAGCTATGCAGGACCAAAGATGTCATAATCAGTTCTGTCCCAAGCTATACCTCCAGGTATTGGAACAGCTGTGATATTCACTGATGACAAGTCTTGTTGTTCACAATGGGATGATTTCTGTGGTTTGAGGAGTACGTTGATGTTCCTACTTGCTGTGTCCTTTTTACTATATCTCCCATTTCTCAGCATTCCCAAGGTAAATACAAGAGTCAACCATAGGAGGAGAAAAAGTATACCTAACACAATCCAAAGTTCAATCCAGGGTGAAACCAGATAAGTCTTTTCCAGGCAATGAAAAAGTTCTGTAGCTTGTTCTTTAAAAGTTCTTTTTACTGGCGTTGTTTCAGGATCACTGGGATCCTCAGAAAAAAAACCTATCAAAGTTTATGAAATAGCCAGAGGCAGTTCTGTCAATTGTAGGAATTGCATCAGGATTCATTGAAATCGCTTGAACCACTTGATCACTTGTCATATTTATATAGTCAGATGCTATTTCATTGTAGACAGTCGTTTCTTGACGAACTGTTATTTGGGTCTCAAGAGGCACAAGTTCCATGGCTTTGTTGCATAGTCCTTCATTTTGCACTGCAGATTCTTCAAAGGTGAGTCTCTAAGTTGAACCTCTTGGATAGTAGCAAGATTCGGGTATCTGCTACATCTTTGGAGTCCACTTGGCCTACTACTTATGATTGGATACATGATGTGGTTTGACCAAGTCAATGGACACAAACCTGTTCTCCTTTTTACCAGCAAGGGGCGGCATTATTACTGTTCTTTATCCGTGGATTGGTAGGACAGGAACTGGTTGTCTGTAAGACAGCCCAAATTCCTTTTTGTCTGCGATATTTTCTCTGAATAGATCCCCAATCTTTGGAATCCAGGCAGGCCTTGCTGGGACGGGTGGTTTCTCTTCCGTGGTCGTTGACTTCAGTAACACATTGCTTTGGCTTTTTCTAATTTCATTTAAGTCCTGCAAAACAGCCAAACGATCTTTGATATCAAAGGGTTTTTGTTCTACCACTGAAGTGTGACGATCAAGGTCCTGAACAATAATTCTATTTCCAAAAAGGATTTCATATGGAGTGATTCCCCCTAGAGAACTTCTTGCCAGATTGTTAAGACTACGTTGGACACTTATTAGATATTTGAACCACCCGTCATCAGAGCCTAATACCCTAGCTGTTATAGATTGCTTTATGTCCCGGTTGTTTCTCTCCACTACCGAATTTCCCTCAGGATGGAACGGACTAGAATACCGCAATGCAACGCCCAGATTGGCATGGCCTCCTTTTAACCTCTTGAGCTAAACGCAGGACCCTGGTCAGAATGTAGCGTGCCGACTGTGTATGTGCTGATGAAGACTCGCAAATCTTTTATAACAGTTTGTGTGTCAGCCGAGCACTGAGGCCACATCCAAATGAATCTTGAGCATGAATCCACTGCGACCATGATATATTTAAATTTACCATCCCTCTGTAAGGGACCGCAGTGGTCCAGGTAAACGCAGGTTAATGGTTTATCTGAAATTAACAGGG
Organism: Lissotriton vulgaris; assembly: GCF_964263255.1. Taxonomy (NCBI): domain Eukaryota; kingdom Metazoa; phylum Chordata; class Amphibia; order Caudata; family Salamandridae; genus Lissotriton; species Lissotriton vulgaris. The sequence goes on along the minus strand of NC_141693.1, from coordinate 446,812,111 downwards.
GCGTCTGCGCAGGACGTTTCACTGTAGAGACTTTCATCTTTTGGCAGATTTCACATTCCAAAACATAGTTTCTGGTCCTTTTCCTCGTGCGTGGCCACCAGTATCTCTGTTTTAGTAATGACACTGTGGCGGAAACACCCGCATGTGCAGAAGCAAGAACTTCATGTGCTGCTAAGATTAGTCCTTAATCTATGTTCCATGTTTGGAATTACTCTATCCCCCACTCCAGGGATTCGCACAAACGGAACATTATTAGCATCAGTTATTTATGAGTATTTGAGTGCAAAGTCTTTTGGTAATATTTTACCACTGTCTGTGCTTGAAGCACTGACAGCTTGCATTATTTTGCCGTCTATTTTAGTTTTTGAATGAGTGATTGCAGCTACCGAAGCCGTTTGAACAGCTGCCTTTGCGGCTTCATCAGCCAATGAATTCCCTGCAACGTGAACGCCATCACGCTGATGACTCAGTGTATGTATCAAGTGAGTCTTTTGTAGTTCTTGTCGTAACTGAGCTACTTGTTCCCAAAGCAATTTACGCTTGATTGTGCCACCTTTTGCATCTTTGAAACCGTTTTGAATCCAGTTCTGTAAGTATTCATTGTAAGATTGAATGAATGAATGAATGAAGTAGGTTTTCTAGAGCGCAACTTAGCCCAAGGGCATCAAGACGCCAGACATAACAGAGTGGACAACAAACAGACACAGAAGTCTTTCAGCACCGGGTCCAGGATCTACGTATAGGCCTCCCGGAAGAGCCAGGTTTTCGGTTGTTTACGGAAAAGCCCCGGCAAAGGTTGGGAGGCCAGCTCAGGAGGGAGGGTATTCCAGAGTCTGGGCGCCAGAGTGGAAAAGGCTCTGCCTCCCCATCTAGCCTTTGAAAATCTCAGAACAGTAAGGAGATTTTTAGAGGAGGAACGAAGCACTCTGCTAGGGCGATAGGGCTGAAGGAGGGAACTGACACCTTCAGAACCATAGCCATACAAGGCCCCATGGGCAAGGCAGAAAAGTATAAAAGATATCCTAGCCTGAACAGGAAGCCAAGGAAGGTCTTTCCGGGCCTGGGATATTGAAGCAAGCCGAGGGAGATCCAAGACCATCCTAGCCGCGGCGTTCTGTACCATTTGGAGATGATGAACCGCAGATTTGTTCATGCCTCCATATAAAGCATTACAATAGTCTAGACTTGATGACACCAGAGCTATTGTAGCTTGCTTCCGGGCATCTGGAGATAGATAGGCGGCGATCTTTCTGAGGATCCGGATAATACCACAGCAGGTCGACACAGTCCTACTGACTTGTAGGTCAAAGGAGAGAGTGGTATCAATCAGGACCCCCAGGTTTCTAGCCGAGCGAGAGGGGACAGGGCAGTCTCCAAGGGAAGGCGGCCACCATTCACTAGACCAGATGTCCTGACTCCCCCCGAATATCAGGACCTCTGTTTTCTCCCCATTCAGTTTAAGGAAGTTTTGAATCATCCACCTGGAAACTGCTTCCATACATGATCTAAACTTGGAGGCAGACTCTGCCACTGACTGGGTGAGAGAGACCAGAATTTGGGTGTCGTCAGCGTATGACAGCACCTCAAAGCCAAATGATCTCACCACCGAGGCAAGGGGGGTCACGTAAATATTAAATAACAGGGGACTTAAGGTTGGACGCAATAATAGGAAATCACACACTATGAGTGTGGGGAATTAGCGATCAGTATTTTCAAGCGCCATGTTGAATGCTTGTAGTTCAGCTCGCTGAGCTGTACAATCTCCTAGAGATTGAATTTTAGTGACCATAGTTCGGAATTTGCCATCTCGCCAGCGAACTTTAACGATCGCGCATGCAGCACTATAAGCTTGTTTACCCCCAATTGCGGGCTGTGCTGATCCATCAGTATATATTATACATTCATACTGCTCTAGAGGCAGAATCTCAGTAGGCAGAGGACATTCTTGTTCGTATTGTAGAAATTCTTGTGTTTTCAAATAGGGGTCAAAAACGTATTCAACGTCTGTTGCAGCAAGAGATTTAACCCACTGTATCCATCTCAGATGTAAAGCCTTTGCATTTGGAATGCTCGCTTTTGTCACTGCCTCTAAAGCAGGTACAGGAGTAACGACCATTATGCGCTTACCCTGTGCGAGGGCTCTCTCTTTTGCTACTGCAGTTTGAACCACTGTCAGAATTTTAGTGTGATTTATATGCTATAGGTACTTTTTCTCCTTCATTAACTGTTTTGAAATCAGGTTTGATTAATTCGTAGAGAGGTTTAACCCTTTCTGCGTAATTTAGAATGTATTATCTTCCAAAATTTAGGAAACCTAGAAAGGACTGTAAGTTTTTCAGCATTTGTGGAGGTTGGAGCTGTGCACACTTTTCTAAAAAGTTGACTGCCAGGCTTTTGCCTTCACTTGATAACTCGTATGTCGTATACTTGTAAAGCGCTCAGCTGCCCCAGCAAAGGGGCGTCCCGGCGCTGTATACCGCTGGGGAACCCATCCTGGCTTTCCCTGTGAGATGGTCCCTCCTGGGCATCTCCAAGGTGAAGACAAGCATCCCCGGTGCTGATGGGGCTGTTAGTAGAGATTAAGCAAGCTATTGCCCAGAGTTGCTGAGTGGGACCCATGGTTGGAGTAGGCACCGAGGTGAGAATTATCGAGTCCGCTGACCCTGCCGCATCGGGAATCGAACCCTGGTCCCGGGCCGACCTCTGCCGCCTCTAACTAGTGAGCCACACCACTCCACTATCCTAGTATCCTAGGAAAAGGACGTTGAAGTGGACAATTCTTGATTTTTTTAAAGTTGAATTTATACCCTTCAGAGGTGAATCCAAGTATAATGGCATTCACTCTGTTCAAGTGCCTGTCCAAGTCATCGTCTGTTAGATAGATGTTATCAACATAAGATAATGCCTCATCATCAAACGTTTGTTGTAACTCTGGCTGAAAATAATCCTGGACTATTCTTGAATCCCTGGGGGAGACGACAGAAGTGACGCTGTGTCCCGATAATTGAGAGAGCGGTCAAGTACCTACTTTCTGGTGCAATGTTTTGACAGAAGAAACTGTTAGAAATATCTAATGTGGCTTTATATTTTTTACGCACAATCTTATTAATTAGTGCTGCACTGTGTGCATTTTGTACTTCAAAAGTTTTGCAACAAGTGTTTAAATGTCTGTTATCCAAAACTAGACGATATGTAATGTCTGGTTTGGAGACAGGAAACAAAGGATTGTTCATGGACGAGGTGCATGTTTCAATTACCCCTTGGTATTCAAGTTGATCTAAGATCTCCCTGACCAGTTTTTTACCTTCTTGCTTAACTGGATACTGCCTTTGCGCAGTTGGTTGACTTTTCAGTTGATTTTATGCTGAGGAGAATCCTCATCCCATCCTACATGATTTTTGTATAATGCAGGAGCATGGGCTACTGCCCATTTCCTGGCATAGAAATATTTTTTATGAATTGGAATATGATTGGAGAAGGCTGGCATAATGATGTCTTCGCCATGTGGGCACTCCCGGACAAATTCAGATGGCCAATCTTGTTCAGCTAGAAGAATGTCATAACCCTGAGAGAGCTTCTCCCAAAAAAGTGCTCTGATTTTTCTAGTTATGTCCCCCTCCTTCAGGAGTGTTACTTCATATAACTTGTGGGGTACACTAACCCTTGTATCTGCAGTTTCATCTTGGATGTACTCATTCAAGTCCACTGTCTGCAGATGATCCTTCAAGAGCTTGCGAGCTACGGTTACTTCTACTGCACTGTCCAACATTGTCTGAGCCCACTCCCCGTTCTTGAGATGTCTCCTCAAGATCCTCGGCATGTCTAATTTTTAGACCTGCTACCTTCTTTTTGGTGAATTGAGTTTTCTTAATTTTTGGAACGTGTTGATCGTCTTTGGACTTCACGCGTTCTTCCTTGTGTTCTGACCGTCCACTTCTTTTGGATTTCTGTGATGAAGTCTGAACGGTACGAGAGGAGCGTGTATCAGTATCTTCATATCTATCAGGTTTTCTCAAATTATCCTTGTTTCTGAGGTTATACCACTCCTCAAAATGTTTTCCTTGTATTTGACTAATTAGGATGCCAGTAGTTCAATAAAGCATCCCACATTGGAGGCCTCCAAAAATAATCTCTGATCTAGCCTTTGTTTTTGGCTTTCAAGTATCAAGCACAGTAAACGCCTCAGCCGTAGACTGATCAATAGGCAGTTCATTGCAATCTGCCCTGAATCAATCATCATTGCCCTCTAGACACCAAAAGAGTTCAATAAAACATTTATAAATGTGGCCTATTTGAGACATACAACTGTCTTCTTTCATTTAATTCCACATACTCTTCCGTAAGACAATAACTCCAAAGAAATGTGTGATTCTAGTTCACATGTTCTCATATGGTGTGCTACCACAATATCAAACTGCATATCATCCTGCATAGTATCTTATACAGAATATTGACTACCACAAAATCATGAAGTAAAATATATAAGTGTATACTAAGATCCGCATCTACATACCTTGACAATGTTTATATCTAAAAGGTACATAGATGTGAATTTAAGGACAGTAAATCTATATTTACCGAAATAAACTTACCTTCACAATTCTGTGGTAGTTCATATTATGGGTTAAATGTGTGTGTGTAGGACGGTATTTCTGTTGTTGATATTCTAACATACAATGCCACCGGAATATTAAATCCTGAATATCTTGTAAGAAATATATTGCAGCACGAAAAATTACTACAAAGACAACATGAATGTAAATATACATTGCTAACTAAGTACAGATTTAATCTACTTATGTGCCTTGAAAAATATACATATATATATATATATATTATATTATAAAAAAATATATATTTTATATATATATTTCTGCAAGGTATGTGGATGTGGAATCAAGAATAGTAAATCTATACTTACCTATATTTACTTACCTTCACAAAATGTTGTTGTTGATATTCTTGGTGTGATATTCTTGTAGCACAGTATTTTCTGATATACAAACTGTATTTGCTAAGTAGTGTTATAGTCAAGGTTGTCTCTCCAACAGGTTTGTAAAATGAGAACAGAATACAAAATCAGCTGGAGAGGATGCGTTCCCACAGAAAACCAGGTTCACATCCCAGGGTTGACTCAAAATCCTGTGATTCTGGTCGCAAAACGTATTCTCCCTGTGACTACAAAATTAATGTGATCTTATGTAATGTAACGGGTGTTCATGTAAAACACTCCAATTCTCTTGAGATGAGCTTGCGCTATATAAAAAAACTGCAAAAAGTTGATGCTGGGTGCCACAAAACAACACTTAGGTGCCCCATTACCCCATTTTACTTCAATGTGAGCCTACAAAAATCTTGTGAGATTTGGCTACTATTCAAGGAATTCTCATAAGTCGTATCCTGTTCGTACCAAATGGCAAAGGTCTCTCTTACAGAGTCAATCCATACCAGGGGAGTGCTTCTGTATAGTCTTTGTTCCATTGAACCAGTCCCTGGACAAATGGAGATTGTCATCAAAATGTAATTGTGATCTCAAAACATATTGGGGGATATGTACAAGGATTGGCAAAAAATATCGGTAACCTTAGTTAGTGTCAAATTTTTATCCCTGGGTACCGCCGCAAACTATTGCCACGTAGCAACATATGTACAAGCTGATGCTACGTGGTGATAGTTTCTCATGTCAGCGAAAATTGTCAACGTAACAACAGCGTCACAGCGATAAAAATCTTGCCGCTAATGTAAAAAAGCAGGCCTTTCAGAGGCCAGAAACTGCACAAAAATGTGCGTGAAGCCTCTTTTTTTCAGTTTAGGCCGGAAAAGCGACTACAAAACACACACAAAGTATCACCAACTGAGAGGAAAAAAAGTGAAGAACCATGGATGAAGCTGGACTTGGCACAATGTCCCCCTTGCCTCAACACCACGCACATACAATTTTTCTGCACAGGGCTGCATCTCTTTGACGACAATATGAGGATGGACTGTGAATGCGCCAGATAAAGTACACCATCGATGTCAGCACACATGCACCATTGTACAAGGGTGTCTGACTTGAATTGCACATTGTACATGTGCCTGAAGGGGGACCTTACTGCACATACACATTCTTGAGCACAACTCAGACAGACGTGCACAATGGTGCATGTGTGCTGACATCGGTGGTGGCATGCTAAATTTTGCACGTAATCTGTCGCATTCACAGTGCATCCTCATATTGTCATAAAGAGATGCAGCCCTGTGCAGACAAATTGTATGTTTGTGGTGTTGAGGCAAGGGAGACATTTTGCCACCCTGCAGCATCTCCAGGCAATGTGCCCCTTTGCTTGTTCATTAGATGCAGCCCTGTGTACACCAAGTGAGAAAGCATGGAGTGAGTCTGCATATCATGAACACATGCATTGCCACAACATAGTAATCATGCAGCCTACTGTCTAAAAGATGCATATCGCACAATGCACACATTTAGCACAGTTGATTCAAAATGTTATGTCAAACCATAAACTGGGGGGACATACCTTCAACAGTACAGTGCATGGACTATGCATATCAGGAATGTGTCACCATAATGTGTTACTACGTGTCTTGTCTGTGTACCATACTCACAGATGTACAAAGTCCCTGTAAGGAAGTATGACAAGTCAAGTATGACACCAAGCATGAATAGCGAATTAGCAACAAAAAATGTCTAATTTAAAAATGGCACCATCACCCCTTAGCTTAAAAAGCACTCCTATACTCTCAAGTGCACACATGTTCCATACCTAAAACTGTGCTATACATTAGTCCTGGTGTGGCTTGCCCATTACACATTGATGTGCATGTTCAAGTATTTTGGGAAAGTCAACAGTGTCATTGAGCAAATATACAGTCATGACTTATCATCTGCACACAAACACTGGCAGCAGAAATTCGGAAATAATCAGCATGTATAATCTATGTTGGCCTCTGCGTGCAATGCTCACAAACACACATCACCCTGCCAATCACACACGATGTGATGTGGGTGCGGGGTGATAGGGCCTGAGCAGCACAAATAAGTCTTTTGGAATACACAGCCCTAAAGTCTAGGCCCACTTACACACTACACGTGGTGTCAACGTTGAGGGTAATGGGTGTTGTAACTGTCTGTTCAGCCTGCAACAACAATAGAAAGTCACGCTGCACCAGTCTCACAATGGTTAAGCCAAAAGGAGGACAGCAAGCAATGCATGCATGGAAAAACATGCATGACGCCAGGCACACAAGAGAAATCACAAGATCCAAAGCTATTTGTATGTACATGTGCACTGCATTGAGCAGCACACATGGAAAAAGCAAAATTGAGGACAAATAATGCATTTCTCCTTGTTTTGCCATCTTAAGAACAGTTTCTACCTGGTCTTAATTATTTTTACGGCCTCCTATATATGCCACTCTTGTACACAGAGGCCAGGGTCAAAATGAATTGGTGTGAACTTGCAGTGGAACGGCCACCGCAACACCCACTACCCACCCCTTTCATGCTAAGCACAACGTGAAAGGGGGCCTTATGTACAAGACAAAGTTAAGACAAGTTATGTGGCTTAACACTGCCTTGTACAGAAGGCGCAGCCCCAATCGCCACCGCAACTTCAATACAGATGACGTGGTTGTGGCAATAGGGGCTTTTACAGATGCACCTATGTATGTACAATGTCATGCTATCTGCTTGTACACTAATCCAATGCAATACAATAAACACACATACAAATGGGAGAAACATCACCTCCTGTACAGCAGTTGGTCCCACTCGTCAATGTTGAAGAGGAAGACCTAGTGACCATCGACCAGGGCACACTTCATCATCTGCTCGACTCAATTAGCACCCCATCTCCAGAAGCAGGGCCACCCAGCAGCGTTGTGGAAGCCCCTACAGTCCTTACAGCCCCTGCATAAACAACCCAGCAGCAAGCAGTGACCACCACAGCTGTCTCCCAGGAACTTGAGGACCCACTTGTGGCATTTCAACGCGGTAGAGGTCCAGCAGGAGATAGCTGGTCAGGTGCGGGTGGGGTTTGACAGCAGGCTGCCAAATTAAATGGGTTACGTGGTTGTCTCAGTCCCATTCAGGACCACCTACAGACCATCACAGACACCCACAGTCCGCTCCATGCTCTCCAGCATTTCATGGCTGACATCGCTGGAGTACTGACTCAGAGACAAGAACAACTGTCCAGGCTGAGTGGCTTCAGCGATGTCAGCAAGGAGTTGTGTCACATATGAATAATCAAGGAGAACATGGAGCGGATGCAAGCCTCGCTAATGGCAGTCACGGTTGAACACCACAGACACTTTGCTGGAATCTTTCATGCCCTGCAGATGCTTGTCACAGCAGTGCTGCATCAAGGTTTGGCACAGATGAATGCTGCTGCTGCTGCTTCAACATCCACATCTCCGCCCCCTGATGTGTCAGTGCTTCACAATGCCACTGACAATCTACCACCACACACACCAGAGGCACATAATACAGAGGACGAGGATGTTGAAGATTCTGCAATATTAAGAAGAAAGCTGTAGAATTCATCTATGCCAAATGGTCAGTTTTGCCTTGGGTTTGTGCTTAGCATTATGCCCCAGAACATCTTCCGTTTTCCTCTGCTACACACTGTGACACTCACCTTGGAGCTCAATATGTTCCGAAAGACACTGCAATCAGCCTGCTGACTATACTCTGCCTCTTCCAATGGACATGTTCCACCCAAAGGACTCTGTCTGGCCCTCCACTGGGCATCTATGAAATGCGGGGTTGTCTTCACCAAAGCCAATGCACATTCGAATAAAACCCTAAAATGTGCACAGATGTGTGTTTATCATGACCATTCAGGTATAGAAGTCTTCAATAATGTTTGAGCAGCGAATCCATCCAAATGTACATCGAGTGACATATGATAAATGTTCATGTTCAACTGTGTCACAGATAGGCAGTGTGATGACTGGGCATGTGAGATGTAGCCACGCCCTTATTGATTAAATATAACCTACTAGCAATATCCCAACATTGCCCTCTGTACATGATGGCTATAAGCATGTGTGGAAATAGGTCCAAGTCTGTTGCATGCCACAAAAGTAGTGTCTCCATTTAGCATTGAAAACAAGTCTCACTTTGTAGAACTACTCACACTCTACGGGTTGGGCAAAGATTGTTGCAATTGTGGTCATTGCATGCCACATATCAAGGCAGATCACACCATATGAACATAGATGACGATTTGTTATGACACATATCGCCCACCTGCTATTGGAATCACTATGTTTGTTTCAGTGAAGCTGAGTTGGCAATAGGGACTTAGCCTAAAGTGCAAGTCCTCAGTCAGACACTTACTGTAGCTTAACAATGCATTGGAAACAGGAACCCTCTCAAGCTGTGCTCAGTGTGAAAGGAGAGGGCTATGTGTCCAGGGATGTGTAGTGCACTGCACTTAGCACATAGTCACATGCTGTACCACCATTTCAAGTGTGGCATCACTATGAGGCAATGACAAAAGTAACCACTGGGAAAAGTGGGTATGACACAAGCACTGCAGGAAGCAATGCTACATTTCCCCTCCTGTTCTTGTGCCATGCACATTTGATCTGCAATTTCCAACATTGTGCATGGGCAGGAGGGTGCGCCTCCAGCCACAGGAGCAACCAAGTTCCATAATGATGACACACTTGCACTACGCAGCAAGTGTCCCTATGTCTGTGCATGTTAGATTGACTCAGCGCCACTTTTTTTTTAAATGCAGGGTGTGGATTTAATCTGTGGAACACAGTGCAGACATCCATCATCATGATGGACAAGAGTTGCAATGGCAATGTCTGTTCAAGAAATAAAGTGACTGAATGCACACCTTGCTTTATTTTAAACCTTACTAATCGCTTATAATAGTTGTGGCGTGCAGATTTGGTGTCGTGCTCTGTCCCAAATAGCACAAATGTATGATATACAAACAAATTGTGGGCATCCTCGTGAGCCACCAACACATCGCACAGCCTTTAGAACGAAAAATTCTTCTTCAGTAAGTATCCAATTTTAACTTCATTACTCTTTTCCAAATTTACTCTATTCACCACAATGGCATCGTAATTCCACTATTTCCAATGCCACAGACGTGCCTATCCAGGCCTTCACTGCAGCAGGTGGGAATTCACAATTCAAACGAGGTAACCTCAAATTCCCTCCACCCAATGCATTTCAGGCTTTCTATAGCCCTTCTTCAGGGGAAACTGCAAACATTAAAAAAGATCCATGAGTGCTCTACTTAATTTCCCTCGAGCTGAATGTAAGCAACATAATCATACCATGACTATACTACGTGATCTGACAAAAATGCTTTGGCACTTACCATGGCATTGTGCAGAAATGAACAAAAAATAGATATAAACAAAATCCTACATGCTTTTCTTTATCCGTTTGTTCCTGGCATCTAAAAACAGGTAGTGTCACTGTTTCCACCATTTTTCCTGAAACCAACAGTGGAGAAAATAGTGAAGCTGCCGGTTTTCATATGCCAGGAGCATGCAGGTATAGAGAAGCACAGGTTGGAGTTTTGGGTGGATGGAGACTATTAGAGAGCGGGTGGGGTGATAAGTCATGTAGCATTTTGTTTATATTTAATTTTGTTTATTTTTGCACAACGCATGGTAAGAAGGGCAGGTTGAGGTGAATATTAATCAAACAATTTGTAAAAAAGAACGCCAAAGTATTATTGTCAGATCATATGGTATAATCATGGTATGATTATGTTGTTTACATTCAGCTCGAGGGAAATTAGGCAGAGCACTCATTGTTCTTTTTTAATGTTTACAATCACCCCTGACGAAGGGCTATAGGAAGCCCGAAATGCATTTGGTGGAGAGAATTGGAGGTTACCTCGTTTGAATTGTGCATTCCCACCTGCTGCACTGAAGGCCTGGATGGGCACGTCTTTAACATGCAATTTTGTGAATATTTGTCTTCTCCCATGCATCTTTATGCATAGAGCAGTGCAGAGTAACACATTATGGAAATGCAGCTAAAATGGATTGTGTGAGCGCAATCCTCGTTAATGTGGCCACTTGTGATTTTAACCGTTATGAAAAAAGTGAAGAAAAGTGAAAAAACACTCATGGTTAAACAGGCTGTTTACTCACGGTGTTTCTCTTCTGGCTTTTTGACCTTATTCTAGAAAAAAGAGGACGGCTATTTAAACAAACGTTCAGACGCGACGAGTTTTTACAAAGTGTTAATCGTTCGGACGTAATAAGCTTTTACAAAGTAATGTCACTGGTTTCAGCTTACTTGCTTTTGTTGTAAAGTATTTTCGGCAATATCGGCGTCTCTGTTTTCGGCAGTATCGGCGTCTCTGTGCTTTCAGAAACGTGAATAAAGTAGATGATGTAGATGTAGGACTATATCACCAAGGTAACAATGATGCTTGGTAAACATCGTTGTGGGACTGATCGGTTGCTCTATTCTATGATGGCCATATTGAATATTTGCCTTTGTATACAAAGGTATGTGAACGAGTAAGAGAAGGCTATATTAAAGAGTGAGATTGCTTAATGTCTCAGTCTATCACAATTACATGTTCTTATGGCGATTTGATGTTAATTGGTATGCCAACGGGCTTATTGGTGTTAACTGAAATCAATAAAATGCATGTACTAGTGAACAGACAAAAATACAATTTGTTCAGAAAGTAATCAAAGCCAAATAATAAGTAACATGTGTATTGTATGCGTTCATTCAATCCATGGGGCTTCAAGGTTTGGAGTTTCATTATCCAAAAGTTCTCTCTTTTCAGCAGATATTTGTTATTGTCTCTTCCTTCAATTTTTTTAATCACCTCAAGGACTAGGAATTTCAGTTGAGATATGTTATGTTGTTGTTCCATGTTATGTTTGATTTATGGTCATTAATCCGTATTTTGATCTTATGTTCTGTTTTGCCCACATATACTTTCCCCATGGGCATTTTAACATATATATAACATTTGATGTATCACATGCGGCGGTGGTGTGTAATTTGATGTTGTAGCCTTTCATTAGGTGTGATATGGTGGTTCCTTGGATTACATTATTGCAATTGTTGCAGTTCAAGCAAGGTCTCGTTCCCTTTGATTTTGAGTTTCAATCTGTTGCTGCTTCAGGATTTCTCACAGATGTATACCTCTAGTATGGGCAAAAGCTGGTGGCTGTAAGAACAAGTTTTTAAAATCCAGCTCTAGCGTCAACATTGGCCAATGTTGTTTAATTATTCGTTTAAATGTACTGCTCAGCATTGAAAATCTGGATACTACCACCATTCTGGTTTTTATTCGTTTAACTGTATTCTTTAAAAGATCTATCCTAAAGGTAGTGTGGCTTCGCTGTTTTGCCAACTCTAAAGTAGATGCTGGATATCCTCTCTGTGAACATCTTAGTGCCATTTCCTCTATTCATTCAACCATCTTTTCATATTCCTGCCGCTCAGGTAGAAATTCTACCGTTCCCGATCGCAAACTTACTGTTCTCCATCGCTAATGGGGAAAAAACTCTGCTGCACATCGCGAATCAGAGCTGTCTGCACTCCTCGAGCTCCGCGGAATGCAGAGTGCACAAAACTCTGCAACCTCCGCGAACGCAGCGAAGTTCACTGCCCAGGCCTAATAAGGGGAATGAGCCCAAGGAGACAGCTTTACAACACCATGGCAGTGACAAAACTTGCCAATTACATACATGGGCCCATCTTTGCTAGTTGGTGGGTGAACGTGCCATTGGAAGCCTTGGTTTAAAGCTACGCCCTTGAAACCTTTAAAGCTGTTATGCAGCATACATACAATAGTACTGTGCAGAAATGTATCTGACACTGCACAGCCAGAAAAACACTACCTTCTTTTGCATAATCTGGCACACTTGCACAGTCATCTCAGCCAAGGATGTACAGGCATTCCTTGTCTTATCACACTCACCACCAACAACACCCACATGTCTCCTCTCCTGTCTGTGCACTCTGGAATCACCATGCATGTGCTGTATTTACAGAACACATTGATATTTATTGCATGGGTATCACTGACTGTGGATTTGCAAACATACATCAGGAAGACATATGCATTCCTACGTCTTCACTTACTAATTTATACACCCTTCCCACTTCCACAAAACCCCATCACACTGGAGTCATTGTACATACAATACACACACATAGTACATAGTACTATGGACATGATTTGATCATGGCATTCATCACATCTCATATTGACAACATTTAAGGGGCGTACTCACCAGTGGCGGGTGGATCCCCAAAGGCATCGAAATCCCCCTGTGTGATGAGTGGTCTTCCAGCTGTGAGACATAAAACAAAACGTGTGTGGGTAACCAAAATATATTAATTCACACATTTGTCCTAGTCATCATCCAATTGATCACCTTCAATGTAAATGCTCTGCAACTGTACTTTTGCAGTTCATGTTGCATACATGATTGTGTTGAGTTTGCCTGTTATTCTCACAAGACATGATAATGCAGAGTGAGGCCAAACAAGACAATCATGCTTGCACATTCACACATTTTGCACAGACGACTTGTGTGACACATTCCCAAGGCCCTGTTTGCCCAAACATAGTCATTTTCTCCATGCTCTTTTGACAATAGAATCAATGGAGATTGCAAAAGGGTGTGCCAAAACTATTGATGGTGTATGTCACTCTTGAGAACTCATATGAGAAATATTTTAAGTTTCATATCTCATTTAACGTTACTCTAGACAGAGGTTCAAGGGCAGCGTACGCAAATATGGAATGTTAGTGAAAAGCTGATCCTATCTCAGTAAAAGTTTGAGAAAAGCATTATTCCTCATAATTTTTGCTCTTTAGGCACCACACATGGAATGATCAAAATGCATTGGATTGTTTATATACTGTAACGTCACAATTCATGTACATTAACAATCTTTTCCCTGCATGCAGACACACATGCACTATGGTGCAAGGGTGCCTGGGTTGGCACTACACTGCATTTCTTTGCGCCAGCACTGCTGGAAATGCAAGCCTGCACCATATGCTTGTAAACATGGTGCAGCGTTGCGTTTCTGCAGTGGAAAAGTTAGGCCCGAAGGCTTGATGTAGAATGTCTCACTTCGCAAAATACTTGTACATATATCCCATTGTGTTACAGACAGCATTTTTTATTATTAACAAAAGTGTTCATTTAACTAATTTGAGGTTGTACTTACCACCTTGTTGGCCAATGAGGAGGACTCCAAGGTGGTCCAACATGTCAACCTCACGGCCAATGCAGTCCTGCCATCGATGCTTCTATTGTCGGACAGTCCTGCCCACACGGAAGACCCACCTCATCTGGCTCCTCACATTCTCCCACCTCACCTTCCTCAGATGTACTGCATGGCCCTGCAGGATGCAACCCCCACTTTCAATCATCAGTGGCAGGTAGTGCTTTACTAGCCAGAGGAAGCCCCCAATGCCCCCTCTGTCATCCTGCCCTCACTACCCACATCCACCATCTCCCAGCACAAATCTAAACCCACTCCTAAAAAAATATATATATATATACCCCAACAACTATTATTCATTTAAAATACCCCTAGGACAAACTCCCGACAACAAATGGTACTAGACACAAAAAACATGTAAGGACAACCACACAAGACTTGACAGGGACACTAGGGACAGTTCACAGGACACAACCACACTCTCAAAACTAAATTCAGAAGCACGCAACACCAAAAACCTCCAACACTCTTCACAATCACAAGAAGTGTGCTCAAAAGTGAAAGTGAAAGTGCACAGTACTCTACCAGGCAACAGGATGCATGCTGACATCACTTCCTGTGTGCTTGCGGCCTGTTTTTTGACTTTGCAATCATTTTCTGCACAGAAATTGGCTTTTGCTGTAATATTTTGTGTTTTCACATGTATTTAGCTATATTTTTCTATTGCGTTTATGAAAAAATTATCATGTTAAAGCGGCATAAATCTGGACGCTAACTGCAAGTTTTACCTCAGTTGAACTATATTTGCTTTAATTTCATCTCTGACCCCAAAACACACCCTATAATTCATCCCAGACCCCAAAACACACCCTACAATTCATTTCTGACCCCAAAACACACCCTACTATTCATCTCTGACCCCAAAACCCACCCAACAATTCATTTCTGACCCTAAAACACATACCCACCCACAAACATACAATTCAACATTAATAACCGCACATTGTTAAACTTTCACTTGTCAGATGTATGTATGTACTCACGCAGAGTATGAACACGCACACAAGGTTTTTGTGTTGTGATGTTTTATTGCAAAAACTATGCTTATGTGCATTTTGCACAGTCTAAACAAAGAAGGGGTTGTCATATTTTTAAGTAGTCATAGGAAAACATTGTGGATGATTTTATCCCTTTGTGCTGTTCCTGCAGCCATAGCTTGGGTGTGTGCAGCATCAGCCTCTACTTCTTCGTCATCCTCAGGATTGTCCGGTTCATCTGGAACATCGATCCATGGTGCATTGGTGTGGACACACATGTTGTGTAGCGCACAACATGCCACGATGATCCTCCAGACTATTTCAGGGCTGTACAGCAGTCTGCCAACTGAGATGTCGAGGCACCTGAACTGTGACTTGAGTACACCAAATGTTATGTTATGTTATGTTATGTTATGTTATGTTATGTTATGTTATGTTATGTTAGATCAATTTCTATAGCGCACAGCTGCCCCAGCAAAGGGGCGTCCCGGCGCTTTAGCAGAGAAGACAAAGCAGCCATCAGAAGGTAGCGAGCAGCAGAAGCGGAGTAAAACAATTATATCCTGCGTGGGTAGAGATAGGTCTTAATCGCCTTCCTAAATGAAAGAAGGTCATTGAGTGCTCGGATGTGGGTCGGCAATGAGTTCCACAATTTTGCCGCCAAAAGAGCGGAAAGAGCGGCCTCCAGCTCTACAACGTTTAAAACGGGGCACAGTGACCAGGCCCTGCCCCTCAGACCGCAGGCTACAAGATGGAACATAAGGGGTCAACAGGTTCTCCAGAATAGTGGGGGTGGCCTGTTTTAGAATTTTAAGGAAAGACACAGCGTCTTAAATTGTATCCTTTGAGCCATTGGAAGCCAGTGCAGCTTCCGGATGGTATTCTTGGCCGAGCGAAACCTCGGAAGGCCCACTAAGGCCCTAGCAGCTGCATTCTGAATGCGCTGCATCCGGATGACTTCGGCTTGATGTGTCCCCAGAAGGAGGGAGCTAGCATAATCCAGATGGGACAATATAGTAGCCTGAATTATCATCTGCCCGGTAGGAGCATCAAAGAATTTTAAAATAGGTTTGATGCCACGTAAAATACCGAAGCAGGTGGTCGCCACTTTTTTAGTGTGGCTAGTGAAACTGAGCGCAGGGTCTATCCAGACCCCTACATTTTTTACCTCAGTTATAGGTATAGGTGTCTTGCCCAAGATCGTTGGCCACCATGGGTCCCCCCACAGTTCACTGTTCTTGCCTACTATCAGGACTTCAGTTTTATTAGCATTCAGCTGTAAATAATTTGCTGTCATCCAACCTGCCACTGCGGCCAAACTCTCCTTGAACCTGGAGGCCTCCTGCCTTGGGCTCTCCGAGAGGGCAACCGCTAGCTGCGTGTCGTCAGCATATGAGACCATATATCTCCACAATGAACCTGTTGCGCCCAAGTGCGACATTGTAATGTCTCTGTGCCTGGGTGTTTGGGGCTCTGAGGGGTGTCATCAGCCATGGAGATAGTGCATACCCTTCATCACCTGTAACATGAAATGGAGAGATGTGTCCATTAGTATTTGTGCATGCTGTGTTTGCAGAGTTTCTATTATTGTGTGTGTAATTTGTGCTACTTAGGTAATTTAGCTTTGCCATGTGTAGCTTCAGACAAATGTCCGGCATCAATGCAAATGACATTGCCTCCTAGCTGCTCGTCCATCCCCCCCTACCCTACGTTATGATGGTAGCTGCACATTAGCAACAGTGGTGCAAGGAAGGCACACAAAATGCAAGCACATCAGCGTCCGTCCACTAACCAAACACAACCAGCACCAGGGACCCTGGTTTTCATTAAGTGTACCTCTACGACTCATCCGCCATCTTTGCACTCAATCCCAGAAGGAAGTACAACTGACAACAGGCCACAATGAACATCACCCCCAGCCAGGTATCCTGACTCCACTGCTGCATGGCCTTCACCACAGCCACGGCCGTCAACACCACCGATGCACTAAAATGCATCCTCACCACCATGCGCTCCCTGCACAGACACACGTGGACATCATGTATCTCCATGACACATTATCACCCAACATCGCCTTCTTTATGGACAGCTGGAACACCAACTCCTCTGCCCCTGACATCGCCCTCACTGTAGGAGAGTAGGGTCTGCAATCCTATGATCACCCAGACTTTTTTGCTTTTGTTTCACTGGTTTACGACTTTCTCGGGCTGTGGGCCTGCTAATCAGACCCACAGCCTAGCTGTTCTCTCACTAAATTGATGTGTGTACCTTAGGTGCATTACCCAATTGGAACTGGGCCACCCTGTCAGACCCTGTAACTCAGGGCATCGGTGTACCCAGGGCCTACCAGGGGCTGAAGCATGTATTATGCCACCCCTGGATGGCCATCGAAATCTGACACAACTGGCTGCACGACAGCTGGGGCAACGTGGCGTACTCGCCCGTTGCTGTAGGTATAGTATCCCTATATCTAACCTTAAAATGAACACCCGAGTTCCTATCAGTCACTCCTATGGCAGGCCTTGACAATCCTGAAGGCAGAGTGCGTGGAACCGTGTGAATTGGGCCCTGGCACGAGCCGAGCCCGGTTGCAGCTTGCGGAACCAAGACCCAATGGCTGTTCCATGATAACGCGTACCATATCGGTAACTTCGGTATCGCGTTATCAAGACATGTCGAGTAAGGTGTCATACGAATCGGGATGCTGCCCCCTCACCAATGCTGGCGACGATGTTAGCATTCCGCCCTTCTAGAGGGACACGACATGTACGTAACCGTGAACCCCGGTTAAAGTTAACTGAAGCCTCAGCTCCACAAAATGGACGCTGCCACCATAGACACAAGTCTGACCTCCTGCTGCTGGGAGTCCTTCCAGCGAGGAGAGCTTGGACAAAGGGTTTCCTGTCCGGGGCGGAGTTCGCACCATCCCAGACAGGCTTTTGTGTATCCTGGGTAGGCAGGGCTTTACAGCAAGGTGACTGCGGAGTGGCACCCCGGTGCTCACTACGCATCTGCCGGCTAGAACCAGTTCCAGGGGTGCGCAGCCCCTGACCTGGGGAAGGCCCGGCAGGGGAGAGGGGTGTAACTACCCCCCTTCCTGGTCCCACCCGTAGGGCAGGACCTAGTCATGTACCCACCCCTTTCTTTAGGATAAAGGCCGGAGCGGGGACCCTTCCAAATTAGATCATCTTTGAATCAAGAATACCTTCTACGAAAGGACTTCGAGACTCTTCTTAAGATTTCTCCCTTGTGGCTAAGGAGTAGTCACCCTGCATCCGCAGGCACCATCTAAGAACTCTGCGGTTTGCTGCAAGTCCTTCCTCAGGAATCCGACTGCCCAGCTCGACGAGAACCGGCTTCCCTGGCACCTCTGAACTCTACCCACATCGTCAGCTCAGCTGAGATCTGTGGGTGCGACGAGACCTCGAGGGACCGGCCATCATCAAAACCTGCACGCTTTCTTAACCAGCACAACCACCGAAGGAATCCTCCGGTGAGTGCCCTGGGGTCCGAGAAGCCCCGACCCTGAGCAGCTCCAGCACCGAAGTGCAGCCTCCCAGCATCTCCACGATCTGCGTGGGGCCCTTCTGCTTTACTGTTCAGCACGTTGTCCGATCACTAGCCGCTGGCTTGTGACTCTTTGACGACGAACGACAACCAACGTTGCTGGTCTGGTTGCTCCAGACTAGCCTTTGCTCCTTTTTACGAGAGGAGCACCCCGGACCCTCCTGGTCCACTCAAGATGCCATTTTAGGCCCACCACGTGGCCCTGAAATCTGCCAAGGCTTGTTGCCCCAATCCTGGGCACAGCGACGCCGACAGCATCAACCTTCGTGGGACAGCTCGCACCTCCATCCTGGTCGCCGACAATGCCTCCTGGTCCGTGAGACTGCAGAGCCTAGCGTCGCCCACTCACCTAGTCGAGGTGACGATCATCCGGTGCCTTCCTGGTACCCTCTGACTACTGGCTAGTAGTACGAACTTGGTCCCCTCTGCTTTCAGGTGTCATCTATCTCTGATCCAGGCTTGGATCTCTACGAACTATTCTCCACTGGTCGCCGGCCAGCAACTCCTTCCTTCCGGCTCCTGGCTCGTCAGCGAAGACCCCGACGCCTGTAAGACTTGTGCAGCCGCAGCCCTTGTGGCTAGGTAACTTCGGCATTTCGGTGCCCGCATAGCCTCCTTACTTAAGGGTCCTGAGTCCCTCGCTTCCGACTTGCCTTATCGGGTCCGCCCGAGACCACTAAACTTTCCGTGCCCTCGGGCACTTGTATTAATTGTGCACTTGAAGTATTTTTCTAAGAGTTTTGTTCTGTGCTTAGTACCCTGTCCTCATAAAGAGTACAGGGCTGTTGTGATTCTAATAAATACACTGTTTATTCTCATAACACTTGTGTGGAGTCCTTTCACTTGGTGTTCAAGGGGTATGTGATGGTATAACAGCTGGCTTAACACGCCCTCTAGAGTTTAGCCCGAAGACTGCTCGTATCCACGCTACTAGTATAGCTGGTCTAAGGTTGACTTACAACCAATCACCATAAGGGTCGTTTGGACCGATGCATAGTGGTCACTAGAATAGTGAACACTGCATATCGGGCCAACTTCTCACATTGGTGAGCAGAGGTTGGGATTTGAGCTTGCTGTTGTTTTACCACGCGTATCCTAAGAATATCTTGTGAAAGATCGCATAAGTACTCCAGGTACATATAACTTAGCTTAGAATACTCAGAGTTCTACTGAACCAGCTGTTGTAGCTCCTCAAGGCTTAGCACACCTTGGCTACAACTCTTAGCAAGGGATCAGTAGGTAAACAAATAGTGTAGGTAGGTGCATCACTTACACCACACTAGAAGCAGCATGTCCGACAAAGGAGGAAATTCTGAGTCTCCCCTTGTGTCAGTCGACCTTCCACAGGTCACGTCCAGATATGCTGCACTTAGCTTCCAAGAGATGCGACAGCTCTGTACATCTCGGAAGTTAAAACAGGGTTCAAACCCTACAACTCCGTTTCTGATTGGTCTCTTGGAGACTTATGATGCTAGGAGGGCGGGTAACACTGACCCTTCTCATCCAGAAGAGAGTATGCCCCTCCTCGAGGGAACCGCAGGTGACCCTGACCTTATCCATCTCTCCGCAGAAGGTGAAGAGGAGGATGAGGATCTAGGAACATCTGGGGACGAGGCATACAAAGGTCCAGTATTGGTTAGCCAGCTAACTAGGGACAACTTAAGCCGGCACGAGAATGGTACTAGGAGACCCCTGGGGCCCCTCTCAGGCCAGCTTAACATTGGGAGTGGACGAGTTAGGTCTCTGTCGAGAGGCTCTAACAGATCCGCTCAAACCAATGGCTCTCAAGGCTCTGCTCGAAGAGGGATGACATCCCCTCAGAGGAGAGTGTACGAAGCTAAAGAGCAGGAAGTCAATCTGCGGATCGAAAGGGAAGAACTTGCCCTAGCCAAAGAACGACTCGCCTTCGCTAGAGAGCAACAATTGAGTGGGACAAATCCCACTGGTGGCAGCATTCCCCCACGGGAAAACAGGAGTTTAGACACTAGACACCTGAGTAAGATAGTGCCCCCCTTTAAGCAAGGGGACGACATCCACAAATGGATTACTGCTATGGAGCGGGCTTGCACTGTCCAGTGCGTCCCCCAGAGTCAGTGGGCAGCTATCTTGTGGCTCTCCTTTGAGGGTAAAGGTAGAGACAAGCTCCTCACTACTAGAGTCGAGGATGCTAACAATTACCAGGTCCTGAAGAACACACTGATTGATGGGTTCGGCCTAACCACTGAGCAGTACAGGTTGCTGTTCAGGGATACCCAGAAAACTCAGTCTCAGGACTGGTCTGATTTCGTTGATTGTGCCACTAAGGCTTTGGAGGGCTGGTTGCTGGGCAGTAAGGTTACTGATTACACAGGATTGTATAATTTGATCATGCGAGAACAAATTTTAAACAATTGTCAGAACCAGTTGTTGCATCAGCACCTTGTCGACTCGGATCTGACCTCTCCCCAAGAATTGGGAAAGAAGGCAGACAGATGGGTCAGAACAAGGGTTAAGCAAAACCAAGGCCCAAACCAGGGTGGTCAGAAGAAAGCAGACCAGAAGGGTAAAGATTCGAAAGGGGAACAAAATGACCAGAAGTCTTCGACAGGTCCCCAACAACCCAAAGAGGGGGGGGGGGTCAGGCTTCCCAGAAAAAGAAGAATCAAGAAGGCCAATCGAAAAGGTGGTGCCAATACTGTAAAAGTAAAACTCACTGGTTTAGTGAGTGCACCAAGAAAGGAGGGCAGACTCCTGCTACTGCAGCCCCTAAGGCACGTGTGCCCCCTAGTACAGCCAGCAGTAGTAGTGCGCCTCCCAAGGGACTAGTTGGGTTAACCTTGGGTTCTGAGGGGTACGACAACTTAGTTGGCACACTCACTCAGGCTGTCCTTGTCTGTACAGGGGATGTGGATATATCCCCTGATGTCAGTCCCAATACTTTGGGCAAATACCGACAGACGCCTTTGATCAATGGAAGAATGGCTCAGGCCTATAGGGAGACGTGTGCCAGTGTCACCATGGTGACGCCTAACTTTGTGGAGCCTGGACAGATCATGCCAGGTACAGATTTCCTGTTGACCAATGCCAGCAACGTCACTACCAGTCATAGTATGGCGATTGTTGCTTTCTCCTGGGGAGGGGTAAATGGCCAGAAGAAGGTTGTTGTTAGTTCAGACCTCCCAGTGGATTGCTTGTTGGGCAATGATTTGGAGTCATCACAATGGTCAGAAGTGGAGCACCGGACTCACATGGAGATGTTAGGCTTGCCAGCACATGTGCTTGCTGTGACTAGGTCACAGGTCAGACGATGCCCCACTGAACAGGTGCTGGATCCTGGAACAATGGACCAGACACCTTCCAAGAAGAAGAGCAGTCGGGTTAAGGCAGCGCCTTCCCCTTTGCCCCAGGTTGAGGATCAAGTCTCAGAGGAGGCTGACCTCCCGGAATTGCGGGAAACTGAACCTAAAGAACTCGAACTTGATCAAGTTGAGTTTCTGGGCTCAGGGGGACCCACACGAGAAGACTTGGGGAAGGACCAGTTAGACTGCCCTTCCCTTGAACGCCTCAGACAGCAGGCTGCTGCTGAGGCTGCTGGGAACGCCACAGGTACCCACAAGGTATACTGGGAAGATGGACTCCTGTACACTGAGGCAAGAGACCCCAAGCCTGGCATGACCAGGAGGCTGGTTATCCCCTTGTCTCAGCGTGGTTTCCTCCTTACCTTGGCCCACGAGATTCCCTTAGCAGGACACTTAGGCCAGACGAAGACGTGGGACAGGCTTGTCTCGCACTTTCACTGGCCTCACATGAACGAAGATACCAAGGAGTTTTGTCGCTCCTGTGTCACTTGCCAAGCCAGTGGTAAGTCAGGTGGCACGACAAAGGCCCCCCTTATACCAATGCCTGTGGTGGGGGTGCCCTTTGAACGTGTGGGGATTGACATTGTCGGTCCAATGGAACCCCCAACAGCATCAGGGCACAAGTTTATACTGGTGGTAGTGGATCATGCCACCAGGTATCCTGAAGCTATTCCCCTTAGGACCACTACAGCCCCTGTGGTGGCAAGAGCCCTAGTTGGAGTATTCTCCAGAGTGGGCTTCCCTAAGGAGGTCGTCTCTGACAGAGGTGCAAACTTCATGTCGAGCTACTTGACTGCTATGTGGAAGGAATGTGGTGTCAACTACAAGTTCACTACACCCTATCATCCACAATGCAATGGGCTTGTTGAGCGGTTCAACAGGACCCTGAAAGGGATGATTCATGGACTACCTGAAAAGCTCCGGCGTAGATGAGCTGTCCTGATTCCCTGCCTTTTGTTCGCTTATAGAGAAGTCCCACAGAAGGGGGTTGGCTACAGCCCTTTTGAACTTTTGTACGGACATCCTGTAAGAGGACCCCTGTGTTTGGTGAAGGAAGGGTGGGAGAGACCTCTCAAAAAGCCTGCAACCAGCATAGTGGACTATGTGTTTGGCCTCCGCTCCCGGATGGCTGAGTACATGGAGAAGGCATCCGAAAACCTTAAGGCCAGCCAAGAACTCCAAAAAGCTTGGCATGACCAAAAGGCTGTCTTGACTGTTTATCAGCCCGGACAGAAGGTGTGGGTGTTGGAGCCAGTGGCCCCAGCAGCACTCAAGGACAAATGGTCCGGGCCCTACACCATCCTGGAGAAAAAGGGAGAGGTCACCTACCTGGTAGACCTTGAAACTCCCCGGAGCCCCCATAGGGTGCTCCACGTCAACAGGCTCAAAGCATATGTCGACAGGAAGGACATGAGCTTGCTCATGGCCATAGATGAGGGACAGGAGGAAGAGAGTGACCCTCTCCCAGACCTGCTCACTCAGAATCCTGACGATGGATCGGTAGATGGTGTTGTCTTTTGTGGCAGCCTCTCCGAACATCAACAGGAGGATTGTAAACAGGTTCTTCAATCCTTCCGGCATATGTTCTCTCTAACACCCAGTCAGACCAAGTGGTGTACCCATGAGGTTGACACTGGTGACAGCTTGCACGTCAAGAGTAAAATCTACAGGCAGCCCGATCACGTTAGAGACTGCATCAAAACTGACGTGCAGAAAATGTTGGAGTTGGGAGTCATTGAACCCTCGGATAGCCCGTGGGCTAGTCCCGTAGTTCTAGTGCCGAAACCTCACACCCCGGGCGGTAAGAAAGAGATGAGGTTCTGCATAGACTACAGGGGTCTCAATGCAGTCACTAAGACTGACGCCCGCCCAATACCAAGGGCAGACGAGCTTATAGATAGATTGGCTTCTGCCAACTACTTAAGTACGTTTGACCTGACAGCTGGGTATTGGCAAATCAGGTTAGCTGAGGACACCAAGCCTAAGACAGCATTTTCTACCCCTGGTGGGCATTATCAGTTCGTGGTGATGCCCTTTGGTTTGAAGAATGCACCTGCCACCTTCCAACGGTTGGTGAATCACGTTCTCACTGGGCTGGATGACTTCTGTGCGGCGTATCTTGACGATATTGCTGTCATTAGCTCCACCTGGGAGGATCACCTGGTCCACCTGCGGAAAGTGTTAGAGGCGCTGCAAGCAGCAGGTCTCACTATCAAGGCTACCAAGTGCCAGATAGGGCAGACACAGGTTGTATACTTGGGCCACCTTGTCGGTGGAGGCCAAGTTCAACCACTGGAGAGCAAGATACAGTCAATCAGGGACTGGGCTCCTCCAACCACCCAGACTCAGGTTCGAGCTTTCTTGGGCCTGACTGGTTACTACCGAAAGTTCGTCAGAAATTACTGATCGATTGTGACTCCGCTTAATGAACTGACGAGTAAGAAAATGCCAAAAAAGGTTCAGTGGACAGCGAGCTGTCAAAAAGCATTCGATGACCTAAAACAGGCCATGTGCACGGCACCTATCCTCAAGAGTCCAGACTACTCCAAACCATTCATTGTCCAAACAGATGCTTCTGAGTTGGGTGTGGGAGCTGTTCTATCTCAACTGAATTTTGATGGTAATGACCAGCCCATTGCTTTTATAAGCAGACGGGTGATCCCCAGAGAGAAATATTGGTCAGCTATAGAGAGGGAGGCCTTCGCTGTGGTGTGGGCCCTGAAGAAACTGAGGCCGTACTTGTTTGGCACTCATTTCAAGATTCAGACCGACCATAAGCCCCTCCTATGGCTAAATCAGATGAAGGGTGAAAACCCCAAACTGCTTAGGTGGTCCATTTCCCTACAGGGGATGGACTTCACAGTGGAGCTTAGACCTGGCACTGATCATGGCAATGCAGATGGGCTCTCCAGGTATTTCCACTTAGAACAAGAAGACTCACCTGGTCAAGGTTAGTTTATTGTCCCAACGTTTGGGGGGGGGGGGGTCATGTAGGAGAGTAGGGTCTGCAATCCTATGATCACCCAGACTTTTTTGCTTTTGTTTCACTGGTTTACGACTTTCTCGGGCTGTGGGCCTGCTAATCAGACCCACAGCCTAGCTGTTCTCTCACTAAATTGATGTGTGTACCTTAGGTGCATTACCCAATTGGAACTGGGCCACCCTGTCAGACCCTGTAACTCAGGGCATCGGTGTACCCAGGGCCTACCAGGGGCTGAAGCATGTATGATGCCACCCCTGGATGGCCATCGAAATCTGACACAACTGGCTGCACGACAGCTGGGGCAACGTGGCGTACTCGCCCGTTGATGTAGGTATAGTATCCCTATATCTAACCTTAAAATGGACACCCGTGTTCCTATCAGTCACTCCTATGGCAGGCCTTGACAATCCTGAAGGCAGAGTGCGTGGAACCGTGTGAATTGGGCTCTGGCACGAGCCGAGCCCGGTTGCAGCTTGCGGAACCAAGACCCAATGGCTGTTCCATGATAACGCGTACCATATCAGTAACTTCGGTATCGCGTTATCAAGACATGTCGAGTAAGGTGTCATACGAATCGGGATGCTGCCCCCTCACCAATGCTGGCGACGAGGTTAGCATTCCGCCCTTCTAGAGGGACACGACATGTACGTAACCGTGAACCCTGGTTAAAGTTAACTGAAGCCTCAGCTCCACAAAATGGACGCTGCCACCACAGACACGAGTCTGACCTCCTGCTGCTGGGAGTCCTTCCAGCGAGGAGAGCTTGGACAAAGGGTTTCCTGTCCGGGGCGGTGTTCGCACCATCCCAGACAGGGTTTTGTGTATCCTGGGTAGGCAGGGCTTTACAGGAAGGTGACTGCGGAGTGGCACCCCGATGCTCACTACGCATCTGCCGGCTAGAACCAGTTCCAGGGGTGCGCAGCCCCTGACGCGGGGAAGGCCCGGCAGGGGAGAGGGGTGTAACTACCCCCCTTCCTAGTCCCACCCCTAGGGCAGGACCTAGTCATGTTCCCACCCCTTTCTTTAGGATAAAGGCTGGAGCGGGGACCCTTCCAAATTAGATCATCTTTGAATCAAGAATACTTTCTACGAAAGGACTTCGAGGCTCTTCTCAAGATTTCTCCCTTGTGGCTAAGGAGTAGTCACCCTGCATCCGCAGGCACCATCTAAGAACTCTGCGGTTTGCTGCAAGTCCTTCCTCAGGAATCCGACTGCCCAGCTCGATGAGAACCGGCTTCCCTGGCACCTCTGACCTCTACCCACATCGTCAGCTCAGCTGAGATCTGTGGGTGCGACGAGACCTCGAGGGACCGGCCATCATCAAAACCTGCACGCTTTCTTAACCAGCACAACCACCGAAGGAATCCTCTGGTGAGTGCTCTGGGGTCCGAGAAGCCCTGACCCTGAGCAGCTCCAGCACCGAAGTGCAGCCTCCCAGCATCTCCACGATCTGCGTGGGGCCCTTCTGCTTTACTGTTCAGCACGTTGTCCGATCACTAGCCGCTTGCTTGTGACTCTTTGACGACGAACGACAACCAACGTTGCTGGTCTGGTTGCTCCAGACTAGCCTTTGCTCCTATTAACGAGAGGAGCACCCCGGACCCTCCTGGTCCACTCAACACGCCATTTTAGGCCTACCACATGGCCCTGAAATCTGCCAAGGCTTGTTGCCCCAACCCTGGGCCCAGCGACGCCGACAGCATCAACCTTCGTGGTACAGCTCGCACCTCCATCCTGGTCGCCGACAACGCCTCCTGGTCCGTGAGACTGCAGAGCCTAGCGTCGCCCACTCACCTAGTCGAGGTGACGATCATCCGGTGCCTTCCTGGTACCCTCTGACTACTGGCTAGTAGTACGAACTTGGTCCCCTCTGCATTCAGGTGTCATCTATCTCTGATCCAGGCTTGGATCTCTACGAACTATTCTCCACTGGTCGCCGGCCAGCAACTCCTTCCTTCCGTCTCCTGGCTCGTCAGCGAAGACCCCGACACCTGTAAGACTTGTGCAGCCGCAGCCCTTGTGGCTAGGTAACTTCGGCATTTCGGTGCCCGCATAGCCTCCTTACTTAAGGGTCCCGAGTCCCTCGCTTCCGACTTGCCTTATCGAGTCCGCCCGAGACCACTAAACTTTCCGTGCCCTCGGGCACTTGTATTAATTGTGCACTTGAAGTATTTTCTTAAGAGTTTTGTTCTGTGCTTCGTACCCTGTCCTCATAAAGAGTACAGGGCTGTTGTGATTCTAATAAATACACTGTTTATTTTCATAACACTTGTGTGGTGTCCTTTCACTTGGTGTTCAAGGGGTATGTGATGGTATAACAGCTGGCTTAACACGCCCTCTAGAGTTTAGCCCGAAGACTGCTCGTATCCACGCTACTAGGATAGCTGGTCTAAAATTGACTTACAACCAATCACCATAAGGGTTGTTTGGACCGATGCATAGTGGTCACTAGAATAGTGAACACTGCATATCGGGCCAACTTCTCACACTCACAATCCCAGATGGATACAAGATCCGGAGGGAGGACTGCCCCAAACACCCGGCAGGAGTCCTCACCATCACACATGAAAAAGTCCCTCTGCCTTTCCACCTCCAGCAACACATTTGCCACCATGGAAGACATGCACTTCCGGGTCCAGTTCAGCCCCAAATACACACTCTGTGGCACACTTGCCTACAGACCCCCTCAGACACATGGACATCTTTGCCAACAGCATCAATGACCTTTTCGCACCCCACGCCATCACCTCCATGAACTACATACTCATCAGAGAACTGGACTTCCACCTCAACAAGACCAATGACACAACTCCACTACCCTCCAGATGAAGAGCTTGCCAACATGTGACTGAAACAACTCTTTCCACACAAACAACCCGTACAGCAGGACACACCCTCGACCCCTTCTTCACAGGAGGAAACAGCGTACACTTCAACCACACCACACAGCATCCATGGACTGACCAGCACTGCATACACTTCCTTGCAAACAAAACCAATCCGGCCACACCTGCACCTCGTTCCACGCAAAGGAAATGGAGCTGAGTCACAGATGAGCAGTTGTAATCAATCCCCAACTGCAACACCCCAACGCTGCAGCAGATGCCAAACATGCTGCCAGGGAATCCCACCCATGGATCTACAACTGCGCAGACAAACTCACCCCGCCACACACCTCAAACAGACAGCGCAGCAGCAAAGCCGCATCTTTCACCACCAAACCCAAAAATTCCAGACACACCTGCAGACCCCTGGAGAAAAACAGGAGACACATAAACTTCTACACATACAAGAACACCATGTCCAAATACCACCAACGCATCGGTAGCACTGAAAGGAGCTTCATCCACGACATAATAGTTGCATACTCCATCAACTCCAAAGACCTCTTCAACATCATTCATGAATTCACCAAGACCACCAGATAAGCCATGGACAACTCCATCCTGGACATGTCTCTATCTGGATTTCCAAGCAACCACAGCTTCGAGACTACCCTGCTCGCTGCCCCCGACAACATCCACATCCTCCTCGACAAAGGCCACACCGCAGCCCTGATTCTCCTTGACATGTCAGCAGCATTCCACACTGTCTCCCACCACACACTAGCGGGAAGACTACATGATGCAGGCATACAAGGAATCACCCTTGACTGTATCCGATCATTCATCACCGGCAGAAGTCAAGATACCAGACTGCCACCCTTCCTCTCTGAACCCACAACGATTCACATGCGGAGTGTCCTAGGGATCATTGATCAGCCCAACCCTCTTCAACATCCACATGGCCCCCCCTCACTGCCATCGTCCAACAGCACAGCCTCAGCATAGTATCCTACGCCAGGGGCACCTAGCTCATCCTCTCCCCCACAAAGGAGCCCACCACCACCAGACTCAACTTCCTGGAAGGAATGCAGCAAATTGCAAACTGGATGAGCAACATCTGCATGAGACTCAAAGAAGAGAGGACATAAGTTGTCATCCTTGGAAAAACCCCGCAGGCATGTAACCGCATCTGGTGGCACACCGCTCTTGGCAGACCCACAACCCACCCACCATGCCAGAGACCTGGGCATTGTACTCAAATCCTCCCTCTCCATGTACCAACAGGTCACCGTAGTCACATCCAGCTACTTCAACACCCTCTGCATCCTCTGTGAGAGCTTCAAATAGATCCCACCAAATCCAAGAATACAGTGACCGACTCACTAATTTACATCAGACTTGGATACAGACACGCCCTCTGCGCCGGCATGGTAAAGTCTCTGCTCCGCAAGCTCTTGACAATGCAGAACACTGCCACACTTTCCTCATAGGTCCTGACCCTCCATTATGCCTACTTGGTTCCCACCTCTCCCAGCATTTGCAGCTGTGTGACGGAGGGACAGGACCTTGAATGGAAGTTTGTCTACAATGCTACCCCCAGTGACCGCAGTCCCTTGGGTTCTTGTGTATGGTGGGTGGACATATTTCAAGGCATGTTGTATGACTTTTGCTGCATGTGCATTCTCACATTTGTGTGCTACATGATTGTGGACTTGATGTGTGTGGTGTGTTCAGTTTGTACTTTCCAACAAGCAGTCCATTTTCATATGTGCCATTCTCAAACCCCTTGTTGATGATGGACTGCAGGAAGATGTAGGAGTCATGCACACTCCCTGGAAACTTAGCTATGACATTGGAGAACAAGACACGGTGGTCCACAATTGCCTGCACGTTCATGGAGGGTGTGTGCTTCCTGTTATGATAAATGTGTGCAGTGTCTGCAGGAGGCACAAGTAGGACATGGGTGCAGTCAATTGCCACCAACATATGCGGAAAGCCAGCAATGGCATTGAAGCCTTGTTTGGTATCAAGTTGTTCTCGAGCAGTGTTGGGGAAGTGTAGGTGCTGTGGTGTCAGGCTGATGATGGCATCCAAGACATTTGAGAGGAACCTTTCAAAGGATGACTCCGGAGACTCCCCCAACTCTGGCAGTGGGTGGTTGGAAGCTACCTGAGGCCAACATGTGCAGCACTGCTAGAACCTTCGTCTGCGGAGGAATGTTGGTGCAATGCTGTGTTGGTGCCTGCAGCCTGGGGGCTATCTGGATGCGAAGGATATACATCATTTTCAACCTGTAGTGAGATATCACATCCTCTGGTGTTGGGTCTATCAGGGTGATGCGTTGACAATAGACCCACTGTCTTCTTTAGCGCTGCCTCCGTGGTGTTCCTGGGGTTGGGGCCGTGGTTGTCGTGGTCTTCTTTGTACTCCAAGCTGCATGAGCAGTACCTGCATGGCATCACTAGGATATCAAATGTGGTTCTGGTCTACTCTCCCTTACAGCCTGTTTTGTTTTCTTCATTTTTAAGACCACCTTTTTTCTGGTCTTAGAAACCAGCCACTAATGGGCCTTAGCAGCTGTTTTTTTTTCGTATCACCGGCCCCGCGATCATTGTACATATCGCAAAGTGGGGTTAGTGGAGGTTTTTACATGGGAACGGCTACCTTGCATCTCATTTTCGTTAGCTACAGCTAACAGAAGTGTAGAAAGGAAAAACGAGCGATATCGCCAGAAAACTGTCGCTAACCACGATTAGCAACAACTTGTACAAACGGCGATAAAAAAAACCTGCTGTAGCGGCATAAAACTGACGATACTGCAGCGTTAACTTCTTGTACATATGCCCCATTATCTTATATCAATTGCCTAAGAGGTATCTGCACAAAACTAAACGAATGAGCAGGTTATTTAAACTTTTCCTATTAAAATTTAGTTTAGTACAACAACATATTAGTTTAAAAACATCTGGATGAAGTTCCTTTTCAATTTTAAAGTTTGTTAAAAACCCTTAGTTAGTTATTAATTACATATTTTAAAAAATAAATCACACTTATGTTTAATTTCCAGAACTGATTGTATTATATTGTTGCTTCGGAATATGACCTCATTTAAGCCTTACACCTATTTGAATGACAGATTACTTTTTTTGCTTGAGAACTTTGCACACTTCACTAAGAGAAAACTCAACGAACCTTGCACCTTCCATACTAACAAGAATCCTCAGTGTATTCTAGCTTCTCAGGGTAAAACAGCACTGTCGGATCTAAGTACATGTGCCAGGAATCAATGTGATTGACTGATTCCTCCCAGCTGAGACGCCCTCCCACTGACCATTACAGCGCTCCACCACCGGAAAGCGCCGTGACTCGCTCCTCTCCCTTGGGCTGAGTGGTCGCTCCCCAGTGTCCTCCTGCTGTGTCACTCGGTATCGTTGCTGCTTTGATTTGTTTATATTTCTGCCTAATAATTGCTGCCTGCTGTGTGCCTAGCTGCCTAGCTGCCGCTCTGATAATTTTGCACTTTACAATTTAAAAGCGCCGCTTTTTCTGTTTTAGCGCGTTTCCGCTGTGCTCCCCCCTCCGCCTCCATTTTGTTGGTGTTGTTGTTGTGGTCATCTATAGCCCGCCCCGCCTCCCAGCTGAGACACCCTCGCCCCTCCCCCTCCACCACCCATATATGACAGGAGTTCCCGCGCGCAGCGTTTACGCGCAGCGACCGCGCCCAATGCGCCGAAGGTGCGCCAAAGGTAAGCCCGTCTACGCCCGTCCGCGCCTGGACCGCGCCCAGCGCCAGACCCCCTGGCCCCTGTCCCACCCAGCCCCCCCGCATTACCTACGATGCCGCCACCCTCCTAGCCCTTAACCCCGGCCGCGCTCCCAACTGCGTCCAAGCCGCCCCTGGACAAACCCATGGACCTTTGTCCTGCTTCTCCTGCAAATTCAGCGGCACCGTCAACATCTCCGCTACGACCACACCACAGATTCCCGACCCCAACCACCTACAATGCATCCTTCTCAACACCCGATCAGTCCACAGGCACGCCATTGACCTATGGAACCTACTAGACACCATTTCCCGGACATCGCCTTCCTTACGGAAACATGGATGAATGCTTCCTCCGCACCAGACATCACCATTGCCATCCCTGAAGACTATAAGATCACTCGCAAAGACTGTACCAGCCACACAGGAGGAGGAATCGCTATCGTCCATAAGAAATCAATCCGCATCTCAACCAGCTCTGACGCCAACCTCGCCAACTCCGAACACCTTCACTTCCAGATCCACATCGACCCCAAAACCACACTCAGAGGCACCCTCCTCTACAGACCACCAGGACCCCGCGCAAAATTCAGTGAAGACATCACGGACTTCATCACCCCACACGCGCTCCCCTCCAAAGACTACATCCTTCTGGGAGACCTCAACTTTCACCTCGAAAAGATCAACGACCGCAACACCGCCATCCTGGTGGACAACCTCGCCAACCTCGGACTTAAACAACTAGTCACTTCCCCCACCCACATCGCAGGTCACACACTCGACCCCATCTTCACATCCAGCAACCATGTCTCCTTCAGCCACACCACTGACCTCCTCTGGACTGACCACTGCTGCGTTCACTTCACCTACAACAAACCAAAACCCAGCATCCACCTCCAACCTACCCTGCAAAGAAACTGGAACAAAATCACCACGGACCAAATCTCCGCATCGCTCCTTCAAAACACCCCAGCCCTCTCTTCTAACGCTAACGAAGCCGCCGCAAACCTCACCCTATGGTTATCCAACACCGCTGACACCTTAGCACCACTGAAAAAACGTCAAAACAAACCTGGAAGCAAGAAGGCCTCATGGTTCAACGATGATCTCAAGAAGTCCAAGAAACTCTGCCGCTCCCTTGAAAAGGCCTGGAAAAAAGACCCAACCACCAGCACCAAGGACGCCTTCAAAAACGCCACCCGCACTCACCACCAACTAATCCGAAAAGCCAAGAAAACAGCATTCAAGGATCGACTTGACAACAACGCTCACAACAGCAAGGAACTTTTCAACATCGTCAAGGAATTTTCCAATCCCTCGGCCAACTCCAACGACATCACCCCCTCTCAAACCCTCTGCGACTCCCTAGCCTCATTTTTCCACAACAAGATTGCAGACATCCACAACAGCTTTGACAACCAACCCGGAAACCAACCCACCCTACCATTTGCTGATCATCTTCCCCCCGTGAACACCCTTAACGACTGGAACCCAATCTCCACTGAGGACACCATCCGCCTGATAAATTCCATCCACTCAGGATCCCCCACAGACCCATGTCCTCACCACATCTTCAACAAAGCAGACTCCGTCATAGCACCGCACCTCCGAGACGTCATCAACTGCTCCTTCAACTCCGCCACCTTCCCGGAAGACTGGAAACACGCTGAACTCACCGCCCTTCTGAAAAAACCCACAGCGGACCCCACCGAACTCAAAAATTACCGCCCCATCTCGCTTCTTCCATTCCCGGCCAAAGTCATCGAGGAAGCTGTCAACAACCAGCTCGCCGCCTTCCTCGAAGCCAACAAATCCCTCGACCCCTCACAATCTGGCTTCCGAGCAAAACACAGCACTGAGACCGCCCTCATCGCAGCAACAGACGACATTCGAACTCTACTGGACAATGGAGACACAGTCGCCCTCATCCTCCTTGACCTCTCTGCAGCATTCGACACAGTCTGCCACAAAACCCTTTTACAATGCCTCAATAACATCGGAATCCAAGGAAAAGCACTTGAATGGATCACCTCGTTCCTCACCGGAAGAACCCAGAGAGTCCGCCTTCCACCATTCAAGTCCGAGGCCTCTGAAGTCATCTGCGGCGTACCACAAGGATCCTCACTCAGCCCCACCCTCTTCAATGTATACATGAGCCCCCTCGCGGCCATCGCACGCCAACACAACCTCAACATCATCTCTTACGCGGATGGCACTCAACTGATCCTTTCTCTCACCAATGACCCCAGCACCGCCAAAACTAACCTACACGAAGGAATGAAAGAAGTTGCCGAATGGATGAAACAAAGCCGTCTGAAACTGAACTCAGACAAAACAGAAGTCCTCATCTTAGGTACATCCCCCTCTGCATGGGACGACTCCTGGTGGCCGGAAGCCCTCGGAAAAGCACCCATCCCGACAGACCACGCACGGAACCTAGGCGTCATCCTGGATTCTTCACTCTCAATGAACAGACATGTCAGCGCCGTATCCTCTTCCTGCTTCAACATTCTTCGCATGCTCAGAAAAACATTTTGCTGGATCCCCTCCGACACAAGAAAAACAGTCACCCACGCTCTGATCATGAGCCGACTGGACTACGGAAACACCCTCTACGCAGGTACTACCGCAAAACTCCAGAAGAAACTCCAACGAATCCAAAACGCCTCAGCCAGACTCATATTAGACATCCCACGCAACGAACACATCTCTGGTCACCATAAAAACCTCCACTGGCTACCCGTCAATAAGAGGATCACTTTCCGACTGCTTACCCACGCACACAAATCACTCTACGACATCGGTCCAGAATGCCTCAACTCACGACTGTCCTTCTACACCCCCTCCCGCCAACTACGTTCTTCCAGCCAAGCCCTCGCCACTGTACCTCGCATCAACAAGACCACCATGGGAGGCAGATCCTTTTCATACCTGGCTGCTAAAACATGGAACTCACTCCCCGCTTACCTTGGCCTTACCCAGAACCACCTAGCATTCAGAAAGCAACTTAAAACGTGGATATTTGACAAGTAATCCTCCTCCCCTTCCTAAGCGCCTTGAAACCCTCTGGGTATGTAGTGCGCTATACAAATTCTATGACTTGACTTGACTTGACTTGACTTACATAGCACAACAGGTTCCAGATTTACATAGAAGTCCCTAAATCCCTTTCCGCTCTTTGTATTAGTTTCGTAGCAGGTTTATGAAATACCTCATCTTGATCAATATAGATTTAGATACTGACGTGCACCAACTGAGTTTGAGCCTCAACTTATCACGAGAGTGGCTTTCATAACACTTCTGGAAGTCCAGGCCCAGCCGCATCACAGACAGATTTTTTGGTTTACATTAATACATGTCCTTGGTGGTACATAGCACCGTGCTGGTTCCAGCACGTTTTACAGTAGAGTTGTTGACGTGGTTCTATGTGAAAACAACGATTTTGCATATTTTAAGAGACGGACTGCAATTGAGGCAGCACAAACAACACCCTGCATTACAATAGTATAACACCACAGTAACACAACAGCAATGCAACAAAATTCAAGACACAATAAAACCCTGTAACAACAAAAGAATAATACAAAGCACATACAGCACAACAAGGCAATACAACCAGCCAAAGTAGTTCAACAATACACCAGCGCACAAAATGCAATGCCATCCCAAGAGCACAAACAGAAAACACTCAACATCAACGCTTTAGCCTATAATTATCAAAATACAACTCAACAACACAGCAGCAATCCAGAACTACACAACACAACTATACAACAAAGCAAAACAGCAGTGCATGGCACAACAATGCAACAGTGATACACTTTTGAGTTTTTGCATTGGGTTAGGTTTTTTTGTGTTGTTGTGAGTAAAACATTTATTGTTGTGGTGTGTTGCTGTTTTGCTGGGATAACATTTTTGTTGTGCAGGTGAGGTATGTTGAAATTGTGAGGTGTTGTGTTTTTACGTCGTGTTTTGTGTTGTAGTGTATTCTGATTGTGTTGTTGCATTTTGTCATTTATGATATATGCTGGCTAGCTGTTTTGTTTAGATTCATGGTGTTATGTTGTAGTGGTGTGTTACTGTGTTCCGTTTTGGTACTGTTTTCCGGCTGTCATTGCTTTGTTGTTATGCCGCTGAACTCTGTTTATGTTGCTGTCTCACTTTGTTGTGTCTTGTCATCTATTTGTTATGTTTTTGTTCTGTTGTGCTGTTATTGTGGTCTGTTGAGTCATGTAATTCTTTTTCATACTTTAAGAAATGTTGCTATATTTCTAGATTAAAGGAGTGCATTCCAATAAAGTTCACGCGAAAAACAACCATTTACCACTGTCAAAAGAGGTAATCTAACTCCACTTCAGCTATTCAGCTATTTAAGGCACCAGTCAGCCTAAAACATGTCACAGATGACAGCCCTGCAACGCAAACATTTGAATCGAGAGGCTGGACGACCCCTGAAGCACCCAGTTATACAAAGATACTAAGGAATATCTGCTCAATCATAAACGTTGGTTGCATGTATTACTTGTCTTTTTTAATGATCTTTTTAATTGTTTATCTCGCTGTTTAGAAACCATGACATTATATGACTCAAAGAAGGCTTGGCAAGCCACCCGCCGTACTGCTAGTGGTATGTAGACACTGCCTATGCCAAGCTGGTGAAGGCAGTCTGCCAGGTTTCACCTTTAGTGCTGCATTGGAGGGTACTTTGCACCAGCTGTGGCTCCCGCTGCTAGGACAGGAGTCCCCAAAGGTGAAAGGGAGATTAGCTTTTTCTGACAACACTCTCCTGACACCCCCTTCAGTTTCAAGTCCCTCTGGATTGTCATTCCATTGCCCCCTCTCATCTTAACTTCCCACCCATGCACTCTCCTTAACTTTCCTCCCTTTCACTCTCCTTAACGTCCCTTCCTTGCTTCCACCTGTCCCTCGGGTCGAAAGGGAAAGCTACATTTTCAAAACCCACGATCAAAATCTCCTTGATATGTTTTCTCCCTGTGTTTTGTGGACATTTATGCTGTTTGCAGTGTGAGACTACCCAGATAACCATGGTGGTCTAGCTCAGAAGGGACTTTAGTATACACGTTTGTTGGCCAGGCCTCCCTTAATTGGGCGGGCCCATCCAGTGCAATTCTGCTGGTGACTGCCACATCAGCAGTTCTCCTGGTGGAGACGGTAGCAGCTCTGCCAGGTGGAACACCATGTTTAACCACCATCCAACCAGGTAGTTAAGGGTATCAGATATCCTGGTAGTACTATGTTCTTAATCATGACATAAGCCTGTCCGGACTGATGAGATATGGCCACATCGCCCAAGCCTAAAATTACTAAGTTGACTCACGTCTCTGGCCTGCACCATCTTTACAGCCAACTCCATCATCATCAATGCCATCACTTCCAGCATCCCTGCTTATCTTGCACACAAGCTCATCATCTCTTGTGGGTTTTAGCACCTCACAGCCTGGGAATCATCAGACTGAAGACAAAGAAGTGTAAGAAAGGAAAAAAAACAAAGCACCAGGCCTTTTCCATCTAACAACCTCTCCGTATCCAGTAGGACCACTCCAGCACTGCCCTAATTTAGTAAAGAGTTGGAGACTCACCAATTTGAAGAAAACTGCATCAATATGCTGTAAGAGTACTTTACTTCTCCCAGAACACCGCTACTTCTCCTAACACTTGATGTATGCTTGCCTTCAACCTTTCACAGCACTTTGTTGCTTTTTGGCTAGGTTTGCGCTATACAAAATCCACATATATACTACGTCTGTCATGAGGAGCTGTTAGTCTTCTCCATTAAAATTTGCAATGCCATTGACTAGTTACCCAACTGAGGAACTCAATAAAACCTGGCTGTAAAACTGCCCAGTATTTCCCACCACCCCCGGAACTATCATTACCTCCTCATCCTTCCCTTGCTTGCAGCCATTACATTTGAGGCCCTCCTGCCTCCCCAGACACCAATTCCACATAATCTTATCCCAAAAAAAAACCTCCCCTGCCACAACTCCTGTCTTTTTGTGTCTCCTGGCCAGACTTCATCAGCGATGGCAGGGTATCGCTGACTGGTATATAGATCAGGAGATCATTTTGTTATCGACATTCATGTGGATGCATAATTGAAGAGTTTTTGCCTACAGAGGTATTATACAGCACCTCGATTAAGGATCTGATGGTGGCGCAGCTCGAAGTTGCCTACTTTTTGTATGTCACAAAACATGACAGAAAATGTTAGCAGATTTCTGAAATTACTTCACTTGATATTACCAATAAAGAGCGCATTTATTGTAGAATTAGACATCCGACTCATAAGTATGTGTTTAACCGTGCTGATTAAGATGTTTCAATGATGTTCGATTAGTATAAAACCATTCTCGTTTAGTAAAGTATTTACTTAGTCTGAAGAAGAACCCCAACTTTCCTAAATGTGTACTATAACATCTGATGAACACATAATGAGTATAAACTGAGATTAAAACTATCCTCATATATGTAGGATGTGATCATATATATATATATATTTTTTTATTTATTTGTAAAGTTTTGTACAGTGAGAACGTGACCCTACAGGGTTTCAGGGCGCTTTACATGAAGGGAAGTTGAGCTATAATGGAGCTAACAAAACTAGGCATATATATGAATGAAGGACAGAATGTTGAGAATAAACAGAATAATAAGCTTGATCTCTAAAGGTAGTCAGCAATGTAGAGGTCAGGCCTCATAAAAGAATAACAGTTATGGATACAATCAATAAACCCAGAGGTGTTATCTTAGGGGAAGAACATGTTCATCAGAAATGATTTTCTTCTTTTTTGAAGGAGGTGATAGACAAGATTAGGTGAACATCTGGAATCAGAGAGTTCCATATCTTCGGTGCGACACTTGAGAAAGCTATGTGCCCGTTTTCTTTTTATGGAAACACTGAGGTCTCAGAAGCAAGGAGCTTGCACTTGGCGAAGATCTGCAACCCCCCGATTTTTCTAGCTTTTGAGCCAAATATCTGGGGATATTGAAATGTAGGGCTTAATGAGTCATGCACGCAATCTTTAGTTGAATTCTTGTCTCATAAGGGAGCCCGTTCAGGGATTTTAGAGCGGGGAACGTGATTATTTCTTTTTGTTCCAGAGACAAGTCTGGCAGCCGCCTTAAGGGAGGCCCCTAGAGCGGCCAACTTGCACCTAGGTAGGCTGCATAGTGTGGTGCTACCGTAGTCCAGCCTGAACAACGCAAGAGCTTGACTCGCATGCTTGAGGTTGTCCTGTGGGAGGTAGGGTTTAAGTTTATGTAGAATGATCATCTGGTAATTTGTTCCTTTGGTGACATACTGATGTGATCCTGCATGTTTAGGTGTTTGTCTAATGTAATAGAAAAGATTGAAGAGAATGGGTGAGAGGGTGGACCCTTGTGGAACAACAAGAGTGATCACGAAGGGCTTAGAAAGGGATTGATTCATCTTGACTCTTTGGGATCTGTTGTGGATGAA
Organism: Lissotriton vulgaris; assembly: GCF_964263255.1. Lineage (NCBI taxonomy): Eukaryota > Metazoa > Chordata > Amphibia > Caudata > Salamandridae > Lissotriton > Lissotriton vulgaris. Next base: position 446,772,921 of record NC_141693.1, on the reverse strand, counting down.
GGAAGTAAACCATTGAAGTACAATCCCTGATAAGCTCATTCTCCATTCAAGTAGGTTCAGTAGACTGTCGTGCTTAACTGTGTCGAAGGCAGAAAGTAAATCAAGTAGTATCAGACTGCATGTTTAAGTCCAGTATTTTTAAAATGTCATCTACAACATGAATGAGTGCTACTTCAGTGCTGTCACCTTGACGGAAGCCTGATTTGTGTTGGTCATGGAGTTGGAAATTGTCTATGTGGTTGCCGAGTTGGATCTGGGCCCATTTTTTCAGGAGCTTCGTAAGAGTGGGGTGGTTTTTGTTGGAAGTTGTTTGCTATCTTAGCAATCTGCATTAGTTTTTTTTTAAAGTGGGGGTTACCTGTCCTACTTTTAGCCAGCCAGGGATAGTGCCTTGACGTAGTGAGGCCTTTACAATCGTAGACCATAAGGGGAGAATAACAGCTTTGATTGTTTTAATTGAAACAATAAGGGTTATATATTGTGTGCCTGATTTATTTTAAGATTTACTATATGTTACACATAGTATGAATTCAATAACCTGTATTAGAAGTTTATATTCATTTATATTAAAATGTGCATACGCATATTAAATGTGCCCTGTTGAATTTAGGACTGTATTTCACAATACTGATTTACATTTTCTGCTAACACAACATTTCTTGCAGGAATTCACATGCATTGTTACTTTAGAACAGATACATTATTGTGCTAGAGATAGGGAAAAGAGCCTAATAAGAAGCCCTTGATGAAAGTACATGGAGAAATAAGAGCTCTAACTCAATGGACGGTTTAACAAATGTACAATCTATGTGTGTCTGAGAAAGAGATGTTGTTCCTATGTCCAGGGTTGTGACAATCCATCAATTGCGGTCTGCAACTTGAGGATTTGACAAGGACATTGGACCCTTGATAGTGTGATCATGTGGGTGTTGCCTAGTGAACTTTGCATGTTATAATATACTGTTCCCCTTGGACCTTTTAGACAGAAGCTTTGCAGATCCATTCCTACCTTTTACCCCTGTTGATCTCTCTCTTACGGATTCCTTGCAGACACCTTCTATGATTCCCTATTACCTGGATGGACCTTGAGAGCTTTTAGACCTCAGTAATTCCACTTTTGATTCTTGCTTAGCTGTAGCTTTAGGCTAATACTTATTCCTGACCCATAGAAGACTCTTGACCGAGCTTCTGAGATGCTAACGTTTCCTTATTTTGATATCCTTTTCTCCTGACCTGACTTCGTTCACGAACATGCCCTGATTTGTTAGGCTTTTGTTCTTCCGCATCCTTTGGACTTTGAAATCCTAGATTACTAATGTATAGGAGAGAGAGTTGTAGATTATTTTCTGAGCCCCAGATTTTGATGTTATTATTCTGTGTTGCTGTCACAGAATGCCTGTCTGTTTAATACTAGTCTGCTCAAATTTCTTCAGGCGACTGGGAATACCAGTTGTTATTCTGTATCTTTATCTTTTTAGCATGGTGTTGAGGGTAATGTATTTGAACTTGACTATTAATTTGTAATAAACTTGGTTGAACTTGGCCACCAATTCATCGTTTTCCTTGTGTAACCACATGGGCTGCACTGTTAAATGAATTGAAATTTGATTAAACGCAAATGCTAACTACCATCACCCATCACCTCTTAGTTGGATTTAAAAGGTCCATTTGAGGACCAATGTTAAGCAAGTGGAACAAGAAAATGCTGTATCAATGGCAGCATGATATATATACTGTGAGCCGCACTGCTAAGGTGTTCTGTGCTGCAGTGTAGCAGAGACATATGGCAGCATGGTATACTTAGATGCATTTGAGGGGTCCCATACAATCTGGGGCACTGTTTCCTGGATAGCGAGGGAGCAGGAGCTCACTCTATTAGAACATCCCAATTAAGGCGGTAAGGTCAAGACTGGGACAACATCTATATTATTTAACTCTAAAGGTATATTTGGCAACGAGTGGAGGATGTAATGTTGCCCTCCATTGGTTGTCTTGTGCTTAATATGGGCATATGAGGAATGCATGGCACAGAGGGTATTTAAGGAGAGATTTCTGATGGGTGTTTGTTTCTACATGTTTGGATGGCGACTAAAGGCCCGATTATGATGCAGTTAGGAAAGCATTCCCACCTAGGGCCCGATTACGACACGGTTAGGAAGGCCTCCTGCAGTGTATTTGCCTCCTTTATTATCTCAGTCCAAGGTGCAGGATATGATTGAGGCCATGGTTTCCAAAGCATTGGCTGTGGCCAATAAGAAAAAGGTGGCAGGTCCAATCGCAATCAAGAAATTCCTCTTCTTCAGACTCTGATCATCCTTATACTTCTTCAGGGAAATATCTGAGGAGGGAAGAGATGTGGGATACCTTCTCTTGTGTATGTCTGAATTTGGGGTTTCCTTCTTTTCACGTAGTAATGAAGAGGAGCTGGTATTTCTGTCGTACCCTGGTGATGCCCTTTCATGGCGACATTAAGGACATGGTGATTTCTGAATGGAAAGAAGAGTGAATGGTGTCAGTTCAATGGTTTTTGCCAAACCTTATAGGAAGGTGATGAGGTTCTTCCACATAATGTTAAAATTTACTCTATTTTGGGTACTCTCATCAGCAAGACTACCATCAATGCTGAAGATTGTGCACCTACTGACCAGGCCGATAAAAAGATCGATGTGGAGTTGAAGAAAGCTTTTGTGACAGAAAATCTAGCTTTGAAGGCTAGCTTGTTTGCAGTGTATTTGGTCCAGTCTGTTATCAAAGACTTTGATCAACTGGCAGTAGCAAACCAGGAGGGCTATGAGTGGTGTGCTGTTATCTGGCATGGAGCAGCAAGCCCACTTATTGGCCAATATCTCTTTGGATATAGTCAGAGCTTCAGCAATGTCTTCAGGAGCTCTGGTGGTACCCAAGCAGCACCTATGGATGAAGGGCTGAAAAACGCAGGCAGTTGAAAAATCAGCTCTGGTGAAAATTCCATGATTTCAAAAGGCTTTAAGGACCATAAACATACTCTTCCTTATAAGAGTAGATCGGACTATGAGAGATTTTGGGATAAAGATCCTGGTCATCTCCTCGTAAGGAGTTCAAAGCATTTTCTACCCACGATCAGAAGTATCAGCAAAGGCGTTTTTCTTTTTTTTTTTTTTTTCTTTTTATTAAAGGTTCATTGCAATAAACATAAAAAATACTTTAAATGGTACAAAATAGAGCATTAGAATCAAATCTGTACAAAAGACTACAAAAATACATGAGATATTCCAAATAGATATACATTCCATTCATAATAATAATTTAGAAAAAACAGTTATGACAGTTACATATAGATATAGCAATAAAAGGAAAAGGCTTTGACCAACAACTATTCACGTAGCATTTCTGTCTTCCCTCCATTTCAGTAAGGGCACCCATATTCGTCTTCCCATCTCTCGTTTTTTAACTCCTTTAAACTCATACAGACAGGACTCAATATTATGGATACAGAGAAGTCTTGATAGCCACATCTGAAAGCAGGGGGCGTTTTCGTCTTTCCAATTTGCCGTAATCAAGATTCGCATAACCGCCACTGACAGGAAGACAAAGGCTTCCTCGTCTTTTCCAAGACCCAATCTTGAGTCATTACCAATCAGTACCAATGTCGGGGATAGGTCGATCTTATGACCTAGCAGCCCCTCCCAGAATTTGGAAATCTCCTCTTTAAGAGGATCTAATCTCACACAAGAAATGAACATGTGATTTATATCAGCTTGGTGTGAGCCGCATCTAGGGCAGCAGTCGTCCTGCCTGACGCCCCACTGAAATAGTTTTGACGGGGTATGATACAGCTTAAATAATGTCTTAAAATGCTGAGCCCTTAGATTTGAAGATCAAAAGAGCTTTTTATTCAATTCTATGGATAGATCCATATCTACATCTGGGTTATTCAGCTTAACGGCCCAGCCACTCTCTGTTTTCTCTATATCATCCTGAATCTCATTTATTAATAGATTATAAAGTGTTTTAATCTTTCTACATCCTCTATCCAAAACCTCCAGTACCGTAATATCCGTTTTGGGCTTTAATTTAGGTCTAAGGCCACGCAGCTTTCGGGCTATTTGTTCATATAGGAGCCACTGCGTACTTGGGATGTTGAACAGTTTTTGCATGTCCTCAAACCCTCTGATCTTATCACCCTCCATTAAGTCTTCGACTCTTTTAATCCCCATTCTCTTCCATTCCTGGAGACTTCTGTCTGACCTTAAATGTGGAAAGAGGCAAGAGTTGGTCAGGAGAAGGTATGAATTAAGTTTAGGGACTTTGAAATGTTTCAAAATGGATTTCCACAAAGACCATGCCCCTAATAAAGTCTTAAGACGCACTTTTTTATAGAACCTACGCTCTACTTCGCGGAGTAGAAGTCCTGTAGCATTCTTCCCTAACAATAATTCATACAGTGGGGGAGGGCCTTGAGTCCCAAGGCCGGAGTTCCCCACAACAGAAATGTTATTTGTCTGGAGTAATGTATGCATTTGTATTAAGAGGCACGACCAGTGGTATAGCCTGAGATTAGGAAGTGTCATTCCACCTCTTTCCCTTGGTAATGACATCAGGTTGGTAGAACGTCTGATCTTGCCGTACTGCCATATGAATCTTATAAAAACTGATTCCAATTTATTCATTATTTTATCTTCTACAAAAAGTGGTATCGCCCTAAATAAGTATAGGACTTTTGGGAACATTACCATCTTTAGCGCGTTTACTCTACCAACCAGAGAAAGATGTAAAACGTCAATTCTTCTTAGTTCTGCCTCTATGGTTTTAATTAAAGGGAGATAATTTTCTTCTACTATTTTTCCCACCGATGCATTAATTTTTACCCCTAGATAGACCGCGGAATCTACAAATCGGGTGTCTGACTTTACAATATTATTTGAGCATATTATTTGAGTCTTAGATTCATTTAGAAGGTATCCAGAACTCAGCCCAAAAGTCTTTGCCATTTCAACCAAAATAGGTAAAGTCTGTTGGGGGTCCGTTGTAATTACGGCTAAATCATCAGCATAAGCTAACAGTTTGTTTGTAAAGCCATTACAGATCACCGGGGGAATATTTGGATTTTCTAGTATTTTCTGTATAAAGGGATCAATATATAGAGAGAACAGAATGGGGGAACAGGGACAGCCCTGTCGAGTCCCTCTCTTTATAGAGAATATATCTGATTTTTCCCCCATAGCAATTACTCTCGCAGTCGGATTCATATACATGGCTCTGAGTGCCCTGATGACTTTTTCCCCAAACCCTCTCCCAGCCAATATCCCCCAGAGAAAGCCCCAATCCACACGATCGAACGCCTTCTCGGCGTCCAGCAGGATCATGGCCAACTCCCCCCCGTGGCATTCTGAGCATCAAACAGACCTATAGCTCTGCAGGTATGATCAGTTGTCCCCCTACCCGGGACAAACCCGTGCTGCCACGGGGAGACGAGGTCGCCAATAATCCTGCCTAGTCGCCTAGCCCAGATCTTTGAATAGAGCTTAGTGTCGGCATTGATCAAGGAAATCGGTCGATAAGAGCCTGGCTTCTCAGCTGGCTTACCTTTTTTGTGGAAGATTACAATATTCGTTTCCCTCCATGAGTCGGGCACAACACCAGTATACAGAATACCATTAAATAGATCCACTAACATTGGGACAATAACATGCTCTAAGGTTTTATACATTTCCAGCGGTATCCCATCGGGGCCAGCGGCTTTGCCTGAAGCTAGTTCTCTCAGGGCAGACAGCACTTCTATATAAGATATATCTTTGTCCAAGTCTGTTCTAGTTTCCTCGTTCAAACACGGACCGTTATCTGGGTAACCTTGGACTAACCTGTTCCCACCATTTCCCGCATCGTACAGTGCTTTATAGAAATTATGAAAAACTTTTAAAACATCCTTAGTTTCTGTGAATGTGTTACCATTTTCAACAATACGTGCAATATGATTCTTTGATTTTTCCTGTCTTAGCCGAAGTGCGAGGGCTCTACCCGCTTGCTCTCCCGTTTCATACCTCTTTACTCTAGATGATTGAAAATCCCTTACTGCCCTTTGTGTTACTTCCCTCTGTATATTAGCTTTGATAGTCAATAGAACGTTATGGCTTTCCTTACCATCTCCTCCAGTGGAGATATCTGTGATATGTTGTATTTCCGCGGTGGAGAGTTTACCCATGAGTTTCTCTACCTCCAACCTATCCTCCTTCCTGAGTCTTGAGGAGCAGCTAATCGTCTCGCCTCTCAGAGCAGCTTTGAAAGCCTCCCAGACCCCATTTAGTGATGCACTATACCTATTAGCTGCAAAATATTCTTCCGCCCACTTATTCATGTGTTCAACAAATCTATTATCTGCTAACAATCGCCTTTCAAAAGACCATGAGGTTTTAGTTCTCATGCCTCTTCCCACATTGTATGTAAGTAATAGTGGGTTGTGGTCAGAAAGCACTCTTGGCAGTTTGCTGATCTCAACCTTCTCTATTTCTGAATTGGATATCAGAATATAATCTAATTTTGAATATTTCTGCACTGGATATGAAAAATATGTATAACCTGGATTCTGGGGTTCTTTTGTTTGCCATACATCTAACAGCCGTGTGACCTAGTGAGAGCTTTAAGTGACCTGAAAACTCGAGGTTTTCGACCTTTGTATGATGTATGATTGCCCCAATCTATGGAAATATTGAGATCACCTGTAACTACCAAGGGAGTGGACCAGCCGGCCAACTCTGTTTCTAAATAGTCAAAGATTTCAGGGTCATCATCATTTGACCCATAAATTGTACAAATTGAGAAGCCTAGCTCCATTTCGACGATTGCCCATCTCCCATTACTATCAATTCTAACTTTTTTGGTCTTGCCCAAGGTGGATTTTGCTAAAATGGCGACTCCTCTGACCATTGACGATTGGCTTGAACAAGCGACTAACTCAAAACCCCTTAAGAATAATAAGCTCCTCTTAGCCCACGGAATGTGGGTTTCCTGGAGGCATAAGATATCTATTCTATGGTATTTGACCAAGTATTGTAGTCGCTGTCTTTTTTTCCAATCATTTAGACCTGCCACATTCAGTGTACAAATTCTAATGTTCATCATCAATTTGGACACAGTTACCTATATTGAAAAGTAAGCCGAAAATTTCTCTTGACCTTGTTTGCTCATTTAGATTCATTTCCATATTGCAATGTTTCCTTTTTTTTCCCGTGGTTTTCACCCCCCCACACACCCTTCCCTCTGCCCTCCTCCCTCCCAACAGCCTCCCACCCATCTCCCGCCCCCCTCCTCCGTCCCTGACCCCCCCCCATACCCTCCACCCCCCAACTTCCCTGCTCTGTGAGGCGCTCAGAGCTAGCTGAGCGTGTGATGGAGTGCAGTGCTTGGATGAAAGTCTGCTATGATTTACCGACAATTGTGAAAAAACAACAGCGCTCTAAGTGTGTGCTTATTAACGTAACATAACACCACAGCATCTATCTGTAACATCCAAAACCTCCCAGCAAAAAGCATACAGCACAGATAACCAACTGGTCAACCAAATGTTCCTCGTGAAGGCGGCGTAAGCAAGGTGACTGGAGACCACACGCCGGAGGGAGAATGCTCAAAGGAAAAGCACCCAGCAACACGGACCCGTCAAGCAGCTGTCTCTATAGCGGAGATGCTAAGAAAAACTGGTAAGGAAGCAGCAAGTGGGGGCCTTGATTCTCCGGGGGAAAAAACTGATGCTACACTAGAAATGCCAGAAGCATCACAAATAACTGTAACAATAAGCTGTGAGAGCACTACATCAGTAAGAGACGAAAGAGTTGTGAATGAAGCTGTGACTCCCGAGAGTATCAAGGAGAGTTTCAAGGAAGGGGGAGCCCAATGTAACACCAGCAGGGACCAAGTAATGCCTAATGAAGCCTTACTGTCTACACTACAGGAACAGCCACAGATCATAAACCTGACAGCTAATGATAAGGAGGAGGGGCCATCAGACAGGGGGGTGCTGTTGGAGATAGGGGCAGCTGGTACGGATATGGCACAAAATGAGGCTTTTTTCTCCGCTTCTGATGGTCTGGAGTGGTCGGAGGAGGAGGAGGACGAGGAGGGTGACTGCAGTTCCCTGGGGTATTCAGACAGTGATCATGAACCAGAACACCCCGCAACAGCAAGGAAGACTGTAGTAGATTTAAATAAAGGCCAGAAAGATCCAAGGTGCGAACTTAGCTGGGATAACTCGGCATCGGGCACTGCACAGGACAGTCCGAGCAGGGAAAGAACACAGATATCTCTATTAGAGACAATCCATCAAGAGATACTAGCTCATAGAGAGGAAACACGCCAAGAAAGTCGCAAATCGCAGGCAGCTATGAGGAAAATGAGGGGAGTTGTCAGGAAATTATCCAAGGCCTGCTCTAATACTGGAGATAGAGTTTCAAATTTGGAGGACAGGATCGTCTCTACAGAAGCAGAGGTCGAGGTTGCTGTGGCGAAAGTTAACGCTCAGAGTTCCCAGGTCGTCGATATACAGTGGAAGCTTGAGGCGATGGAAAACAGGCTACGTAGAAACAACCTTAGGGTCCTGGGGATTCCGGAGGGATCAGAGGGGTCGGATATAAGGGTATTCATGTTAAAACTCCTCGAGAAGGCCTTCCCCGAGCTAAAGGAGTGGGACTGGTCAAGAGAACTACAGAGAGCACATCGCACCCCCTTCAGAGTAAAAAGGGGCATGAAAACAGAGGATAAACCCAGGGCAATCCTGATATTCCTGGGAAACTTTAATCTACGACAAGCGATCTCTGAGCTGGCAAAACCAAACACCAAACGTGATGGCGAGGGGTTCTCGTTCTTTGTAAGACCTGACTTCTGCCATACGACGGTAGAAAGGCGTTGGCGCTTAAGGAACATGATCAAACCTTTCCAGGACAAAAAGATGCAAGCATTTTTAATAAACCCGGCGCAACTTAAAGTTATTAATGAGGGGAAAACAGTGTTTTTTTCCTCTGAGATTAAGGCAAAGGAATACTTAGACTCTGTCAGAAACTAACAGCAGAATGTACTATGATTGAAACTATGATTGAAACATGAAATATGATACAATTTACTCCACTCCAGATCCTATATCTTCAAGGCAAAGGCGTTTTTCATCTAGGAAATATTTTAAAAAGAAGGGACCAGTGCAGAAGCGCTCCTCACAATTCTGGGGTGAGAGGAGAATTCCCAGTTGGAGGAAGGCTGCTTCATTTTGTAGAGGTGTGGCAACAGGATGTCACTGACAAGTGGGTACTCAATATGGTCAGCAACAGCTATGAGGTGGAATTCTGGAGAACTCATCCATGCATGGGGCAATATTTTAGATCCCTCCAGAAGAAAATGGTATGGGTACTTATTTGATGCTGTTTTTAGTCAAGAAAACATCAGGAGCTTAGAGGCTGTTGCTAGATTTGAAATGGGTCAATGCTTGGATCCAGACTCTTCACTTTTGGACGATGTCTCTGCAGTCAAATATTCCTCTAATAAGAACAGGAGATTGGCTGTCATACATAGATTTGGAAGACACGTATCTATATGTACTCATAAAACATTCATATTTTCAATGTTTGTGGTTTTTCCTGAAGGGCAACCAATATTTGTTTTGGGTTCTCCCTTTCAGGCTCAAATCATTCCGAGGGTATTCACCAAAGTCCTGGCTCTGTTGGTGGTACTCCTGCATTCCGAAGGAATTGTTGTTTACCCTTGTCTCGACTACTATTTGCTGCAGGCCCCATCAGCAGATGTGTTGTTGTCCCATATAGAGAGACTGCTGGACGTTCTTTGTTCTCATGGGTTCCTGATCAATTTAGAAAAGTCTTCTTTAAGTCCATCACAAGACCTTGTCTTCAGTGGAGCACAGTTCCTAGCTCGGCAGAGTCAGATTTGTCGTCCAGCAGGTAGGGTGTCCAAGCTTCAGGGTCATATCATGAGTCTTTTAGAACACAACTTCCCAAAGGTGGAATTTTGGTTTTGGGTCTACGGAGATTTGGCATGTACGATCTTCTTGGTTCCATGGGCTTGGTTCAATCTTCACAAATTGGTTGCATGGGTCCTTCTCAATTAGGATCCAGGGTTACAGGATTTGGCAAGTTCTATTCCTGTCGCCCGAAAGATGAAAGTGGGTCTGGCATGGTGGTTAAATTCAAAAAACTTATTGCATGGGGTGCAGATAGGTTCTCCTGATCCTGTGATTTTTACAACAGGCACCAGTTGTTCAGGCTGGTTCACTTGGTGGGATGCCTTACAGGTAGAATGATGTTGGGGGATTTTCAGGCGTGGGCAACAGATGCTCTGTCATATTGGTGGTCAGAGGCCCTTATGTATGCCTTTCCCCCATTTCCTCTCATCAAGCCCTTTCCTGTGGGGTTTCAGAAGTCGAGTGCCGGGCTAATGCTAGTGGCTCCGTGGTGGCCATGAGCCAATCGTTTCCCTTGTTTTTGAGGATACAGAGGGCTCTGACATTGCCTCTGCCGCTGGTTCCATCTCCTCTGAACTCTTCAATTTTTAGGGTGCAGAGTCTACAGAAGCTCTGTTTGATGGCCTATTGAAAGGAGGAGATTGAGAGGTCAGGGTGTTTCGGACGGCTTATTGGATACCTTACAGGCCTCTAGGAAATGGTTGACTCGCTGTTCCTGTAATAAGAATTAGGGTTCTTTTTCTAAATGGTGTGAAGGGGCTAGATCCTACTTCTGTGAGTTTGCTTACGGTGATGGAACTTTTGTTGGGATTAACAGTGGCCACACTGAGAGTGCAGTGGGAGACAATCCAGGCATTCAGGCGTCCATGGAACAATTTGTTAGATGAAGACTGGTGGTGTCGCGTCTCTTGAAGGGGCTGTCCAATTACTGTCCAAGGTTGTTTAGGTCAGTCCCTCCTTGGGATTTGGTGGTGGTCTTCGAGTCTTTGATGTCAGCTCCCTTTGAGCCTTTAGAAGAGATTGAGTTACAGTTCCTTACACATAAGACACTCTTTTTGGTAGCAATTACCTCAGCCAGGAGATTGGGTGAGTTGGGAGCATTGACTTCTAGGTTTCTTTTTGCAGGGTGTTTCCTGACAGAGTAGTGTTAGTTACTGTTCCTGCTTTCACTCCTAAAGTCAACTCTTCCTTTCATACACAGCAGGAGGTGGTACTTCTGGACTTTTCCCTTTCCCTAGGTTTAGTGGAGGAGAAAAGGTTATGTTGCCTGGATATGAGATGCACTATGCTTGTCTATTTTCAAAGGGTTCAGCCCTTTTGGAGGAGGAGTTTTTATTTCTGACCTTCAGACCTACAGGGAAAGGGGGGAACACCACCTGCGTCTACTTTGAGCAGGTGGATCAGGTTGGTGGCCTCTACAGCTTATGAAGTTCAGGGTCAAGTTCTCTCTTTCACTGTGCAGGGTAGATGTTTTACTGGCTTTTACTGTGGTGGAGCTGCAAGGGTCTTTGATTTGGGAAATTTGCTGTACTTCTACATGAGCTGATTCATAAACCTTTTCTAAACATTAAGATTTGTGGAAGTCGAATGTATTTCTGATGTTTTTGGTTATAGGGTCATCTCTTCTATGGCAAAATAGAAGTAGTCCTTACGCTATGTGTTAGAACTGGGGGTCTCTAGTTGGTAGAGGTAGGTACCTTTGTCCAAAGAGGGACCCTAGCTTCTAGTCAGGGTAAGGGGTTACACAGTTTAGATAACCCCTTCTCAACCCCTTGGTAGCTTGGCATGGGCAGACAGGCCTATCCTAAAGGCAATGTGTAAAGTATTTGGACCAACACTCACAGTAACACAGTGAAAACACCACAAAAGGACACCACTTCACGTTAGAAAAATAAAGTATCTTTATCTAAACTACACAAGACCAAAATGACAAAAATCCAACATATACAGGAAAAGTTTTTTAGTAAAATGTCTTTCAAAATGGATGTTATCAAAAATAGACTGGTAGACTCTATTTTTTTCATGCAAAAGAGTACTAGGGCAAAACAGTCCTTGAATTGTAGTAAATTATGTGCACAAATCGTGGTATTATAAACTCGTGTCACTTCAACACGGACGGACGGTGCCCCTACTGTACTGAACCACTCAATACTCTCAGGCTGACTCTGTGGCCAGTGATAATAAGAATATGCCCCCAAATGCGTGGTAACTAAGACGGGAGGCATAACACAGGCCCCCGGATCGGTTGATCTCTTGCGATCAAGAACAAACCAGCGGGTTCACCAGGAGAGTAGGCCATGTTGTTAATTGGCAGTTCCTTGTAAACCCGCAACCTGACCCAGGCAGTGACAAACTCAGCGGTTCAGGACGTCGGTCCGAGCATTACCTGGGGGTTGCTTGATTTCCTTCGTGCTACGGCCTGTGCCTCAGGAAGACAAGGCAGGCACCGGCTCGCAACTCCTTCGAACTCCAGGTTGGCGTCCTGCTGGGCGGCTCCGTCGGCAGCGGCCCGGCGTTGCAGAGGAATCCTGACGCTGGAGGCATACAGTTGCTAGGCAGACCTTCCGTGTTCTCTTTCCCCAGCACCAAAGACTCCACAAAGGTCACAGGTCAGGCAGGACTGTGTGCAGACACACACACACAGCTTCGCTGGGATGGCTTTTGAATCTTTGAAGTTCCCGAGTTTCCACAACAGGAGTCCAGCTCACACAGGCCCTAAGAGGCTCCTCTTCAAGCAGGGGGGTGGACACAGCACTCAGCAAGGGTCCTTGTCTTTCCCTCAGCAGCAATATCAAACTGCAGACCAGCCCCAGACACACAGCAAGGGCAGTACTTCTCCTCAGTCTCATCAGCTCTTCCCTTTGGCAAAGGTCCCTCTTGATCACGAAGTAGTCTAAAATTCAGGGGTTTCAGCTCTAGCATTTATACCCCAAAAGGTCTTAGAATTCTTTGTGTTGGGGGCTCTGAGCCCAGTCCAAATCAGTTCTGGGTGCACTCTGCCAGTGCACAACTTCTTCCTTTGTCAGTGAGGGCCTGGGTCCCAGACACACCGCATGAGGTGGAGCCAGTCCTTTGTGGCAGACAGGCACAGCCCTATTCAGGTACAGGTGCTACCCCTCCCACCACTCCAAATGCAGAACGGCCTATTCAGCCTAGTGATGACTCACCCAGACTCCTGGAACCAGGACACCTAACCAGCCCCTGTCGCTCCCAAAGCCAGACAGTCAATCCACAACCAGGCAGGGGCAAACAAAAAGGTTGAACAAAAAAATAGCCACTTTCTAAAAGTGCTATTTTCAAACACAGAATTTAAAAACCATCCTTCCTAAAAGATGTGTTATTACATTCTGTGTTCAGGGATACCAGATACTATTTTTCTATCTTACTCCCATGGGAATATATGCTTGTAAAATGTTACAGAGCATTCCCTATTCTGTCCTATGGGCAAGATAGCCTTTCAATAGTGAACTTCGAAATTGGCAGTTTTTCACTATCAGGATATGCTACACAACTCAATTACATGTATTAGCTTTCACATACATTGCACCCTGCCCGGGGGGTGGGTACCTTGGGTCTTCTATAGGGGTGTCTTATGTATAGGGAAAGAGAAGAGTAGGGCCTGGCAAGTGGGTGCACTTGCAAGGTCGACATTGCAGTTGACAAACAGCGCGCAGACACTGTGGTGGCAGGCCTGAGACATCTTTTCTGGGCTACGCACGTGGGTGCCACAATCAGCGCTGCAGGCCCACACGTAGCATTTGGTTGGTCAGCCCTGACACACGTGGTGCACTTTACTAGGGACCTACTAGTAAACCAAATATGCCAATCAGGGAGAACCAATCATATTCACACTTTACACAGGGAGCACTTGCACTTTGACACTGATCAGAAGTGGCAAAGTGCACAAAGCATCTAAGCCAGCAAAACTAAATCCAGCACAGCATCAAACATACAGGAGGTAGAGGCAAAAAGTCAGGGAAAACCACGCCAAGGATGTCAGATCTAACACTATGTTTCTTAATAATGTATATAATTAGCAGGCATTGTCAGTTGTTCTAGTTTTATTGTTTGCTACTTCTCAAATATAATCGCTGCAAGCGAGGGAAGAACAAAGAGGTAGTGTCTAAATTACTTACCAGTAATTTTATTACCCTCAGTCCAATTCCGTCACTTGCAGCCATAGTCCCTCCCACCCTCCCTAGGTACAACTGATAACTGTTGTTGGTTGGAGCTTGTTAATGATAGGAAGTGTGGTGAGGGAGGCGGTTTTCTTGATAGACTACGTGGGATTGATATCTAGGAAGGCAGAAGGGCCTCAAATGTAGGTACTCAGAGTAATGCAGTTACTGGTAAGTAATTAAGACATTACTAATGGCATCTGTAATTGCAAGGGGAAATTACTGCAGGGGCACAGGCTGGACCTGGGGGGTCCCCTGAGAAACTGGGATCCAGTGATGGATTCAGAATTGCCACAACAGATTATATTAGTAATTCTCCATTTCCCCTAGAATTTCATTCAGATGGGTTCCCACCTTTAAGCAGGCAAAGTGTCTGGGTGAAAAACATTTGAGCTGTGGGGCACTGTGGATTTTAACATTCACAGTAATCAAAAAAACGTCACGAAGTCCATGCATAGTATGAAAACTACCCCCATAATCGACATTTCCCCTCTAACTGCGTGACTCCACGCCACCAAAGTAGTGGCAAGATATGTTTCTACCCCACTGCATAACCCTTCCGTTTTTTGATTACTGTGAATGTATTAAGATTGGTATACATAATTTAATGTTGATGTTATTTGATTTAATTTGTAGGGAACCCCTGCCGAAGGGCTATGGAAAGCCTGAAATGCATTGGGAATAACATCTACTACTGAGGATGATTAATGTATTGTTCTTGCTTCAGAAAAAGGCCTGGATTGGCATATCTGCTGCATTAGAAGTAAAATATACAATATGCTTCTCATGTGACATTAGTAAATTAAATGAGTAAACATGGAACTTTGGAATACAAGTAATAAAACGGATTAAACATGGATAAAATTGTGGGATTTTTGTTGACGATCCAGGGATTAACGCAGTGCGTCCGGTCCAGGAGTGTTACTTCTCTCCAGCTTTTATTGAATTTGCCATCCTGCCGTGGCCAAACCACCTCCAAATAGCGGGGTTGTCTGTCAGAGCCTGTGGTAAGGTGGTGGCAGTAAAGTTTAAACATGTCACTTATGAACTCCTTAAAGCCCTGTTCAATACAGGCGCTATTCCCCACTGCAATGCTAACATTACACTACAGGATTACCCATGTATGTAGGCTTACCGTGCAAAAAAATTATAAGGAAAGCTCTGCAACAGCTTATGTATAAGTTTCCACATTCAACTGGAATTAGATAGCACTAACCTTTTGCTGGTGGTAAACTGTCATGGGATATCAACTGTGATGTAGAAGTACATCCTCTTTTCTAGTACTTTCAATATCCCACATAAGTTAGTGTGTAATCTTGGGGAACCTGCAGTCCCGGGATAAATGCCAGTCTCTAATTTCCTTATTACAGGTGATTTGCGACAGAATGATGGAACTTCTCAAATGTAATATGTTAATACAGCTGAGTTCTGACATCACAATGCATGCAGCCAGCAGCCAAGGTAAAAGCAGGTCACAGACCATCGTGAGAACGGGCTGTTCCTTATTCTGATTTTTTTTCTCATAAAAAGGAAATGTGATCAGGAGAAAGTAGGTATATATGGCAACATTTCAATTTGTATCCCATGCGGTGAGCCATTGCAGGAAAGATGGAATCTCTACCTGTTTCTACACAATCTACACCAGATTGAATTGACCTGACTTACATTAAGCTGATTCAGATTTCTTTTTGCAAAAATTGCTAGGTGTTTTTGGTGTGTTTTGTTTCACAGTACAGTTTCTGCATTTATTTGCCTTATCTGCAATGAACATGTAAAAGCAAGACACCAAGGATTTAACCCATTTGTGTCAAGCGTGAAGATGTATGAAAACGACTAAAACACCCTCTGATGTTCTTTAAAAGGATATTACAAGTCTTCAGCCTCATCCCTTTATATGGCCATGGAACTCCTCTGTGACTTGCAACATCCTTATTATAATGTATTGCTGGGGATACTTTATCCCATATATTAATTTGCTCATAAATATCTCATTCTGGTACAAAATGTCAAAACCTTGGCATTTCAGCAGTTAAGTTACAGCTATGTGGTTGTCTTCGGATGACATAGGATGCTTTCAGTCACAAGTGTGTTTTGTACACATTTGCAATTACATACCACTAATAGGCAACAAATCAAGTACTGTTCTGCAGTGTAATAAACCTAAACATATTTCCTTTTAAAGTACTTAACACATATTGAGATTGGTATATCATTTTTTCTCCAGGTGCACGATCTGATCAAACTATGATGCTGTTTCTAGTTCGTCTGGTCAACAGGGCAGCGAGGCAAATATGTTTTGTAATATTTTTCTCAATTCACTTTGAAGATTTTGTTTAACTAATTAAAGCATAAACTGCAATACACTGATGCAGCAAATCAAATCATCCTTCTCGTGTTATTTTTTTTCTTTCTTTTTCCTCGTGCTTGTGCACTTAAGTGATGCAGCACAATAATGTAGTTAGTGTAATTATAACCAAAACAAATAGATAACCTGATCATGCCCTCTGAGTCACAAGGCACATAAAAAGTAGCACATATAAAAGTCGCTCTATGAGTTTAGGACTAAACGTTTTGTGAAAATATATCATTCTTCTTTTCCACTTCTTTTTATTTCCTTTCCTCAACAAATCAAGCCAGACAGCTTTATTCTTAAAATTTCTTTGTAGTTTTGTTTAATTTTTTCTCATAGATTTTACTAGATTCCAGAGCAGCACTACTAATTGCTATAGCTGGGTCACTGTTACGGGCCATGGGTTTGTAGTAAGCATAGAGTGTGAGACGCATTCCTTTGGTTATTAGGAAATAACTCACTTTATTTGAGAATAACGTAAAAGGTGGCTCTACATTGCACTTCACCTTTCTTTGTTTTTTCAAAACCTCTTGGATTGCTTTCAGCTTTCACTCATACATTGCCATTCTTGTTGGCTTTTGCCAAGCATCATTCAGTTCTTGCTTCACGTTTGGTTCTTTCACTCCACTGGGTTTCACATAGACTGATGTAGCAATAATATAATGGAAAAAAAACAGATTGCAGTGGGAGACCAAAACTCAAGTGGCACAAAGACAAACCAAGCGAAGGTTGAATCAGATGAAAGCAGACAGGAGAACACGAGGGCTAAGAAGTTAAAGGAGGCCAACACCAATTGTTACAAGGCAGGAGGGAAGTGGTGTGAGGTCGCGACCCTTGACCCCGGATTTTATTATCTAAAACCCTGAGCTCAGTAGCACTTTGCATTGGATCAAAGTCATTATGACCAGTTGGAATGCCGGCTACCTACAGCACTTGGGTAGATTTAGCGATGACAGCATCGGAAACCCAGGCTTCTAGAGACGCCTAATAATTCAGTAACAGAACTCTGGTGCATGGGGAGAGAGGGCGATTGGTAATCCCCCTCCAGTTTTAAAAGGATTTGCCCATAATCCGCAGCTCTCCGATCATTGCTCTAACTATAAAGCAGAAAGGCACAGTGATCCCAGCCCAGGGATTCTCCTCAGCGGGGGCTCTTATCCCTTTCAGCTACTTAACTCGGGCACGAAGAGTGAACAATGTGTCCTGAAGCTTGAGAGTTAAATGAAGAAATGGCACATTTCTTTTCCATAGCTGCTCTAAGGGAATTCATTTTTGAAACAATACAAAAATCCAGGATGGAATTCACCAGCTAGCCTCAGTACATTTTACGAGCGCATGTATGTTTGTATGTACGTGTGTAAGGTCATAAGCAGTGCATTGCAGGGGCGAAAGTTATAGTGAGCTCAGGTAACTGATGAATTTCAATATTTTTGTGCTAGTGAAATCTTAGGCTGGCTATAACGCCCCTGTAGCCTTTGTTTTTTAAGAGCATTTCTGATTTTTTTTTAAATTCTATTTCTGAACTAAAACGTCCTTAAAACCTTTGTATTTTAAAGTGAATTTCTACGTTTTTTTAACTACTAGGTGTGTTTGCAGAGTGGTGGAGAAAGGGACCGGGCCTCAGACGATCTAAAAAGGGGGTGGGGAGTAGGATGAGCTCACAGCAATCCTGCTGTGTGGCACTTACTGGAGGTAACTCACTGTGTGGGACTTACTAGAGGCAACAGGAGGGGTTGTTAGCCTCCAAGGACCCTCACCAGCCTAGGGGACTTCATCCCCCAACAAGTTGTGTGCCCAGGAGGACCCTTTACAGAGTTGTTGAGAAAGGAGGCAGGGGGTACAGTGACTTCTCCCGCATCCCTGCCTTTAAAAAAAATAATAATAATAGGGTGAAGGGCAGCACAGACCACTTCCCTAGACCAGTTTCAGCCTTGGGGACCCCATCCTCAGGGCCCAGCTGTTTTGAAATGGGGAAGGGGAGCCACATGTACCACCTCCCCTGGCTGATTTTGGCTCCAGGGACCCCAAGCCCCAGGCTCCGACCTCTTTATTCTGGGTGCTTTGAGGGCACCCAGTTACCTGTGTTGGGGACCATGGGAGGAGCTTCAAGGCTCCTGCCATTCCTGCTGGCTCCCTGCCTCCTGCTGGAGCTGGCATTGCTGTGACAGGCAGGGAGCTGCTGAAAGGCAGCACTCTGGAGCCCGGCCTCATGTCTCCCCTCCCCAGGCAGATTTTGGCATCGGGGCCCCAGTCCCCGGGACCGTTCATTTTGAAATGGGGGAGTGGGGCAGCACAAACCCCCTCCGTGGGCCTATTTTGGCCTCAGGGACTCCCTTCCACACGGCCCGACTTCTTTTTTCTGGGTGCTGACAAGTGTTGGTGACCATTGGGGAGCCTCAAGGCTCTCATGGTCCCTGCCGGATCCCTGCCTCCTGCGGGAGCCGGCATTGCTGTGACAGGGAGAGAGATGCTGAAAGGCAGCACCCTGTCTGTTAAAGCAATGTTTTCATCTGTTTCTCCGGACGCATATTTGCATGCGGAGAAACAGATGAAATCTTCGCTTTCTACAAGCCAGAGCTGTTTGACAGCTCTGGTTTCAGAAAGTGGAGTTATGTTTGGCTTTCCTGGCGGGAGCTGTCAGCTCCCACCAAGCAAAAGCAAACAGCTACCTCCTGAGGGTATGCACCTTAGGAAGTAGCAGGTGCAGGCCTGTTTGCCTCTGGTACCTTCCAACTAACAACTGCCAGATTCGGACGAGTCTCACAGCCAGCCCAATTAAACTTCCTCACATGTCTTGGATGCATGTCCACAAAAGCAATGTAGGGCCCCTGTATCCGCACCACCAGCACGTCCCAATTCATAGTATTCTTGCACAACCAACCCCAGCCATTGCTTGACGCCTCTGTGCTCCAGATCCAAGATTGTTGTCACTGAAATGGGGGTGCACCAGGTCATGAAGTCTAGTAGTTAATAGTAGTGGAAAAACAGTACTTATTAGAAAAACATAAATTAACAACACAAAAACATCAAACAAAGCGATTGACATTCCCAATGGGGAACATCCTCAGGGCAACTTGTGTATCGAAATCACTGTAGATCATCCTGGAAATCCCAAATACTCCGTATTAAGAAACATGTTGGATAAATGAAGACAATGATCAAGCGTTAGTATGGTCAAAAACGTAATATGGTACAATGTATTGCACTTGGACAAACCGGAATGCTTACAGTTAGGATCAATCCTGCATAAAATCACCTTAACAGACGTTCGTGTGGTCGTAACCTTCGAAGAAAAGAAAGGGAACGTTACAACCACACGAACTTCTGTTACGTTCTCATTAGGCAGGATTTATCATACCTGTAAGCATCACGGTTCGTTTCAGCTTGATACACCTGCATGTTCATGTCACCCACACTGTGCAGGAATAGCTGGAGACCAAGCAAGGTAACCATGCCATAGCCGGCTTGCTGCACATGCTGGGGCAATTGACTGCACACATGTACTACTTGTGCCCCCCTGCCGACACAATCACCACAAAAGAAACCACACGCATTCCAAAAATATGCAGGCAAAACTGGACCACCGGGGCCTGTACACTAATGTTGTCCCAAACCTCTTAGGCAGTGTGCATGATTCCTACATCCTTCGCATGCATCCCAGCCCTGGTCCCCAGACCAGTCCGCCGCCCATCAATGACTGCCCGACCCTGCACACCCAGAGCTCAATGCTCACCTGCCGCCACCTGCGTGTCTCCAAGGGTTCCCACCAGGTGCCTGAGCAACCTCCTCAGCGGTCACTGGATTCCGGTGCGCATCCTGCTGCACCATGCCAAGGAGTTATGTCTGTACAGCCAGCTGCCTTTGACGTACATGCGGTCCAGCGGAGCTCACAATTCAAATCGGGTCTTGATTGCTAGGATGGTGTATCGAGGCCTACGCATCATCGCTGGCTGCACATCCGCTCAGCTCTGGTGAAACTAACTCAGTGCAGCCCAAGTCATCGCCAATGGCGGGAGGCCCGTGTTGGCCAAAATGTATCTGCTGCCACCAACTCTGTGCACCTCAATCTTCGCCACGTTGCAGGAGGCCCGTTTCAGCCAAAGTGCCTCCGCTGCTACCAACTCTGTGCACCTCAAGTCATGGGCCCTTTATGATTGAATGTGGTGGTGCGGACATCATCATGTCACCTCCGCCAGTGGGTAATGTGATGTGGTAGGTCCCTAGGCCCTCATGCATACATAATAACCACACGGACACACCCAGCTAGAGAATGGAAATGGCCTCAGGCACGTGCGCCTGGCCCTTTTTATTCGACTTTACCAATATGGCGGTTTGAATCTGCAAACCCACCGAGAGAGGTACACGATGGGTGCGTGACTCCAGTTTTTTCTAAAATGTATATATATATATATATATATATATATATATATATATATATATATATATATATATATATATATATATATATATATATATATATATATATATATATATATATATATGTATATATATATATTCACTGAAAAAACCATAGGTTTCACACCAGTTGTAGTTATCTGGAAATTTTATTGACATAAAACCATTGAAATTCCCACGTTATAGTTAGTTGGACTCACTATAACTTGCGCGCCTGCAATGCACTGCTGATGACGTCATATATTACATCACTCATGACATGGTCAGTGACATCACTCATGACTCATGAATTTAATAGGTTTTTTAAATGCTAATTCCTAACTATAACTGGTGTGAAACCTATGGTTTTTTCTGTGAATTTCATAGGTTTTTTAAATGCTAATTCCTTTCTATATCGAGTTTCTAACCTATGTTACAATTTGCTGTTTTGTGTAAGTATTAATTTTTAAGTTTTTTTTTTTATCATTTTTTCCTGGGGCGCTCTGGGTGCGCGCTCCGGTAAGCTCTCCGGTAAGCTCTGCGGTAAGCTCTCCGGAAAGCGCACCCAGAGCGCTACTTTCGTTTGTGAAAAAAATATGAATGAAAAGTTAATAATAACGCAAAACATTTCGTACCATACAAATAAAAGCAGGTTTTTTTTCTAAGGAAATGAAAATAATTATGCATTTCCGTAAAACTATGATAACGTCACTTCGGGGCGCAACGAAAGCGCCCCCGGAAGCGCCTACGTTCGCGCCACGTGTGCGCCCCCGGAAGCACCTACGTTCGCGCCGCGTATGCGCCCCGGAAGCGCCTATGTTCACACCGCGTGTGCGCACCCGGAAGCGCTCCGGTGCGCGCAGCGTCAGCGCGTCGTCATGTGACCTTAAAATAACACTTTTCATTGGTTGCTAACAGTTTTTTTTTACAAAGAATGAAATCCCCACCCATTTCCTTCACTTCTTCTTTCACTTTTGTGACTGCAAGACCTGCCTTTTTGCTCCTGGATCTTTCTTGGTTTTACCATGGCTGCCAGAGAATCCAGCAGTGATGAAGAACCTGAATTCATCAATGAAGAGCCTCCTCAACGAAAGGTGAAGGAACATTTTATTTTGAAATTTTTTAAAATACCACCTAACCAAAAAAAGGTGAATGCTCCAAAAGTGGAGTGCAGGATCTGCAAAGAAGTCCTGTCACGGGGTAACCCCTTAAAAAAATACTCATTTGGAAACTTCACGATGATCCGGCATGTGGAGAGGAAGCACCCCCAGAATTTTGCCTGAGAAAGTGTCAGGGCTCTGGCACAAGAGGTTCCCAGTGATGGGGCCTCTACATCCACCGTAGGAGCAACTTCTTCTGGGAGGGGGCAATCACAGGAGCTGGTGCCAAACATTCAACCTGCTTTTAACCATGGTGCCCTCCGATGCAGATACTGCAATCAACTGCTTACCTTTGGAGAACAAAGTGTACAGCTCATGGTTCGAGCACCATGTCCCACATTTTGAGTTGGATGAACTACAATCATTTGAAACTTAACCCAGGCAAGACCAAACTGGTCTTGCCTGGACAGAGTGCACTCAGTTGGAACCCCAGCTTTTGGCCTTCCAGTATGGGAGCCCCTCCATCCAAGTCTTCCTCGGTTAAGAGCCTGGGAATTTATATTAGCGAGGACCTCTCCCTAAAAAAACAAGTAGGAGCAGTTGTATCAGCTAGCTTCTTCCAGTTGAAGAAAATCAAGAAAATCGCCTGCTTCTTCTCTCCGGCTGCCCTCACACAGATTGTCATCTCCCTGGTTTTGTCCAGATTAGATTTCTCCAACAGCCTTTATTTTGGGCTTCAAACTGGAGAGCTAAAACGCCTTCAGCTGGTCCAGAATCAGGCAGCTAGACTTCTCTTGAATCTCTCTAAGAGGCAGTCTGTTAGACTTGGCTTGAAACAGCTACACTGGCTGCCTGTGGAGCAGCGTGTGGCTTTTAAAACTGGGTGCATTTTATTCAAATCTCTGCATGACTCTGGCCCTCTATTCATTAGAGACATGTTTAAGAGATACATCCCTTCCCGCAATCTCTGGTCCATTCACAAATCTCTTTTGACCGTCCCATCCTACAAGAGGAAACGTCTCGGAGGCAGCTGTTTTGACCATCTTGCAGCTGGCTTCTGGAACTCTCTTCCCCTTCATCTGAAACTGAATGACAACATCCTCAGTTTTAGACACTCCCTGAAAACCTGGCTCTTTTCTCAGGCGCATTGCTGAGCTGCTTACTCTCTACTGTGACCTACACGCTTCGTTCCTTCCTACAGCGCCATGAAGCCCCCGGGCGTACAAGCGCTTACAAATACATACTAACATTAACATTAACATTAGAAAACCATTGCTACCCTTTCCACCCCTAATTTATTTTGTTCTTTTTGCTCCTGTTGAGCAGGTTCCATTCCCTGTTTTTGTTCCTGTTTTGAAAAAAGAAGAAAACAAAAAGTTCTTTTCAGAACTACCTCCAATTCTCCAATTCTCATCAAAGAGCTATATTCTTTAAAAAATGAAAAAGAGTAAGTGAAATGGAGTGCATTGATAATGGAAAGGAAAATGAGTAAGAAAGAACAGAAAGGTATGAGAGGAGAAAGGAAGTGAAGTAGGGGGACTGAAAGAAGGTGAGTGTTGGGAAGGAAGGTAAGGAGAAGAAGAGTGAATATGGGGAATGTTGATATTCAAAGAAAATGTTGAAAAGGAACGGTAGTGGAAGGGTAAGAAAAGATACATTGCTGGAGTTGAAGGCTGAAAGCCTCATTTATGAAGCCATGCGTCACCTTAACACCACCAGAGCGTCACTTTTTGTGACGCATCAGTCCAGTAAAAAATGCACCTTATTTATTCATATTTACAAAGTGGCGCATCTAGGTAGATGCGTCACTTTGTAAGCCCCTGCACCACATTATTCCTACGTCAGGTGTAATGTATGCAATTGCAAAAGGGACGTATTGACGCAAGAAAGGGTCGTAGAGATGACGCAGTGAAATCTATGAGATATCACTGCGTCACTTTTATGACGCTGTTGCGTCCAAATCTTACGCCTGTTTCACAGCAGGCGTGCAGGCCCTTTCACATGGGGCTTGGCCCCATGTGAAAGGATACATTGCTGGAGTTGCTTCATTTTTGTGACACACTCCAGCAGTGCTTCACTTTTGCGCTTACAGATACGTCTGAAATACTGACGTATCTAAAAGAACTTCCAACATAATACGTCATAAATTTAATATGACACATGAGTAGAAGACTGAAGGACTCATTTATGAGGCCATGCGTCACTTTAACGCCACCGATGCGTTACTTTTTGTGACGCACCAGTGCTGTAAAAAATGCACCTTATTCAGTCATATTTACAAAGTGACACATCTAGGTAGTTGCATCACTTTGTAAGCCCCTGCGCCACATTATTCCTACGTCAGGTGTAATGTATGCAAAAGGGACGTATTGAGGTGACACAGTGAATAAACTGGAGGCCTCATTTCTGAAAAGTGACGCATCACTGCGTGAAAACAGTGATGCATCACTTTTCTGTGCGCACTCCTTACGACATTCCAGATGTGTCATATTTAATGTATGACGAATCATGTCGCAAGGAGTTACAGATACGTCAGTATTTCTGACGTATCTGTAAACACAAAAGTGACGCATTGCTGGAGTGCGTCACAAAAGTGACGCAACTCAAGTAATGCGTCCTTTCACATGGGGAAAGCACCATGTGAAAGGTCTTGCGTCAGTCTTACACCTGCTGTGAGGCAGGCGCAAGATTTTGACGCAACAGCATCCTAAAAGTGACGCAGTGAAATCTCATAGATTTCACTGCGTCGCTATTACGAAGCTTTTTGCGGGGGAACGCCCCCTCTGCATACATTATACCTGATGCAGGTATAATGTGGCGCAGGGTTTTAAAAAGTGGCCCATCTACCTAGATGCGTCACTTTTTAAATATAGCGCAACGAGGCGCATTTTTTTACTCCGCTGGTGCGATGCGTCACTTTTCTGTGCGCACTCCTTACGACATTCCAGATGTGTCATATTTAGTGTATGACGAATCATGTCGCAAGGAGTTACAGATACGTCAGTATTTCTGACGTATCTGTAAACACAAAAGTGACGCATTGCTGGAGTGCGTCACAAAAGTGACGCAACTCCAGTAATGCGTCATTTCACATGGGGAAAGCACCATCTGAAAGGTCTTGCGTCAGTCTTACACCTGCTGTGAGGCAGGCGCAAGATTTTGACGCAATAGCATCCTAAAAGTGACGCAGTGAAATCTCATAGATTTCACTGCGTCGCTAGTACGAAGCTTTTTGCGTCACTTTTGAAATATAGCGCAACGAGGCACATTTTTTTACACCGCTGGTGCGTCACAAAAAGTGAAGCACAGGCGGCGCAAAACTGTCACAAGGCCTTCATAAATAAGGCCCTGGATTTTCCCTGTGCTTCGCTCCCCGGTGCGCTTCCCGGTGCGCGTAAATATTTTTTTTTCAAATGCCCCGCGGGACCCTATTTTAGCCCCCACATCAAACCTAGGGGTTTAGGAGGGGGTCTACCCTGCCCCCTTATAGTCATTTCTCCCTTTTTTTTATGTCACCTCTTGTGTCTCGATCCTACCAAGACACAAGATGGCGGCTGCTCCGGACTGTTTCGAATGTTTACAGACACCCGTGAGCCAATCAGCTTTCCGCGCGCAAGTCGCGTGTCGCGCCTGGTGCACTCCCCGGGGCACGCACCGGAGCGCGCCTATAGCTATATATATTTTTTTGAACCTAAATTACTCAAAATCCACTGGAGCACATATCTTGAGACATAGCAAAGGCACATCGGGCTACCAGTCCATACAATTTTGCCAAGTTTGGTGGAAAGCCATTCAGCCGTTCGGGCTAAAAGTGAAATCGACGGCCCTATGGAAATTAACATGGGGAAAACGCGTTTTGGGACCCCCCTTTTATCTCGGCTCCCGCTTGACGAATCCCCCCCAAACTTTCAGGGAAGGACCGGAACGCTGCGAGGCCATTTTGAGGAAATTTTCAGCTATGTCGAAAGATATGTGCTCCAGTGGATTTTGAGTAATTTAGGTTCAAAAAAATATATATATCTATAAGCGCGCCCCGGTACGCGCACCGGGGCGCACTCCAGCGCGCTACGCGAGTTCGCGAGCGGAAAGCTGATTGGCTCTCAGGTGTCTGTCAACATTCCAAACAGTCCGGAGCGGCCGCCATCTTGTGTCTCGGTAGGATCGAGACACAAGAGGTGGCAAAAAGAAAGGGGGAAATGACCCTAGGTTTGATGTGGGGGCCATAAACATTATTATTTTTTCGATTTGCGCGGGGGGAGCACCCGGTACGCGCACCGCGGAGCGTACCGGGGAGCGTACCATGTGGAAAAAGAATGACAGAGGACCCGATTCACAGAATAAACTTAAGACTCAATCCTAAACTTACTACTGTTTTGGTATTCACAGATTGCACTTACTACTTGTGGTATTCACAGAATGAACTTACTACTTTTGGCATTCACAGAATGCACTTACTACTTTTGGTATTCACAGAATGAACTTACTCATTTCGGTATTCACAGAAGTTAGGACTCCTAACTTTAGGACTCCTAAATGCCTTCTGTGAATACCGAAAGTCTTAAAATTAGGATTTTTCTCAATTTAGTAGTAGTAAAGTTAGAACTCCTAACTTTAGGACTCCTAAATGCCTTCTGTGAATACCGAAAGTCCTAAAATTACGATTTTCCTCAATTTAGTAGTAGTAAAGTTAGGACTACTAACTTTAGGACGCCTAAATGCCTTCTGTGAATACCGAAAGTCTTAAAATTAGGATTTTTCTCAATTTAGTAGTAGTAAAGTTAGGAGTCCTAACATTACCACTACTAAATTGAGAAAAAACCTAAATATAAGACTTTCGATATTCACAGAAGGCATTTAGGAGTCCTATAGTTTGGAGTCCTAACTTCTGTGAATACCGAAATGAGTAAGTTCATTCTGTGAATATCAAAAGTAGTAAGTGCATTCTGTGAATTCCAAAAGTAGTTAGTTCATTCTGTAAATACCAAAAGTAGTAAGTGCAATCTGTGAATACCAAAACAGTAGTAAGTTTAGGATTGAGTCTTAAGTTCATTCTGTGAATCGGGCCCAGAGTTTTAAAAAAATGTAGCATTTTTTTATAAATTGGAGGTAGTTCTAAAAAAACCTGTTTTTTTAATTCTTTTTGTTGTTTTATATTTTTTTATTGTTTTTTGGATTTTTTTTTACTTTTTTTGGCTTTTATGAACAATTTTATATTTTTTTTGTAATTTTTATGGGGATAAACAAAAAACAGGGAATTGTAAATGGCTCAACTGGAGCAAAAAAAAAACAGGAAAAAATTAAGGTTTGTTTTTGCACTTGTGGTTGTCTCCAGCACGGTTAATCAGTTTAATACTTTGCTCTCCATAGCAAATTGTAGTCCCGCAAAATTTACAAACTATTTTAAAATCTCCAAACTGGGGTTGGATATTTGGGACCATCTCCCTTGTCTCTGGGCCCGATGGAGTGGGTTGTTTACTTTGGGAGGTGCTGGGAGAAGATTGGGAGGGTTTCTGGTCAGTTCTCTGACCTCTGCCGCAGCATAGTTGTTTGGGTGCCGGCGTTGCAAGTGGCAAATCATGGTATTGTTGCCAAAGAATACTTTTTGGCAGGGTTCCCCCTGGAAAGTACAATGCCACAGATCAGACATGTAACTTTCGGAGCATTAACTTTCTTTAGCCCCCTTGGGATTTAAAAAAACTCCCAGACAATGTGCCCTTTGGCTCATAGGGGGTATTATCTTCAAGGAGGAACCGCCTCTCCTCCTCCTCCTCCTCCTCCTCCTCTTCTTCTTCTCCACCACTGTGGTGGTGGTGGTGGTGGTTGAGATGCTCCTGCTGCTGCTGCTACTGTAGCCATTTCTCAGTACAAATAGGTCTCAAAACAGGTCTTCCTCAAAGTACAAAGTGAGAATGAGGAAAAAAGGTGGGGGCTTTCATCATTTGGAAAAAAAAACAGTTCTGAACCAATGAAAAGTGTTATTTTCAGGTCACATGACCCGACGCGCTTACGCTACGCGCCCGCCCCGGTGCGCGCCCCGTGGTGCTTATGTAGCGTAATCGTATGCGCTCGGGTGCTTCCGGGTGCGCTTACGCCGTGCGTATCATGCGGACGCGGCTACGCGATACGTCACAATGGTGTTTTCGTTCGTGGCAATAGCGCACACGGGACGCTCACCGGTACGCGCACAGGGGCGCGCCGCAAGACTACGCTTTCCTGTGCGCACATTGGTACGCGCACCGGGAGCGCTCCAGGGCAACAAAAACAAAAAAAAATCAAGAATATACATTAAAAAATAGTATTACATAAATATACAATATAGGATTCATTATAAAAAAAATATTATATTTCATAGCAATAGAAATTTGCTTTAAAAAACCTTTGAAATTCGCTGAAAAAAACATAGGTTTGAGGCCCTATATATAGTTAAGAATTAGCATTAAAAAAACCTATGAAATTCACAGAAAAAAACATAGGTTTCACACCAGTTATAGTTAGGAATTAGCATTTAAAAACCTATTAAATTCACTGAAAAAACCATAGGTTTCACACCAGTTATAGTTAGCTGGAAATTTTACTGACATAAAACCATTGAAATTCCCACGTTATAGTTAGTTGGACTCACTATAACTTGCGCCCCTGCAATGCACTGCTGATGATGTCACATATTACATCACTCATGACATGGTCATGACATCACTCATGACATCACTGATGACACCATCCAGTGAATGTGTGTCTTTCTGAAAAATAAATATGTTTTATATATGTATATGTAAAGGTCGATGGAAGAATAAATGTTTAAATAAGTGTCTTAATGGATGTTTTTTTTTAAAAATTGATTGGTTAACTGGCTTATTAAGTGTATCTTAGTGAATACATATATTATTAGTTATTATAGTTAGTTGGACATTTCTCTCTCGTGCAAAACCATACAAATTCTCCCGTTATAGTTAGTTCAGCTAACTATAACTCACCCACCCACAATGAACTGCTGATGACGTCACATATTACATCATTCATGACATGGTCAGTGGCATCACTGATGCCATCACTGATGACTATCTATATCAGTGTCTCACTTTGTCTATAAGTGGCTGCATAGCTACATGAGTGTGTATATGGATACTTAGTTGTTTTTTTGAGTATCAGTATAAGTGTTTGAGTGTCTGTATGGTTCAGTGGGGATATTACTTAGCGCATAGATACATGAATGAGTGACTCACTGTTTGTATGTGTTTTGAACACAGCATGTCTGCAGGACTGTATGGGTGGATGAATGTGTATGTGTGTGTGTTAGTGAGTGAATGACTATCTCAATAGTGTCTTTATGAGTAACTACATATGTTTTAAACTAGTATATCTGAAAATCTATGTATATAGGTGAGTATATATGAGAGTGAGAGATTGGAAGAGTTCCTGTATAAATAAGTATTTGTCTCTATAAGTGATTGTTTAAGAGAATAAGTATGTGTACGTTTCTGTAGAAGTAAGTGTAGTGGTGTATGTATAGCTGTATATACAAGTAAATAGATGTTTGATAGTTTATTTGCATGTGTGAGTATGTGTGTGAGTAACTCTATGTGTGAGTGTAGGTGTGTAACAGGATGTATAAGTGTATGAGTACATATGATGAGTGAGTACATGTATGAGTGACTATATAGAACTGTTGGTGAATGAGTGGATGTGTATGTAAATTTTGGAATTACTGAATAGGTTGTTCTAACTGGTATTGGTATCTCCATTGTTTTTAAATGTTTAGTTTCTATTTTGAATGTGTGTATATCAAGGGTTATATTACACTGAGAGGAGGTCTGCCACTCTTTCACAAGGATGATGTCATCAGTAATGTCATTTGGGATGTCATCAGTGATGTCATGAGTGATGTCACTGACCATGTCATGAGTGATGTAATATGTGACGTCATCAGCAGTGCATTGCGCGCGCACGAGTTATAGTTTGCTGAACTAACTATAACGAGGGAATTTCAATGGTTTTGTATGAGAGAAATGTGCAGCTACCTATAACATGGGTGAAACCTATGGTTTTTCCAGTGAATTTCTAAGGTTTTTTAAATGCTAATTCCTAACTATATTGTATGTGAAACCTATGTTTTTTTCAGTGAATTTCATAGGTTTTGTAAATGATAATTTTGAAATATACTTATTATTATATTTCTTCATTTTTATAGTAATTTCCTACATTTTAATTATAAATACTTATATTTATTTTATTTTTAAAGTTACATTTCATATTTTTAATGTAAAATATTAACAAAAGTAAATTCAAAAAGAATGCACTGCTAGTGAAACTACCTCGGTGAATTTTTAAGTGTTTGTTAGAGGCAGATTTACAACACCCTTGTGCCTCTTTTACACCACTGTTGCATGACTTTTCTGATGAAGCAGTGGTGCAAAAGATGCACCACGACATGTGGTATTTAGAATGTGACGTATCTGGGAGGTACGTCACATTGTAAATCCCTGTACCAGAAGGGCACATTCCTACATGGGGAGGCGTTCCTGCGCAGGAACACCTCCTAAAAGTGGCTGACTAAAATCTACAAGATTTCACTTTGTCACTTTTGCGCTCATGCTGTGTCAAAACCCTGCACTACCTTGAAGCAGGTGTAAGGATTGACACAGCAGTCTAAACATAGAGCCCCCAGACCATTGCTGGAGATACGTTGCACTTCCAACATAACTTAAACAATGCACCACCTTTACAGCACAGATACATCACATGTATGTGCCATTTTTTTCCCATGGTACACCACATTGTAAATACGCGCATCCATGGTGGTGTCACGGAGCACAATAACTGACATATTCCTGGGGATATGCCAGTTATTGTATATGTGCCCATTAGTGTTTTAATGTAGTGATAGGATTACTACATACGGATAAATGAGTCACTACAAAACTAAAACAACAGTGACAGAGTGTTTGCTGGAAGTGTAACGATACAAACTAGTAAATTAAACGTATAAAACACAAATTTGCAAGTACATAGAAGACTGCATACATCGTCTATAAGGGTTTTGAAGCAGTCTATGCCCTAAGTCCTATTTTAATGCATGAGTACTTAGATAGTGAGTGGATGATTGCAAAACTGCAAGGAAAGAACCTGATTGAATTTATAACAGCCTCAGTCGTACCACAGTATACAGATAAACACATACTGCTGAATGGCTCACTACAATATTGAAACAGTAGTGTGAGAATGTTTGCTAGAAGTATTAGGATACACATTGAGGAATTGAACCTATAAAACATAAGTTTGCTGGTGCATAGAACAGTGCACGTACAGGCTATAAAGGTGTGAAACAGCCTATGCACTAAGGTCTCTTTTAATCCATGAGTATCTAAATACTGACTGGATCATTACACTTCTGCAAAAAAAGTTCCTCACTAAATTTATTACAGCTTCAGTTTTACCACAGTACAATGAAAAATAACATACTGCTGACTGGCTCACTACAATACTAAAACAGCAGTGTCACAGTGTTTGCAGGAAGTCTAACGATACAGACTGGGCAATTGAAGGCATAAAACACAAGTTTGCAGCAGCATACAAGACTGCATGTATACTCCATACGGATTTTAAGGACTCGATACCCTCAAACCCACTTTGCATATTTTAAATCACTACAAACATTTAAAGAATATATAACTGAATCTATAACTGCTTCAATTTTAGTACAATAAATACATTAGTAGATAGTGCTCAAACCTTTATTATTTTTCAACAATAAATTTATTCTTGTAACATCTCAACAGACATTCCAATGCAACTTCATCAGGTATATCATTCAGATTAATTTCCTCGTCAGCAGTTTCTGATTTAAATTGTACTAAAATCTCAACATACTTTAAAACTTCCAGAAAATCTTCATCAAAGCTTTCGCCTTCAAAATCACAATTCATGTCTGCAGCACTAATTTCTCCTTCTTCACTCTCATTGTCTGTGACAGATGCGATTAGTTATTCAATTATACTCAAAGTAATATCTAAAATCTCCAGTGTATGAGGCTGTTCTTTTTTCATCATTTTTCCTTTATGTTCTTGCTCCTTGTATAAAAATATAAACAGTTAATGTTATCACTTTTCGTAATATATAATACAAAACTACAGTTTTCACCTATTTTGGCCAACAAAAAATGCTGTATAAATACTATTATCTAATAACCTTCTATTAGTAAAGTTTTAGCCCTTTGCAAAATTATACAACTATAATTATGTAACATTCATTAACCTAGGCCTCAGTTTATTGTCTAATTTTTATGTTAATAATTTCCTCGTGTTCTTCTACTAACTTTTCTTTATGCAGTTGCTCGTTATCTATTCTCTCAATCCTTCAATATCTTATGTTTTTCAATAATGTTCCTTCTTAATTCAAAAAGTCTTCCTACTATTCCTAACTCAATGTGTTCTTTTCCCTTTAGACCTTCCTTAATACAATTTTATAGTTTCTTGTTTTAGGTTAGAGAAAATACATCGACTGAGTACATTCAACATTGTCTATAATGTCAGGTAAGTTTACTTACTCACTAACATGTGAAACAACGTTCTTTAACTCTTACAGAAATATTTCCACGTTCTCTTCGCGAATGTCTAAGGAGCAATTGATAATGGGTCTGAACGCCGGAACATCTTCGGTGAAGGGCGCACTCGTTAGTCAGCACGCGCCTCACCAAGGATTCCCCACAACTCTGTGGTAAATGACTAGATTTCAACCGCGTCTTTCAACCGCGGCCCGTGGAGGGACTTGCAATGGGGGGGTGGGGGAGGGGCAGGGTGAGGGGTGATAAACAACAGAATCTGGATGATTGCAGGTAAGTAAACAATTACATTAATAAAACAAATGTCGGGCCATATTATCAACAAAACGCAATATCAACAAAAAGAGATACATTATCCCCGTTTTTATCAGCAGGAAAATGGCAATAAAGCGGCGATAATCTATCTCGTTTTGTTGATAATATGGCCCAAAACGCATGCTATTGGCTTCGTGGTGACGATCATGCGTGGTTATGACCGCGTTGTAATATCTGTTTCCCCCCAAGACACTACAGCAACCTGGCCTGGGCGTCGCGGACACCAGGGCAGTAGGCGGAGGGCCACGCAGCTCCTCATACAATATAGAAATCTTTATTGGGTGATTGTTTCCGTGGTTTGAGGAGTGTGATTGAGGCCCAAACATTTAATTTTATAGGGGGGTAAGTTTGCATGGGAAAATACTGCAAGAAGTTTGTAAATGAGGTACATATTGTTTCGTATTATTTTGATTTATTTTCTAAGTTGTAGTCTATTCAGAGGAAATAGAAGTCATTAGTTTTCAATCCTAGTCTTGAATATCTTACTATACTATTTCAACATTATTTCTATTGTGGACCGTCATACACCCCTCCCCCCCACAAAATAAAAGAAGTATGTACTTTTTTTTAATAACTTTTATTAAAACAATAACTAAACAAAGCTTAATTATAACTATATTGCAAACAAGTAGGCAAATAATTTTAATAACAAACAATATTACAAGAAAATTGTTAAATGGACTTCGTAAGATGTCTGATTGGTAATCTAGAATACAAAAAAGAAAATTAGAGTTTAGAATTATGTAGATGTGAGTAAATGAGCTGAAGCATTACAAGTCAAGGTAACTCTATGGTTTTACGTGTGCACTGTGCCTCGTAGTTTTCACTTGTTATAATGCCGCGTTCAAGTGGTGTCTATATGGAAGTGCCTACTGCGTTACTGACACAAAAGTGGCATAACGGGATTGTAAATATGTCGACTTATTTCTAATGCAATGCTATGAAGGCTTTGAGGATCTAGGCCTTTGTGCTTACCGTTGTATAAACACTGCGGCCTAAGACTTCAGCCAATGGAATTCACAACTTTATTTGGGCTGTTCTTCTACATGTTCAAGTGGACAGCAGTGTCTATAAGTTTAGGAGAGAAAGAGAAATGATGTCACAGAGAGTGAGAGAGAGAAAGAGAGAGAAAATAACATTTAAACTGTCTCGCAGAGTCTGGAGTTGAGATTTTTTCTTGAAAAGTGAGACGTAGATTTACAAGCTCCTTGCGCCACTTTACCCATGTTAAAAGTGACTCAAAAGTGGCGTAATAAGGTTGTGGATCTGTTTGTCAAACTGTTGTAAGGTATCTGTTGTCACTGCTTGAAGGAAATTATAGATTTTACAGAGAAGCTGCTGTACACTACGCACTCTGGGCCATATTATCAAGCCTGGGCGACAAAATCATCGCCACTTTATCGGCAGGAAAGTGATGCTAAAGTGGCGATAATGGGTTTGATAATATCAACACTCAAAACCAGGAAGTGTTGGCAACCATCTTGTGCCTCGGTAGCACTGAGTTACAAGAAAACAGTAAAACAAAGTTGAAAAATAAGGGAATGGGGCAGGGTAGAAAGATTATGATCCTTTACGGTTGCTCAGGGGGTCGTATATGGATGTTTAGTCTCTTCTTTTTTTAAAGAAAAATCGTGCTGTACACGTAAAGAAATCCATACAATTACGAGCAGGAGTTGAATGCTGATTGGCTGTCAATACTTCAAACCAGGAAGTGTTGGCAGCCATCTTATTTGTCACGACAGCCGAGTCACAAGGAAACAGTAAAACAAAGTTGAGAAATAAGGAAATGGGGTAGGGTAGAAACATTCTGAACACATAGGGCTCCATTAGGATGTCAGGTGGATCGCCACCACCATGGTGGCGGTGGCGATCCGCCCAACAGAAATGACTGCCCGCCACCCTTTTCCGCCCCGCCACATTACAATGGTGGGGGGGACCGCAACGGAGAGAAACAACGCCCGCCACTTTTCCGCCCCGGTCGCATTGCGGCTGGGGCCGAAAATTTATAATATGGTGGCGGTGTCTATGAGACACCGCCAGCCATATTACAATGGCAAGTGTGCAATGCCTTTCCACGGCGGCAATGCCGCCATGGAAAGGTAGGGGGTGTTCACTCTGGGGGCCCCCTGTGGGCCCCCGAAGTGAAGGCCAAAGGGGGTTGGCATACGGGGGGTACCTGTGGTACCCCCCTGCATTTGCATAATCAAAGCGGCAGGCACCGCGCGGTGCCTGCCGCTTTGATTACGTAAATGCTGCTAAGCATTTTTAGTATTGTGGCTGGCGGAGCAGTGAGCTCCGCCCGCCACAATACTATAAATACAGGATGTGCCCGCCACTGTGGTGGGCACATCCTAATGGTGCATGCGGGACCCCCGCCCTTAGGGCGGGCAGTCCCGATTTCCGATAGGATGGCCATCCTAATGGGGCCTACAGCGTTGCTCAGGGGGTGGTAGATTTATTGTATGTGTACCAAGCAAGTATGGACGACGTACAGCTGGAATGTTGAAAGTCGTCACGTAAGCATACATAAGCAAGAAAAATAAAAATAATTTTAGATATTTATGAAGTGTATTTGTTTATGTGTTGTGTGGCTCTAAAAAGAGCTGTTGTGTTTATTGGGAGATTTTAGCACCTACAAGTAAGTACTGATGCAGAGTCTTAAGTTTATGAGGAAGACTCTGTTCCCCTCACCTGTAAAATGTACACCATCTCTCCTATAGATGGCATGCATATTGAAACGCAGATTGTTGTTGTAAATGGACCCCATTCGGTAGTCTCGGAGAAAGGCAGAAACAGATTTATTCACATGTTTCCTAGCTTTTTCAAACTGTGGACTATAGTGGTTGGACCCCTTCCATTTCTGTCTTTGGCATATATTAGAATATATAAAGGGAGTTTTGGGGAACAGTGTCATCAATTGTGCAAAGGTGTCCTTCATAAGCATTTCCAGAGCTACCCCAGTCACAGTGCCTAGGTCATTCCCACCACAGTGCACAATTATGAGG
This sequence comes from Lissotriton vulgaris, assembly GCF_964263255.1. Taxonomy (NCBI): domain Eukaryota; kingdom Metazoa; phylum Chordata; class Amphibia; order Caudata; family Salamandridae; genus Lissotriton; species Lissotriton vulgaris. Next base: position 446,737,086 of record NC_141693.1, on the reverse strand, counting down.
TCAGGGTGCTGGAGATGCATAAAGGATTTAACCAATGGCATCAATTGGTGACACTTTAATCCTCTCTGTCCAATCCATTTAATGTCCACATTGGTAAACCTAGGTCCTTGTGAATTCTTTTCTGTTGTGCGTACCTTTGGCTCCAGAAAAAATAGCTGTGTCCCACAATCCACACTGTAAGCATTTTGAAGAGAGGTCTGGATGCACTCTGATGGCGTCTGTAAATGAAATGGTAGTTTGAAAAGTAAGATTTTTCTAAAATGGTGGACAACATGCAGTTTTGAAAAAAGAAAAGAAATGATTGGTTGTTTGACAACATTTTACAGAAAACTAGGTTGCATATTTCTGTTTTTTAAAAGCCCTATTTTTATTGGTTAAGAAAAAGTGATCAAAAAGAACATTACATCAAATAAGCTGGTATATTCTCCAGTCAAGCATACTTGCTGTTTCAATTTGCAACAATGTATGATGACCTTTTCACCTGTGTGCTGAGTTAGGTGTTCCCTGAAGTGTTTCTATGGTAACTGGCAGATTTTGGAATGGGGGAAGGGTTGAAAGTGTTGTTAGTTGCAAAGGTTTAGAATGTTAAACCAATAGAAATGTGTGTTTTATTTTCAATTCATGTGTACATGATTTTAATTGGTTATTTATATGTATGTATGTGTAAAATGAGAGGGAAAATGTTCCATTTGACGGTTCTGCTGCAAACACGGAACTAGAGAGATTCTGTACAAGAATATCTGCTGTGTGAGTGGTATTATTTTTAATCTACAGACCAATTAGAAAGGTGAGTTGATAAGTTGTATGGGAGTGTGTGCGGTGTATCTTTGTACATTAAGGAATTATGGGGTATATCAAGACAGGCAATAATATTATTGCCGTTTTATGAGTAGAAAACTACAGATAAAGCGGCGATAACGTTATCGCCTGTCTTGATGATATGCCCTTATATTCGTCCGTTATTAAACGTTTTATAGTAGTAAATGTGTTTTGCTATAATGCATGCTATTATGTTTTTTTGTTTAATATCATTTTGTGCGTCTCTGTACATTAAGGGATTATGGGCCATTTTATCAATAAAGGGCGATACATTATCGCCGCTTTTAACGGCAGGAAACTGCAGGTAAAGCGGCGATAATGGTCTCGATCCTATATCCTTGTGAATTCTCGTAGAAGCCCAGGTTATGGTCGTAACCTGGGCTTCTATGGGAATTCACAAGGATATATTATCAAGACCATTATCGCTGCTTTAGTGGAAGTTTCCTGCCGGTAAAAGCTGCAATAATGTATCTCCCTTTACTGATAATATGGCACTGACGGGCATATTATTAAGGACCAGTGTTAAAATTATCGACGTTTTATGGGCAGGAAACTGACGATAAAACGGTGAAAATGGGCTTGGTAATAAGGGGCATATTACCAACAAGTAGCGATATTTATCGCGAAATAGGCTTAGCGAGGATTTTTTTATTGCTGCCTATCGCTGGATATGTTAGCGGAGAAAACATGCTATTAGAAAAGTTTTTCTCCCTTGTGCTAAAATATCCAGCAATAGTGGCGAAATGCGTGAATATCGCTGAGAATACAGTGATATTCACGCATTAACGACTAAATGCTCTTAGCCATGTTATCCACATCCCATTGGATAACATGGCTAAGAACTGGACTGGGCAGGTGTTAGTATTTGGAGATATTCGCGTTTAGCGCAAATATTTCCGTTGCTATGCCTGCCTTGCTAATAGGCGATAGCGACGTTAGCGACTGCTTTCAGCCGCTAACTGGTAGGGTACCCCCACTTTGCATGTCATTAGCGATAAACATCGCTGACATGCAAAGCGGGCCCCAAACCGCTCGCTATCGCCTAAAAGCTGTCGCTAACATCAGTTAGCGACAGCTTGCTAATAGGGTGATAGAACTATCGCCGCTTAGCGGCCGAGGCTGCTAAATCGGCGATTGAAAAGAAAATTGTTTATTTTAGTAATCAATAGAGTTAGTTCACTAGATAAGCGAATCCATTTAATGAAGTCCACAAGTAAGTGGAGAAGATTAATTAACAGAAGTAATTTTTGTGAGCTTTTTTCGGGTGAATGGAAACATAGTTCAAGTTCTGAGCCTTTTTTGTAATGAAGAAAGTTATCTTCAGAGTAATGATTTGTTGCATGCAGTTGACAGTGGTCGTGCTTATGAGGTTAGAAATGGTTGTCCTATTGAGAAAGAGAAAATTGTTTCTAGAAATGCAGAAGAGGTGTTAGCTGGTGAAGTTTTAGGGAGAGGTCCTAAAGCTATGTGTACACTTGGAATTGTAGTAGTATTTGCAGCGTGCGGCAAGAATCTATTGATTTTAACCCAAATTCTTACGTAATTATACTGAGAAAAGTGTTAAACAAAAGATTAAGATGTTGCAAGCACTAAACCCTTGCAGCGTGAGAGAAAATACTGGTTTGCAAGGTCATTCTCTGGCTTGTCTTTCTAAAAAAGTATGTCGAAGTAGTTTCCACCGTTTCAGGATGTTAGTAGTTCATCATAATCAGATGAGGAAATTAGTCAGAACATTGTATTACTCGAAAATCCAGCACTAATGTTAAAAAAGTTGAACAGTGCTCTTTTGCATGGATCTGTATCAGATGTAACAAATGTTTGTGATGAAATACAGATTAGTTACTTTGGTACTCAGGAAGACAGTGGAGAAAGTGAGAAATAAATAGAAGAAAACGTGGAAGAGAATGTAGGACAGTGCAGTGTAGAAAATTTTGAACAAGAAATGATACAGTTTAAGGTGATTTCAGGTGAAAGGCCAAATTTTTCTTGTATCTGTTGTCGATGAATTCATTATTAAAATCAGACCAGGACTGTTGATCAGTATGTAAAAAGTGAAAAGGAAAATATTAATGAATTAATGAGTGGAAGGATTTTGCAACTTATTTGTTGGTAGAGAATAGTTTTGATTTGGGTTCTGATCAGCGTGTTTGTAAATATTGTTATAACAAATTAGATGAGAACAAAATGCCTGCTAGAGCTGTGCATAATAATCTTGAGTTGGTAAATATTCATTCGGAACTGATGGATTTAAATACCTATGAGTCTATTCTTATTCAATGTGTGCATCCATTTCAGGCTATTGTTCGTATGGAGCCTAAGACAGGAAAATTGCCTCCTTCTGATTTACAGAGAGGATTAAAGGGAAGAGTTGTATATTTGCCTCTAGATTTAAAGAAAAATATTGAAACTATTGGTGTAGAAAATGTAGTTATTCCTGTTAATGGCGTTCCTACTAAGAGTAAGAAAATCTGGCAAGAATTAGTGGATGTTAGGAAAGTTAAAAAGGCAACGTTGTATCTGGTAATAAATAATCAATATTACAAAAATGTGTATGTGGGAGATGAAGAAATAACTGTACAAGAAGATAGTGACTTGCCATCTGGACAAATTGAAAAAGTGGATGTGTCCAGAACTGAAGAAATCTACGAACATTACAGTGTTCATCCATTGCATTCTAAAGAAATGATGGGGAATGCTGTACAGTTATTTCAAATGAAAGAAGCAAAAGGAAGTCCCATTAGTGTATGGGAAAAAAGCTTTGAAGCTCGTTGTTACCCACAGTTGTTTCCTACAGGAAAAGGAGGACGATATGATGAACGACCTATGCAGATTCCTGCATCTGAATACCGGACATCAAGATTATATGCAGAAGATCCAATATTTTGACAATGTATTCCGTATTTGTTTCATCTTTTGTTTGAGAGTGATTTGTCTGAAATTTCTTATGCAGTAAACCATATATTGAAAACGGGTGCATATCTGCTAAATGTTTCGGCAAAGGAATTTATGGATAAAGTTCAGCAGAAAGATAATGTTCGGAATCTCAGCTGATTAATCTGATGGCATGTCAGCGTGGTACTAATGAGTGCTGGTACAGTCGTCATGGAGAACTCAAATGTATGCTAAGGAACTTAGGAACTCCTACATGGTTCCTTACTCTAAGCTTTGCTGAATATGCTTGGGATGATTTACTTCAATTTCTTCGAGAGGCAAATCCAAATATACTAAATATCGAATACAAGACACCTGGAGAATTGTGCTCTTTGGATCCTGTTAATGTGTGCAGGTATTTCAATCATATATTCGAAGCTATGATGTCTTTTAGCACCAATTAAAAAAATCTTCCTCTTGGAGAGGTTCTGGATTTCTTATGGAGAAAGGAGTATCAAGCAAGAGGTGCTCCTCACATACATATGCTATTATGGATCAAAGATGCTCCCAAATTTGGAACAGACTCAGATGATACTGTGTTGTCTTTTATTGAAGAATGTGCTACATGTGAAGTACCCAAAAGTACACAAGATAAGGACTTAAGACAACAAATCTTATGATTCCAAAGCCATTGTTGTGGGAAATACTGTCGTTGAAAGTACAAATCTAAGGACAAATTCTACAGCAAATGCTGTTTTGCATTTCCTCGACCTTTAATATCGAAAGGAAGAGTGAACAGTTTTATGTCATCTTTGCGACATACTATCACAAGAAACTCTCCTAAAAATACCTACAACTTAAGAAGAAATGAAGAGTCAAAATACATAAATGACTACAACCCAGTCATTTTGTCCATGTGGAATGCTAATATGGATATTCAATATGCTGCAGACAATTCCATTGCTGTTGCTCGATATGTGACATTGTACATAACAAAGTCAGAAAAGACGGAATTGAAGGAAATGTGGGAAGAGATTTCCCATGAGAAGAGTCTAAGTAAGAAATTAAACAGTTACAGTTTGAAGATGTTATCTGGAGCGTATGAATGCTCGGATCGCTTATCATCTACAAGTCTGTACTCTAAATCTAGAAGAATCATTTGGGTGAGTCTGGGTCTTGCTGAAACACAAAACCTTCTTAGTTCTTAAATCTGTACAAGAAATTGAATATTTAGCTGAAAAAGAGCCAGAAAGTACAGATATTGTGAAAACAAATATGTTGGATACATATTATCCAAATAGAAGTCATCATCTTGAGAACATTTGTCTCTATGAAGTGCTGCAAAACTATATTTTTAAACAGAATATTACCGAAAATATCATTGATTGGTTCCGAAGGATGTCTGGTGAAACAAAGAAAAGGACACCTGACAAAAGGGAATTTTACTATTTAGCTCTTTTGCAACTTTTCAAGCCATGGCGTTCAGAATTGGAGCTACTTGGAGATTTTGAGAGCTATGAAGATTCCTTCAATGCAACTAAAGATACTATGCAATGTCCTGTTTTTGCTAATTATGTGAAAATGTTGAATGACGAAATTGAGCAAGAAGCTACAATTGCAGCTGAGATTGCTAGAGACAGTTCTCAAGACAGTCAAACTTCTGCACCATTGAGTCAGAACCCATTAGGAGAACAAATTGTTCTAAATGAAGCAGCAACTGCTATGGAAGAGGTGGAAACAGCAATGTAGCAACATCAAGAAGATGTAACAAACTTAGGAAACATGGAAGAACAACTAAATCTTCAGCAGAGAGAAAGTGAGAGAACAGATTGACCATGGATTACTTCATGAGAAGAAAGAATGCTCTTGCTCATCATTTGAACCTATCTGTATGTATGTGAGTGGACAAGCTGGAACAGGAAAAAGTTTTTTCATTAAAGTAATCACAAGTTTTCTACCGAAAATAACTAAGTCACATTTGTCTTGTGTTGTCACTGCTCCAACTGGATTAGCAGCTCACAATATTAAAGGAATTACTTTACATCGTTTATTATTGCTACCAGTAGAGCATGACAACAAATTAGAATACCACAAGCTATCTGGAGAAGCTTCTTGTGAAGTTTCAAGAGTGTTGAGGAAAATGAATCTTCTCATTATTGATGAGGTAAGCATGTTCTCAAACTTAATCTTTGCCTTTGTGCATTTAAGAATGCAGCAAATTCTTAGAACAGAGTTTGACATACTATTCGAAGGAAAACATGTCATAGTTTTTGGAGATCTTCTACAACTTTCTCCTGTAAAAGGACAGCCAGTGTTTAAAACACTAGTGCATGAAGATACTAGAAAGTCTTTGGGGAGTATTGGCAATGTAAACATTTGGTCATATTTTCAGTATAAGGAACTTACTACAAATATGCAACAGGCAAATGATGTTGATTATGGAACTATTCTTTAAGATACAAGAATTGGAAAATTGACCAAACATGCAAACTAACTTTACAGAGACGATTACTTTCCAATTTGTTTCCAAATGCAAATATTGTCCTAGAGAAAATATACATGAGAATTGCAGAAAACAAATCTGTAATCTGCTTAATGCCAACACTGTGTGAATGTTCTATATTCAATGAAGAAATGTTAAAGTTGGAAAATGAAGAAATTATAAAATTGGAAGCAATTGATAAAATAGAACATGAAGGAATCAGTATTATTTTGAGTGAAAAGTTGAAGAGCAAATTGGATTGTTTAGAGAAATCGATAAGTAAAACTGTTGGTTTAGAAAAGAATTTATATGCATGTGTAAATTTTAGGGTAATTTTGCGACGTAATTTGAATGTAGAACAAGGTTTAGTAAATGGAGCAATAGATAAAATTGTTGATTTTGTTAATTATGTAAATAGAGGTGGGATTCAATTTTTTTTAATCAAATTCGATTAAATTGCTGAAGTACAACAAGTTAGTCATTGTGCAGCTCATTTTTTGCTTGTAAAAGATTTGTATGTCTGCAGAAACAGTTTCCTGTTTGTTTGGCATATGCGGTGACCATTCATAAATCTCAAGGTTTAAGTGTAGATTGTGCTTTAGTGAATATTGGAAGTACCGTGTTTAAAGATGGTATGACATATGTTGCTTTGTCTCGAGTCAGAACTTTATCTGGATTGTTCTTGATTGATTTTTAAGAGACAAAAGTTTGGGCAGATGCAAATTGTCTGAAAGAGTATAATAGGCTAAAAAGAGAATATGCACCCAATTTAGGTCAATATCCAGGAGTTGAAAAGCGTGTGGTAGGTAGAAAAAGAAGATTTGAGAATATCTGTTGTGAAACTGTAGAGAAAGAAAAAAAACAAGATGAAGTTGCGCTTGCAAGCAAAAAGAAAAAGGACAGTGTTGAAGAGAATGTTGGTTATCGGTTTGAAAATAGTTTTGGTGTCAACTGCTATGCTAATGTAGTTGTTAATGTTGTTTTTTTCTTGAAAGTTTGCAACAGCAAATTGTAGAAAATCGGGACAAAAGAATCTGTTCATTGTTGAATTCTGTTTATGAGAAATTTAGTAGTGATAAAAGTAAAATACAAAGTGTTACTGATATTCGAATTGTTTTGGACATAAGTTCTGGTTGTACTCAATTATGCAGAATATACACCAAGGTTGTCAGGAATTTTAATGCTTATGCTTGGTGTCCTGGAAGATGAAGATATAGATATTGAAAACCTTTTTGGCCTTTCTTATAAATGTCAACATGACTGTCAAAATTGTTTGTTTACGTGTACCACTGACATAGACACTAAGATATTCACATATTTGACATTACCTTTTTTTTAAGTTCAAAAGAATTTTATTTGATAATAATAAAAAGAGAAAAACAGGTGTCAAAGCAAAATATAATGGAATACAAAGTTAAAGACTCTTAAGCAAGAAAATAAAAAAAAAGAACATAAGTATACAGATGCATTTGCAATAAGAAAGAAATTTGGGTACAAAGTGAAAAATAAGGTAGAGATATAGGAGAAATACATGAGCGTAAAATATGGCAATCATAAAAACATTGGGAAAATTTAAGAAAGTGATACAGTGAAGGATAAATGGAATGTATCGAGCGATTAAGGGGGTTTGAGAACTTCTTGTTGTGGAGGCAGAGGATGGAACAAACGTTTACTGCAAGAGTCCAAATAAAGTGTAACTGGAGTCCATAAGTCCATGCGTTTGACAGCCAAACATGCCGGGAAAACATGAGTGGTATCGAGCCTGTGGTTATGGCAGACATTAAACCACCATGCTTTGAAAGAGATTTTGGAGAAATCCTTCCAGTTAACTGTTAATTGTTGGAAAGCAGCAGCAAGTAAAAGGTCAACAATCTGGGGTTTTAAGTCAACATCATCCCAGCAAGGGGAAAGGCTACCCATAAAAATATGTGTGTGGGAAAAAGGTATAGAAGTATGGAAAATCACATTAACCTGAGCCCAAACCTGTAACCAAAAACTAAAAACTACGAACGTGAGTACATAAAAATAACATGTGGAATAAGTCAGTGTTAGGAAAGCGTTTGTGTAGGTCAGAGGGTGTGAAGAGGAGTCTATTATAAATAAAAAATAAAGTCTGAGTGAGTGTTGCTGCTCTTGAAGATTTACGGAGTTTGGTCCAGATTTTGTCCCAGAAGGGAACTGACCAAGAGACAGACAAGTCATGCTCCCAGGACTCCTCGACTTTGGATTTAGGTCTTGGAGCCTCACTAGCGTGAAGGTATTTATAAATAGCAGTAGCTTTTGGTGTAGTGCGTAAGAAGGAGTGGAGTGAGGAAGTGGGTGTGGATGAGGGAGAAGGAGGGTTGGGTTGAGTGAGGAGATCATATTTCAATAAAACTGCATTTTTAAGCGATTGATATTTGCGTGCGAAGGAGGTGGGTAAGTCATAAAGGATGCGAAGTTCATGAAAAGATAGAAAAGAGGAGTTGGAAAAAAGTTGGGAAATCCATTGCAGCCCTTGAGTATGCCAAGATTTCCAGAAAAAGGGTCTGTCCCGGATGAGTAAGGAGGTGTTATGCCATATGGGGGAGGATAGGAAATCGGCAATAGTGGTAGGGGGTGAATGAGAGGAGGACAGGAGTATTTTTGTGGTAAACTTATGAATCGGGGTAGAAACAGATGCAGGTTTACGAGAGAAGGAGAGGTATTCGGAAAAAGAGAAGGGAGATAGAAGGAGGCGTTCAAGTTTGGCCCATAATGGACATGGGGTGTCAGGATCTTGGAGCCAAAAAGAGGCTTGTCTTAATTGGAACGCCTTGTGATAGGCTGGGAAGTCAGGGAAGTTAACCCCACCCTCTGATTTAGGACGAATCAAGCGCGCCAAGGACATTCGTGGTTTCTTTTTGTTCCAGAGAAAGGAGATTAGAATGGAGTTGATCTGTTTGAAAAATTTGGATGGGATAGGGACCGGAATATTAGAGAGCGTGTATAAAACAATGGGGGATAGCATCATTTTTATAGTGTCTAGACGGCCCCACCAGGAGAGGTAAAGAGGATGCCATTTGGACGTGAGATCTGTCAATTTTTGAATACATTTGGACATACACAGGGAAACAGTATCTGGGATGGCGGGGGCAACATGCATTCCAAGGTACTTGATATGGGAAGGTTTCCATGTGAAATTGGAGGCGACAAAATCTGGCTTGAATGTAAATTTGGTTAAAGGAAGGATCTCGCATTTGTCATTATTAAGTTTATAACCAGAGATTTGGCAATAGGCATGGACTTCGGTAAGAAAAGCAGGAATGGAGACAGAAGGGTTGGAGACAAATAACAGAATGTCATCCGCATAAGCAGCTAGTTTGATGTGGGAATCTGATAGTTGGTAACCATGGATGGAGGGGTTTTGACGAAGCTTGGAGAGGAAGGGTTCTAAAGCCAAGTTAAAAAGAAAGGGGGATAGGGGACATCCTTGACGAACACCTCTTTTTAAATCAAAAAATGAAGAAATTTGACCATTGGCACAAACCGCTGCGCATGGGTTAGAATAAAGCAGTGAAATTAAAGACGTAAAAACAGGACCAAAACTGAACCATTCGAGGGTATGAAACAGATAAGTCCACTCAACCCTATCAAACGCTTTTTCAGCGTCCAAAGCAATGACCGCAAGAGGGTGAGGTAAAGGGCGGGATTTAGAGAGAATGTTAAATAGGAGTCTGGTGTTGTCAGTAATAAATCGGCCTTTGACAAAGCCGGACTGTTCTTCACCCAATAAGTCTGGAAGAAGAAGGTCGAGTCGAGCTGCAAGAGATTTTGCAAACATTTTGTAATCAATATTGACCAGAGAAATCGGCCTGTAATTTTTGCAGTGTTGAGGATCCTTCCCCTCCTTAGGTATGAGGCAGATATGAGCGTCTGAAAAAGAGCCGGAGGAGGAACCCAAGGAAAGGAAGGTGCCAATAAGGGAATGGAGTCTGGGTATAAGAAGCTTTGAAAAGTGAAGAAAGAATTCCACCGTGAAGCCGTCGGGCCCAGGGGCTTTGTCTTTTTGGAGGGTTTGAAGTGCTTTGAGTAATTCTTGTTGGGATATATCGTGTTCTAATTGAGAAAGGTCAAGTGGAAAATGTGATGGTTTTTGTATGGTGGAGAAAAATGTGTCTAGTGAGTGGGAAGATGGCTGAGTTTCAGAAGAATATAAGGTCTTGTAGAAAGTAGAGAATGCAGTGAGAATGTCTGCGTCTGTGTGTTTAAGGTTCAAGTCAGTGTCGTAGATAGATTCAATGTTTAGTTTGTTGTGTTTCACCTTTAGATAATTGGCCAAGATCTTGCCAGCCTTATTTTTGCCCCCATAGAACTTGGCACTAGATTTTAATAAATATAATGATGCATCATCAGTGGATTTTTTGTTAAATTTCATCTTAGCGCTGATAAGGGCGGTTAGAGTTTGCTGTGAGCGGGAGGTAAAATAAGAATGCTCCAATCTCTTAATATCTAGAAGGATGGTTTTAGTAGCTTCTCGAGCAGCTCTACGTTTTTTAGCAACAAAGCCAATGATAAAGTCCCTCGCTGCCGCTTTAAAAGCATCCCAAATAGTATGTTTAGGAACAAGAGAATTATCGTTTAGGGCAAAGAATTCATGGGAGAAAGAGGTGAAGGCGGTAGTAAATTTGGGGTCTAGGAGAAGAGAATTGTTGAAACGCCAACGTTTAGGGCCTGTTGATTTGGGTAAGAGATCTAATTGAACTAATGTAGGGGCATGGTCAGAAAGTAAAATTGGACCTATTTCTGCATAAGAGAGAGTTTGGGCAAGATTGTGGGTAACAAAAATTTAATCAATTCGGGATTGGGAATGATGACATGGGGAGTAGAAAGTAAATTCTTGGAGATTCGGATTACAAAGACGCCAAGCATCGGTGAGTTTATGTTGGGAGATGGTTTGGGAGAAGGATTTGTGAGGTTTGTTAGGAATGAAATGTGCCTTGGAGTTCCTGTCTAAAAAGGGATCCAGGGGCTGATTGCAGTCTCCCGCTAAAATGAAATTATCATCAATGAATCTGGTGACATGCTGGGAAAATGAATGCCAGAAAGTGGGATCACCAGTGGTAGGGGCATATACATTTAGAAGAGAGATTGGAACATTCTTAATAGAGAGTTTAACATAAGTCCAACGGCCTTCAGTATCTGACTCTTGAGCAATCATAGAAGGAGAAAGAGCTTTGTGACATAGAGTAGCAACTCCATTGCGCTTACCATCCCCAGGGGAAAAATAAACATCACCCACCCAACTTCTTTTCAACTTAACAGATTCTTCAGCAGACAAATGGGTTTCTTGCAAAAAAGCAATGTCCACATTTAAACGCGAAAGATGAGACAAGATTCTTTGTCGTTTGATAGGTGAGTTGATGCCCTTAACATTCCAAGTGATTATTTTAAGAGACATATCATATCAAAGAAGAGGAAAAAAAAGAAAAGCAGAAGAAGATAATAAAAAAGTACTGAACGAAGAAGATGCGGAAAAAATGAAAAGGTAGTCCAGGGACATATCATATCGAAGAAAAAGAAGAAAACAAAAGAGAGAGGAGGGGGTGCAAAGGAGACCAAAAGAATTGAAAAGCCAAGAAGAAGAAGAGAGTCGATAAAAAGCAGTGCAGTATAACAGAGATTAAAAGGATGAGGGAAGAAGAAATAGGGTGAGGAAAAGAAAAGTGGAAGCGAGTTGTGTAGAGGAGAGGATAAGGTAGTCCAAGAAGTAGTCAGAATAAGAGATATAAGACAACAATAGAAGAGTATTCGAGTACCAAGAAGAAGAGACACCTGTGAAACAGATAAGATTGGGAGACGTAAAAGCGAAAAAGATACAAGGAGGAAAGTGAACAACTGGAAGGAAAAGGAAAACATACTTACGAAGGGTAGAGATGGGGAGGGTTGATCACCAGGGGAAGGGTACGCGAGGAGATGAATGAGGGGGGAGCGCCAGGCAAAGGAAGCAAGCGTCCGATGCAAACGAACCAACAGGTCGGGGGAATGACGCCAGACATATGGTAAAACCTGCAAGGAGAAGGGAGGAAAGACAATAATGAACGAGACGAATGAGAGAGGGTGAGAACAGACAATAATGAGTAGCAAAAAGGTACGCAAATAGGCAGCAGTAAACAATGCTAAATAACGAACAGGGAGAGAAGAAAAACGAAGGGGAATGAGGAGGAGAACAGGAGAACATGAGAACAGGAGCCGCCTGAGAACATATGGCTGAGATACCCGCCACCCCCTCTCAACACAATCCCCAAAAGGAGGGAAACCGGACACATTTCTTGAAGTTTTTGGAAGTGGGAGGGAGTGACCCTCCCGGCCGTATTTATTAAAACAAAATTAAAACATTAAACGTTTCATGTTATGTACAATTTCATTACCACATTGCGCTGTTTGGCTAACTTTAACATATTCTCTAATACAGAGGTTCTCCTAGCCGAACTAGCATCCTACAAAACATTCTCTAGAAATATTGAAATTGTACATCCTAACGTTTAAGGGCCAACGGCAAGGTCATAACCGGTGTCAAGATCCCTAACCAGACTTACCCCTCCCACTTGGGAGGGGCGACAGCACGGAGGCTTACCTCAAGTGCAACTACTACCAATTTCCCTTGACTTGACGGGGGCACTTAAGAACTCGACGCCAGTTAAAGGTCGTTCGAATACTCGTGTGAGGTATCTAGAAGGTACCGTAGACCTTCCCCCAACCCCACACAACTTACCGCATCTGCCGTCGCAGATGTCACTGGCCCCGGGAAATTCCCCAGGAGGGGGCTGTAACCCCTCCTACACAGGAAGGGGCCTTGACCGCCTTTCCTTTACTTCCGGCGACCCATCCTTAGAAGGGACCGCCTCCCCATTGAGGGGCCAATGGCCACCTCACCCGAGCGCTCCCATCCGTGTTGGGTGACGCCCACTCATAGGGATCTTCTAATTAGTGCTCACCGATCATGACCTTACCGCCTACCAAAATTAAATACGACAATGCTAATAAAACCTACGAAAACATTGGTCACTACGACCGAAAGAGCATGCTTAAAATTCCACACTATATCGAATCATTTTAATCGCAAAACCTACACAACATACACCAGTCTTTATTATAACCAACATCAACATGATACTATCACAACCTGTAAACGAAACAGAAACATAATTATCGATCAACTTTATTACAAACAACTGGCTGTCCTCAGGGGCTGGTGGGTGGGTCAAAATTGGCTCTTCGTTCTGTCCCGAGCTCACGTGTAGCGAGGAGGTGCAGCTTCAGAGCACAAGAACAAGAGGACGTCTTCCAGTCTTGCGTCCCTTCTTATCCGTCTTCAGGGCGGGCGAAAACCCGCCCCTGCCTGCCCTGAGGGCGTGGCTGGCTGCGTCAGTGTCTAGGCCAGCCCACTCTAGGGCGGGAAAAAGCGCGCCCCGGCTACGCCGCTTCGGGCATACCAGCCGAGACGCGCCTCCCGCCCAAAAATGGCTTCCCGGGGGGATCGAGGCACTCCGCCATACGTTCGGGGGGACCGAGTGGTCGCCCCTTTCCATATGGCTGAGATACCCGCCACCCCCTCTCAACACAATCCCCAAAAGGAGGGAAACCGGAAACATTTCTTGAAGTTTTTGGAAGTGGGAGGGAGTGACCCTCCCGGCCGTATTTATTAAAACAAAATTAAAACATTAAACGTTTCATGTTATGTACAATTTCATTACCACATTGCGCTGTTTGGCTAACTTTAACATATTCTCTAATACAGAGGTTCTCCTAGCCGAACTAGCATCCTACAAAACATTCTCTAGAAATATTGAAATTGTACATCCTAACGTTTAAGGGCCAACGGCAAGGTCATAACCGGTGTCAAGATCCCTAACCAGACTTACCCCTCCCACTTGGGAGGGGCGACAGCACGGAGGCTTACCTCAAGTGCAACTACTACCAATTTCCCTTGACTTGACGGGGGCACTTAAGAACTCGACGCCAGTTAAAGGTCGTTCGAATACTCGTGTGAGGTATCTAGAAGGTACCGTAGACCTTCCCCCAACCCCACACAACTTACCGCATCTGCCGTCGCAGATGTCACTGGCCCCGGGAAATTCCCCAGGAGGGGGCTGTAACCCCTCCTACACAGGAAGGGGCCTTGACCGCCTTTCCTTTACTTCCGGCGACCCATCCTTAGAAGGGACCGCCTCCCCATTGAGGGGCCAATGGCCACCTCACCCGAGCGCTCCCATCCGTGTTGGGTGACGCCCACTCATAGGGATCTTCTAATTAGTGCTCACCGATCATGACCTTACCGCCACAGGTCCGGATAGTTGACCGGCTATCCGGACCCCCCACAAAACTCCTACCTAAAGGTCATGTTTTAACGTCTTTAACCAAGCTAAGAAGTCTCCTATGAGTAACTCATTCCCCACCCGCGACAAATGCACACCATCCCCCAAATACATACTGTCATCATTAATACAACTATGCGAGATAGAATGCAATGTCTTGGAACGGAACAACCTACTCACTTTGTTATTAAGTTTTCTAACAGAATGGTTCAAAGCAGGAATCGAGATAGCCCCCCGCCACACTTTTCGTGGGATCATATGAGACCACGCAATTATGCACCCCGGAACTTTCCTCGCCAACCAACTTACAGTGGAAAGCATTGCCTCTAGGAGAAGTCGTCTACCGGTGGTGACCAAATCATTGCCCCCTAAATGTACTATGACTATAGACGGCGGTGACCTCGTCCGCCCTAACAAACTCTCAAAGAATGCTTGAAACTGGTGAATACAGAGACCGCCTCTTCCGTAGAAGGACACTCTGTACCCGTATTCCCCAGGTACGTGAATCATGTCACCTGCTTCGAATACGTCTGCGGCACGCCTCACGTATGAGTGGCCCACGACCCACACCTCCTTTCTCACAGCCGGTGATGTCTGACCGCTGGCCTGGTGTTGGGTCGACTGCATAGTCCGCCCTGCCTCGTAGGCTTGCGCAACTGAAAACCAAACAAAAGACAAGAAGCGTGAGTGCATTATTACAGCTTCACAACATGTGCAACCGCACATATCTCTTATAACAATTGGAGGACCAACGCCCCACTCGTTTTACTTGTTCAACATTAAGACCCCTGGCTGTAGCTTCAGTGGCAGCCCCTATCCGAAAGGAATGGGTCCCGAATTCGCCCGGGTCTAAGCCCGCTGCGGTAATAGACATCGCAAGCACCCGCTGAAACTGAAACTTCGTCAGTGGGGTGGCGTCCGCGTGTCTCAACAATGTCCCCCCCCATGATGCCACCCTTCGAGCTAGGTAATCTTCTAAACACTGTACCGGACACATGGAGGACCCGGGGATCCTGCGAATGATCGTGCAGTCCCCCATCCCATCTTGATCGGTCTTGGACCTGACAAAGGAGACAATCATCGCTTCACCCCTGATCTGAACGTGTTCCCGGCACAAACCCCCCACCACATCCTGTTTGTTCCTTGCAACCAGCTCACTTATCCTCATCGCCCCGTGAAATGCCAGCGTAAATGCAGCTCGGAACAAACATGCCTCGAACTGAGACGAGCATGTGGTGGGGAGTGCGGCCAGCAACTGGGACAACCTATCCAGACCTATCGGTCGCCTCTCATCTACTCTGCGACCCTCCAGGCGTTGCCACCCACGCAGCGCCTTTTGTACCACAAAAGACGCTGTCGGGTCCTGGACATTATGGGCCCTGGCAACAAAGGAAATGGCAGCACGATGCCTTTGGGCCGTAGCCACCGACTTCCCAGCCCTACGCAAAGACATCAGAAAATGTACTACCCATTCCTCCTGACCCCAAAGCCCCTCTCTCTCAGTCCCCAAAAAGGCTAAATAGGCCCGAAACGCCCCTTCATATGCCTTCCTCGTCCTTGGCGCTAGACTCTCTCCCACGAGGTGACGAAGTTCGGGGCACCGAGAGACCATAGAGCTTCGGGGAAGGGTGCCGGCTCTGGGTCCGCTGAGGGAAGGAAACCCGAGAAAGCCTGCATTTGAAAACGAGACAGTGCATCAGCCGCCTGATTCATCACCCCTGGGACATGTTTTGCTCTGAATATCACGTTCAGTTGCATACACAGTAAGACAATTTCTTTGAGCAGCCTTAAAATCAGTTTACAACGGGCTGCCTGACTATTGATGCATTCTACAACGGTCATATTGTCAGACCAAAACACGACAGAATGATCTTTGAACCCTTCGGGCCAGGTTCTGAGGGCCACCAGAATGGGAAACAGTTCAAGGAAAGCAATATTACTCGTCAGCCCCCCTTCATGCCACCATGGGGGCCACCTTTGTGCCGACCATTTCGTGCCGAAGATGGCGCCAAAGCCCATGCTCCCCGCTGAATCTGTCCATAGACCAAGCTCTTCAGAGGACACGGCTGGCTTGTTCCAGACGACTCGACCATTGAAGTCCGCCAAAAATGCTAACCAAATACGCATGTCCTGGCGGACCTCAGCCGACAGTCTCGTGCGATGATGACCCTCCTTTAGGCCAACCATCGCTTGGGCAATTGAACGGGAAAAGGGGCGAGCCATTGGGATCACCCTTAGGGCAAAATTCAACTTCCCCACCAATTGTTGCAACTGATTCAGCGTAACCTTAGATGCATTTATACATACTTGCAGGGCTGCCCTGAATTTCGACACTTTGGTAGCTGGTAAACGAAAACAACCCTCACTAGAGTCCAACTCGATCCCCAAAAACTCGAGGCAAGTCGTGGGACCCACAGTTTTACCCGGTGCCAATGGCACGCCAAATTGACCCATTAACACACAAAATTCAGCCAAGGCCTGGGCGCACTCGTGATTTCCGGCGGGCCCAAGGAACAGAAAGTCATCAAGGTAATGCATTACATTTCGGAAACCCGTCTTCTTGGTGAATACCCATTGCAGAAAAGTACTGAATTTCTCGAAATATGCACAGGATATAGAGCATCCCATCGGCAATACACCTATCCAAGTAATATGATCCCTGAAACATGAATCCCAGAAGACGCTGGTCATCTGGGTGTACCGGGAGCAACCGGAAGGCTGACTCGATATCTGATTTCGCCATCAACGTCCCGGGCCCCAGGCGATTCAAAATGGCCACTGCTTCATCAAATGATGCGTACCGCACCGAACATACCTCTGGATCAATTGCATCGTTCACCGAAAGACCATGTGGAGCTGACAGATTATGAATTAAACGAAACTCACCTGGGTCCTTCTTCGGGACCACCCCTAACGGAGAACAGACGAAATACGGTACCGGGGGTACACTAAACGGGCCGGCGACCCGACCCCGGTTAACCTCTTTCCGGATCTTATCTTGCACTACAGTTGTATGCTGCAAGACGGAAAGTTGATTTCTGCATGTCCCGACGCCCTGAAAGTCCCCTACCGGGATGCGGAAACCATATGAAAAACCGTTCCGCAGCACCCCAGCAGAAGTACGATCTGGGTATTCACTGAGCCAGGGAATCATCGCCAAGGTATCAATCGGGGTTGGTAAAGGCGCCCCTCGGACTATATTAGACCTGTTTGGCGCCTCCTCTACCCCCATTCTCACCCGTTCTGGCTCTGCACGAGGACTCAGGATGGGACGACCCACAATTACTACATTCGTGTTTGAATTTACAGGATCCCGGAGGCCTAGTACATTTACCTTTGTTGAAATTGAAGCAGAAACCCCTTTTCCCTGTATTGCCGGCAGGTCTCGAGTAATCGTCGGTACTCGTACCTGACCGAAAGGGCGTCCCTGCATTTTGGCGGGAGTATTCACCAACATTGCTCCCCACCAATGGCATTTTCAACATCCCTGACTCTTTCATTTTATCCCATGTCAAAGAATCATAACAGTCCCAAGTTAAACTTTTGTTATGCTCTTTTTCTTTCCTGAAAAGGTTGTCATAACAGAACCAATGGTTACCTTGATATGATGTCGAGTAACCCATAATTCGTGACTGATAAATTGGAAACTCAGGTAGCAACTCAGGCCTACGTTCCCCCAAAATTGATGTAAAAATACCCCAGGCATTGCCCCAGTTGCCAATATTCTCATTTACCTTAAAGGCGGCCATTTTCGCGCGCCAAACACTCGGATGCATTAGGTCCTTCTGACTCTTAACATGCTCCACTTCATAATGATCGACAAGCAAGGAGAAAATGTTCACGTATTCCCCCGCCCAAATCTTTTCCTTTATTACCAAAGGAACATGTTGACCCAATTTCTCTCTACGAGAGGGTGCTGACTCGTCCCTTGCGATCGGCAATGGCCGCTTACCTGCACCGGACGCTGCTTCCGTCACTTGTGGCTTGTCTATCACTGCCGCCGGTGCGGGCACCTTGGCTGCGTCTCTTTTTCCACGCAACTGTTTCATCAGCGCCTGTGCCTCGGCAGCCGTGGCGCCCTCACTACTATCACCCAACCACGCTGCTAGCTGTGCCGCCAGCTCGGGGGGCATATCCTCGTTAGATGTCGGGGTGACGACGACGGGGATCGGATTCCCCTCCATCGGTACCGGGGTCGGCGCCTCGAGCGGAGCAGAGGGAACCGGGACGTCTCCCCCGGCCGGAACCCTTCTTGGCCTCTTGGGTTTCCCTCCAGCCGGTGGACGCCCCGATCCCTCCTCCCCGTCTCGCTCCGCCAGTCGCTTCTTTATCTCGGACATCTCCTTGACGAGGACCCGAACCATCTGCTCAGTCGTCATTCTCTTCGCGCCTTTCTTGGGCATCTCTCCGACAAAGTATCTAGAAGACAAAAGAAAAGATCAAAACGCTCAAAATTGGCTCTTCGTTCTGTCCCGAGCTCACGTGTAGCGAGGAGGTGCAGCTTCAGAGCACAAGAACAAGAGGACGTCTTCCAGTCTTGCGTCCCTTCTTATCAGTCTTCAGGGCGGGCGAAAACCCGCCCCTGCCTGCCCTGAGGGCGTGGCTGGCTGCGTCAGTGTCTAGGCCAGCCCACTCTAGGGCGGGAAAAAGCGCGCCCCGGCTACGCCGCTTCGGGCATACCAGCCGAGACGCGCCTCCCGCCCAAAAATGGCTTCCCGGGGGGATCGAGGCACTCCGCCATACGTTCGGGGGGACCGAGTGGTCGCCCCTTTCCACAACAAGAACAATCAAAAAGACATTCAACCATGCACGACAAGCATGCAGATTAACTGAAATTGCAAAGCTTTAACACGCAGAAATCATGGCGGGAAAGCTGAGGAGGAGCTAGAGAAGTCCATATCAGAGGCTTGAGTTGCATTCAAAAAGCTTCGTAGGCGAACAGGATCTTCATATGTCGTAGTTTTGTTGTTGTAGGTCACTCGGAATAGGCATGGGTGGAAAAGACCGTATCTGGCTCCAATGGCACGAAGTTCTGGTCGCATGTCCAAGAAGGCCTTGCGTCGAGTAGCTGTAGCCCTTGCATAATCCTGTGCAAAGAAGAGGTTGGAGCCTGACCATTGCAATCGAGGTGAGGCACGGGCCGCTGAAATTACTTTGAGGAGGTCAGTGTATTCTAAGAAGTACATGATGACACCTCTTGGCCGCGAAGAAGGAGAGGAAGTAGAAGGGAGGCGGCCCAACCGGTGTGCACGCTGGATGTTAAGCGTGGTATCTTCAGGTAGGTAAAGGAGCTTGGGCAGAAATGATTTGAAGAAGGCAATGGGATCAGTCCCCTCGCAATTCTCCGCAAGGCCGTAGAGACGAAGATTGTTGCGCCTGTTACGATTCTCCAATTCTTCAACCTGCTTTTGAAGAGAAGAGATTTGAGATTGCATGTGTGTTACTTTAGAGGATGACTCCTGTAGAGCTGTTAGGGAATGTTCTACTGTAGTCACTCTGGCATCCATCTGAGACCAGTTGTCAGTAAGAACCTGCAACTTAGAATTAGTTTCTTCCATAAAGGGTCTGAGGGCGCGTATTTCTTCCAATAACAGCTCCATGGAAACAGCAGATGTGGATCCCGTTGGCGATGGAGGATCTTTTTTAGGACGTTTCGACGTGACCTTCCCTGGAGGCTGGATGGGCCGCTCCGTGTTAGACTGCGACATTTGAGTGATGATTCCTTGAGAGGCCTAGAGGTGCGCCAGTGCAGAAAAGACTTTGGAATTTTTAATGAAGACGCGGCGTGGAGGTTTGGAGGTGCGAGAGAATGCTTTCTTTTCCATAAAGACACAGAACAATAATGTCCACTACTAGTCCAGAGGCAGTGAAGAGTACACGTAGGAGCTGCTAACTGAAAAACTGCGCAAGGAGCAGGTATGCCATGGAGTGAGGAAAATGGAAGGAACAGCAACCAAATCTCTAATTGAAGAAGTCAGGACATAAATGACGAGAACAAGGAGCCATCTTGGGGACAAAGTGTAGAGAAATGGCACCTTTTGGAGCAAAGAAGGTCCGTCAAAAAGAAGACCTCGTGGGTATAAGGGGAGCAAATGAAGAAGAACGCACAAAAAAAAAACCGTGCTCAGCACTACTCCAAATTGTAAATAGCGTTGGACATATTGCCAAGAGAGAAAGCAGCTCAGTCGGTGTAGAAATGAAGCAGTCTGAATGCTGTTGCAGGGTGCCTGAGGAGATGGGAGAGCAGTTGCTCAAAATGGCCACCAGAGGGAGAAAAAACGCAATCCAAACTTGCCAGAATTCACTTAGAGGCAGCTCACAGAATACCCAGGCAGCGATGAAATAAAGAAGCAGAAATCACCTCACCATGAGGGGTTTGCGCTGCGTAGGGCTCCGTGATGAATGCGCATTGGTGTGGAACGGGAGCGCCGCAGTCCGCGCTGATGACAAACAAAATAGCGGGCGCGACTTTCACTCAGCCGCGTCCGCTACAGAAACATGAAGAATGGCCATACCGCCGCCCGAAAAGGACCGCAAACAGGAGCCCCGTCGTCACTGCAGACTCAGGTTGTGGAAAAGCAGCGTTGCAGGTACGGTTGCTTCGATGAAAACGGCGAAATCCCCTGGCGACCGGGAGCGCTTACATCTGCGCTGCCGTCCCCGCCGGGCGCCAAGCCACGCCCCCATATTTGACATTACCTGATTGTGAATCAGTGTCTTTTAACAATTTAATTAGAGGAGCAAGTCAAAACATGGAGTGTAGCCAATGTAAATCAGAAATGTCATCAACATTACTTATACAAAGATATGGACAGTTTGTTATTTTAATGCTGCAACGTTGTAGAGCTGATGGAAGAAAATTGAAAACTTCAATAAAAATTTTTGTAGCTGGTCAATGTTCAATATCAGGAAGAACTTTTGTAGCTGTTGCTATAATTTTTCATGATGGACCTTCTACCACATCTGGACATTACATTGTTTATTTAAAATGTCTGAAAGGTCGGATACAATGTAATGATACTCAATTAGTTTTTAAGCAACGCTTGCCCAAAGAGTTACCAAATCTTGCCTAATATTTTTGAAGGCAATATTTTAAGATCAAAATTTGCCCATTAGGATTACTGCTATTAAGGTAGATTAGTCTAGTGTTATAGAGTATTTTGTAAGTGAGCGAAAGGTGCTTGAAGGTGATCCTTTTGTTGATATTGAGGCAGTTTAGGTGTATCAGGTGGTGGATGATGTGGGCGCAGTCGGGACATTGATGATCACTCAGGTGGAGGTCTTTTGGATTTTTTATACTTGTTGTAGGTGTTTGGCTGGAATTCGTGTGTAGAGTGTTTTGCCACAGTATAGTCTGCTGCTGCTGAGGGCCTGTGTCACTGTTCTTCTTCTTTTGGTTAGGATACACTTGTAAATGTTGTGGAGCATGTGGAGGGTGTTATAGCAGTACGAGGAGAAGTGTAGACTTAGTTACACGTGGAGAGGGAGGAGTTGAGGTTGAATCCTATGTTGTGGACATGATTGGTAGGTGTTGGTACTGTTCACAGTGCAGTCAGGTAGCAGGAGTTGTCTGAGGCTGAGGGGGTGGGCCTGAGGATGAGTACTTTGATCTTGTGCCAGTTTGTGTTTACAGTGCTGCTCTTTATTTAGTTGGTGACGTCCTACATTGTGTCGTCGAGGTTGCTTTTGGTCGTATGTGGCTTCTAGGTGAGGAAGAGGATGAGGTGGGTGTTCTTTGTGTAGGAGATGTTGTTGAAGTAGTGATGGTGAGCTACTTGTGTTAGGATGGCCATGTAGATTTTGAACAGCGTCGGACTGATGGATGAGTCCAGGGGGACCCATAGATGATGTCGGTGGTTTTGGATCAGAAGGTTGGGAGGCGGACGTTCAGGATTACTATTGAACAACTTCCAAACAAAGGACATGATGCATACTATTTGGCCATAAGGAAAAGTGTGTGAAACCATTAGGGAGTTGTTGCTGTTTGTCCGCATATATTTGTAAGTAACATTATTTACAGTGTAAGAAAATTAATCATAATGTTTTGTTATTTTATGATTGTTTCAGATGTGTCATATTTACGTAAGAAATTGCTCCTAGAAAAAAACATTTAAGATACGTTTTATTTCAATTTTTTATATTGTTATTGAGAATGTTGACTGGGTTTTTTTAAGATATATTGTAACTATGTTTTTTCGTATCTTCCACAGGTGATAATTTTATAATATATAATTTTGTTATTATTTATTATGCATAAGGTAAGTACAAGTAACTGAGTCAGCCGCGGCACGTGGAGGGAGTTGTGGTGGGGTAGGCAGGTGGGGTGGGGGAGGGGCAGGGTGGGGGGTTATAAACAGCGGAATCTCGATGATTGCAGGTAAGCAAACAATTAAATTAATAAAATTAATTTCATATCCTGCGCCCTGCATCGCAAAATGTGATGCAGGGCACGGAACGAAGGGGCATATTATCAACAAATGGCGATACATTGCTGCCACTTTTATCGCCAGTAACTGCCGATAAAGCGACGATAATGGGCTTGATAATAGGCCCTTGTAAATTCCCATAGCAGCCCAGGTTCTGGTATTAACATGGGCTGCTATAGGAATTCACAAGGGCATATTATAAAGACCTTTATCGCCGCTTTATCAGCAGTCTCCTGCAGTGCAGATACCCTTAGCTGGAAGATTATATTACATATTACTGCCCTTAAAATGTGGCGTTCCCCGCGATGTGTACGGGGATAGAGGGAGGGAGAACTCAAAACATGTTTTTTTTAAAAAAGACCTGAGGGGTGCCGCTCCCTGAGACTGCTGAGAGTAGGACCGTAACCCCCCGCATACTTCAAAATAAAACCACAGCAGTGCCGTTCCCCAGTGCTCGAGGCACCTTACAAGCCCCCATTATGCAAAATATTTGACCCCATAGTTTGCCCCCCGGGACCTAATGAATATAACGGACTTCTAGGTTTTTTTTTCCACCTTTTCCACCGCGTACGAGTAATGGACGAGAACCCCGCAATTTTTTATTTAAAAAAATAAATA
Source organism: Lissotriton vulgaris (assembly GCF_964263255.1). Taxonomy (NCBI): domain Eukaryota; kingdom Metazoa; phylum Chordata; class Amphibia; order Caudata; family Salamandridae; genus Lissotriton; species Lissotriton vulgaris. The sequence goes on along the minus strand of NC_141693.1, from coordinate 446,713,534 downwards.
CAAATTGAGCCTGAAGATCCATGTACCACCCCCTGACCAACACTATAGCTTCAGAATGTTTCTACCCTGCCTCCTTTCCTTATTTCTCAACTTTGGTTTACTGTTTTCTTGTGACTCGGCTCTTGTGAGAAATAAGATGGCTGCCAACACTTCCTGGTTTGGAGTATTCACTGCCAATCAGCATCCAGCTCCTGCTCGTAATTGTACGGATTTCCGTACGCGTACGCCGCGATTTTTCTTTATATAAAAAAAAGAGCCTAAACATCCATGTACTAACCCCTGAGCAAGCCTAGAGGTTCAGAATGTTTCTAGCCTACCCCCTTCCCTTATTTCTTAACTTTGTTTTACTATTTTCTTGTGACTTGGTTCTACCAAAGCACAAGATGGCCACCAACACTTCCTGGTTTCGAGTGTTGACAGACGGTTCACAGCCAATCAGCATGCAGCTTGCGCTCGTAATTGAACGGATTTCCGTACGCGTGCTAAACTCTGTCTCTAGATATCGATATGATTTTACTTGCAATTTTCTCAGAAACTACTGAACGGATTTACACCATTTAACAAAAAGCACAATTTGCGAACATAACTCTACCTCTCTGCCAAATTTTGTGTAATTCCGTTCAGCCGTTCGGGCTGTAGCCCTGGCTAAAGGTCCCTATGGAAAATTGCATGGGGAAAACACGTTTTGGGACCCCCTTTTTTCTCGGCCCTCACTTGGCGAATCACCCCCAAACGTTCAGGGAAGGAGCGGAACCGAGCAAGCCATTTTCTTGGAGAAATTCACAAAGGTTCGTCCACTGGCGCCAAAGTTATTCTAAATAGAATGTTGTGGATTTCCTATGGAAACTAGGTCCTAACTATAACTACCTACTGGCGAAAGCCAGTAGGTAATATAAATATATTAAATGCTAATTTTTAACTATAATGTGCCTGGAACCTGTGATTATTTCAGTATGTATAGATTTATATGCAAGAACAATCCCCAACTTCCAAGTGCCTGACAGCACAAATCAGGACACGAACCACACGGCAAGTAGTTTCTATTGCATGATTTTATCCCACCAAACAGACATGACGCGTTTCGTCCGGGAAACCCGGACTTGATCACATAACATGCCGTGAACCCTTCAGTGCATATATACTATTCTTGGTCATACCAGACTCCTCCCTGTTATCCATAGAGATGGAAAACAGACTTAGTGTGATACATACAATCTATTCAAACAATATAAACAATATAAATATCTTTGTATAGTTATTTACTAGTTCTGACATAATAAAGGCCATATTTGTACAATGGATTGAGTAATATAATTTCCACATATGCAAGATTTATGTATATACATCACTATTTCCATACCATGTAACTTACTTGAGGGTATGCCAAGATGAAAAAATCTCATAAGAAAATGTGTAAATACCCAAAAAGTGTTGAAATAAAAACAATTAAAAAACATTTTGTACTAACAATACATTTTACTATATAGGCGATATTCTATACATATATACAAAAAATATACTTAGCATGTAAATCATTTAATATATGCTGTTTCTCATATGTGTATATATGTTTCAATCCTAATTAGGTGCTAGTAATGTTTGAAAGTGACATGTGCAAAATAAGGTCCATACAAATGAATATATCTCAAGTGGTTTCGCAATCTCAAATAGGTATCATTGACATCATAACCTAAATATCTTGTGCAGATAGCCTAAACGTAAACTTCCCACTCTTAGATACCAAATAAAAACTGGTAAAACCATGTAAAACCAGCTAATATCAAGCATAAATAGAACTAAAAGTCCACATAAAAAAACATTCACACAGATAAAAAAGTCACAATACAAAAAACTCCAATTTGATAAATATGTGAAAAATTCAATATAGTTAATTAAAATAAATAACATATATCTTCTACATTAACCCTTCATGGAAATTTCAGAATCTCGATACACCTCCTGTTGCTGATAGATGACATATTGCAGCACAATAATTGATTACATAATATAAAGAATTCTAAAAACTTTATAAAAACTTTATAAAAAATTGTACAAATCCTCTCCTGTGTTCAATCCATTAGGCATTTTAGTGTCGAACTGCATGATGTATTGACTTTCCAGTTGTCGTAACTTTTTTTCTCTGTTTCCCCCTCTTAGATCTTTGGGCACCGCGTCTATCACAAAATAATTTACATCTTTAAGATTATTGTTATGTACTAATTTAAAATGATGTGCCACAGGGTAGCTGGAGTCTGAGTTGACAATAGCACATGCTGCAGTAAAATGCGATTAAAAACAGGTAATTTGGTACTGCCTATGTACTTCAGTCTACAAGTGCATTCTAGAATATTTACAACAGATTTTGTTTTGCATGTGAAGAATCATTTCAGTTGATGCATTTCTAAAGAGAAAGCATCCTGTACTTCCCTAGTGTTCATACCAAATTTGCAAGCTCTGCAAGAGCTGCATTTAAAAAACTGCATTTAAAAAACCCTTTTCTGCTTGATAACCAATCCATTTTGTTCTTAGTTTGAGTCTCCGGCATAGATCCGTACCGTTAGGTTTCTGGACTAAAAAGTTACCGGATGCTGGTGACCGTTATACACCTTTTGAAAAACAATTACTTGCATGTTATCGGGCTGTGGTGGATACCGAGCAATTGACTTTGGGACATGATGTGATGTTGAGACCTGAAATTCCTATTATGCAATGGGTTTTGAGTTCGCCGAAAGCTCATCGAATTGGACATGCTCAAGAGGCGAGTGTGATTAAGTGGAAATGGCAAATACAAGACAGGGCACGTGTGGGTCCGAAAGGTGTTGCAACATTACATGAGCAGGTGGTGCAGGCGCCATCGAATGAGACTGGGAGTGATTGCTCCGTACCTATAGTACAGAAATCCCCTGTTAAGTGGGGTAAGCCATTTGATGATCTGTCCGCGGAGGACAGAAACCATGTGTGGTTTACGGATGGTTCAGCGAGGTACATAAGAGAGAAGAGGCATTGGAAGGCAGTGTCCTATAATCCTACCACACAAAAATTGCTGAGTACAACTGGTGAAGGAAAAAGTAGTCAATTTGCTTAATTGTATGCTGTTTACCAAGTTTTACAACAGGAACTACCTGGTACGTGTCACATTTTTACTGATTCCTGGTTCACTGCTAATGGACTGGCTGTTTGGTTACCAACATGGCATGCTCGTAATTGGGAATTGCATTCTAAAGAACTTTGGGGTAAAGAGTTATGGCAAGAAATTTGGGAACTGCTTCCGCAAAGTACTGTTACAATCTTTCATGTGGATGCTCATACACCAATAGACTCCCTTGACAAATTCTTTCACAATATTGCAGTTGAGAAATCTAAAATTGTTGAGGCAGTGGTGGACATGCAGGATTCTGATTTGGCGGGATTGGTGAAATGGGCCCATCAGAAAGCAGGACATTTTGGAGAGAAATCCACTAGCAGGTGGGCTGCTGATAGAGGAATTTATATTCCTTTAAATTTGATTAAAGATACTATACTGCATTGTCCTATCTGTCAACATTCTAGACAACGAAAAGTACCCCAAACTGTTAGAGGACATTTACACCGAGGAAAATTACCCTCTCAAATTTGGCAGATTGATTATATTGGTCCACTCCCTATGAGTAAAAATTGCCAATAAATTTGTACCATTGTTGATACGTACAGTGGTCTTTTAGTGGCCTTTCCCTGTAAACGAGCTACCCAAATAAATACCATTAAAACATTGGAATTGATTATGCTGTATTATGGTGTCCCATTTCAAATTCAATCTGATAATGCATCACATTTCAAGGGAAGATTGGTACAGGAATTTTGTGTGGAGAACAACATTGAATGGGTGTTTCACATACCGTACTACCCACAGGCAGCAGGCCTTGTGGAGAGAATGAATGGTTTGCTAAAAGATCAATTGTGTAAATTAACTGATAATAAATATAAGAATTGGAGAGAATATTTGTTTCAGGCACTGTTGATTTTGAATAATCGTCTCTCTTTAAATGCTGAATCTCCATTAATGCGTTTATTTCCTCCAGCTGTTGATGCTAAACCGAATACCATCAAAAATACTGAAATGTATTGGGAAATTTCCCCTCGAGCCCTGGCTCCATGTAGAGCAACCCCAGGTTCCGCAGGCTTGGACCTGCATGCCATGAATGACATTACTGTAAAAGGCAGAGATCGAGTTATCATTGAGACTGGCATTGGTGTCAGTATCCCAACTGGAAATGTTGGCCTGATAGCCCCTAGATCGGGCCTGGCCTTAAAAGGCATTCAAGTGCTTGGAGGTGTCATTGACAGTGATTATCAGGGCGAGATTAAGGTACTCCTGCTAAATAGCAGTGAGGTTGATTTACCAATTCATAAGACTGACCGAGTTGCTCAATTGTTGATAATGCCTGTTTTCAGTGGTGAGATTCAAAAAGGCACTGCCCCAACTTTGTTAACTGTTCGAGGAAAAAAAGGTTTTGGCTCCACTAATAATCCAGGAGCGAGAGTGTGGGTGCAATCGCCTAAAAAACCCCCTGAACAAGCTGAAATTATTGCAACCGGTCATGATAATACAGTACTTGTCATGAGACCAGGGAGAGATAGCTGGGAAGCTGTCCCGGCTGACAAATGTTACTTACGAGAATGAATGATGCCTGTATTTGATTCTTTTTCAGATCATTCTCTGGACTGCTGTTGCAGGATGTGCCGGCGTTGGACTCCTTTTGGCCTGCTACGTCAGGAGAGGATGGAACCCCCAGACTCTGGCTGACTGGAGAATCAGAGTGCCACGTTCCATCGCTGCGTGGGATTCATCATCTAACTTTTGGACTACCCTGGCACTAAGGGTGACAAACTCTCCACATTTCATTTTAACACCGATGCGTTCGGTGACTGACATACTAGCAACCTGTTTGGTTGCCGTCCCGGCTTCTTTGGAGACCCTTGCTCATATTTTCAATATATCGAATGCCCGTCCTAATATTATTCTTGGTGATTTTGCGACTCACGAATATTGTCCTTTATGTACTGTGCTCTTAGATCCAGTACCACCGATTCATTCTCAAATTACTACATATAATATCACGCAGGGTGATTTATGTTTTTTCCTTACTTGTGATCCAAACGCTATAACCGAATGTGGTGTTCATTTGAAACTAAAAGGTGCTACTTCATTTACAGATCATGAAAGAACTATATGTTCCCGGAGATCATCGAAATCTTGTGCTTCCGTTAAAAACAATATGACCTGCAAAAGTCTTGTAGTTACCCCTAGCCACTATCGCACAATGCTATTACCCTCTGGATGGCTTTTCTCTTATGGCAATACCTCTTGGCCTTACATTCCTGCAAATATCACCGGAGGACCCTGTGCTATTACTAGATTAAGCTTGCTAATGTTTTCTTCACATCCTAATGCACATTCCCGTGTTGTCCGTGATGCAGTTATGTTGAAAGACAATTGTGATTCTACACTACATTTATATTCTGAATCTGAATATCTTAGTTTGGCTTTCTCTATTCTGGGCGTCCCTGCCCTAGCAGTCTGCAATGCTAAATCTATTGGAAAAATGGCCTGTTGGATGGTTAAATCCATCAATCACACTTCTACTATTCTATCTGACATGCTATTGGACGCCCAGGGTGAACGCACAGCTATTTTACAAAATAGAGCTGCCATTGATTATCTTTTACTTAAACATGGACATGACTGTTCTGACTTTGAGGGTCTTTGTTGTTTCAATTTATCCGACCATACTAGATCCATTCAGGCTCACATTGACAAATTACACGACTTAACCAAAGAAGTTAGAAAACACATTGACCAGGGCTGGTTTGACTGGCTCTTTAATTGGTTACCAGACTTACATTCTTTACGTCAGATATTAGGGGGGATCCTGCTTGCTATTTGCATTTTAGTTGCTATTTGCTGTTTTATTCAGTGTATTCCTTCTTTACTTCAAACTTGTAGATGTAGTACTAGAAATAGATCGGTTAGTTTTTTTTCGTATTATTCTTCGACAGATGTTAGTTCCATTTAGCGAATGATTAGCCATCTAAAGTCAAGGGTGAAATGTTCTGACCGGGTTTTTGTTCCCCTTTATGAGTGAAGGTGACTTTAGCCTGCTATCATTCTAATAGGAGGATTAGAACCTCAGACCTGGCCTATTTACAAGGTGTTTGACATAATTCCCTATTCTTTTCTTTATTCTAGGGCCTATACGTTTATGTTAGGGGATAGATTCTTTAGTATCAGTATTATTTCGTCCTTTTGTAAAGCTATTAGTATATTTCTGACAGAGTTATGCTTACTTCGGGCCTTGTGGGCCTCGAACGAGAGAGACTCCATCTTTCTTTCTGCCTCGGCTGCTTGAGACGTTTTTAGGTCAAATGTAATGTTTTAGTTATAAGGTGTTGTTCACTTGGAGAGAAGCGGCTCAGGCTGGCCCTTATCAAAAGATTGTATTTTTCTTCGTGTCGAAGACATAACATCAGGCCGGCCGGCTGAGAACGTGTCCTTGGCACGGGGTGGTACAAGAATTTGGTGGGCGGCAGGTTACTAGCTGGAAATTTCCATGCATGAACAAGGTTCCATATTAGCGAAAGCTCGGAGAGTTCAAAGCAGTTGTTCATTGAGTCAGTTAGTAGACGGCAGCTAGTCGTTAGCATCATTGCAGTTAATCAACTTAAGGCAGACAGTCACCATTTTGAAGTCCGAAAAAGACCGAAGGCTGATAATCTCTCAGAAAGATTGAAGTTATTTTAGTTGGAGCAGTTGGTGAGCTTTGACATTAAGATCAGAGCATGCAGAGTGAAGCAGTTAGCGGAGTGAACGAATACCAGAGCGGCAGAAACTTTTTATAAGATTGAAGTTGCAAGGTGAAGATAGTCCGTGGTCGAGAGGAGGGAGGAGTAGTGCAAAACAGCGAGAGTGCAGCAGACGAAACAGAGAATAAGAGGAAGGTTCCAGTGACTTGGAGGGGAGCAGAGGAGACAGAGCAAAGCGGTGCAGACGTGTATCCGTGACTGTAGGGGTGATCCTAAGATGAGCCAAGGCACAGACGAGAAGGTAACCCAGATGACAACTGAGTCCAGACTTCGTACTCATAAGGTGACGTCAACCCTTTCTTATTAGCGTGCACACACTTTCTAATTCTTTCCTTTGCTTTTCAGGCTATATTATATTGTTGTTATAATTTGTTATTGTGTAATAAAGGAACGCCAATTCTTAGTGAACTATTGTGTAACTGTTGTTTTCTTATAATAAAGTTAACCTTTCTTCTAGTCAGATGCTGTTATGTGGACGGATGCGTTTCCCGTCCGGGTAAATGGTAACTGAGCAAGGGAGCAGGGGGCACTTGAATCAGGAAATAACCTTTGCATATTGTAATTTGGCCATTCTTGTGTGAGAGGATTGAACTGTCTGTCTACTACATAAAATATAACAATTGTGTATGAGACATCCCCAGTAGATATTAGATATATAGAGAAACTTCCCAACAGAGAGAGAGAGAGAGCTGAAGGTATTCATAGGACAGAGATTGCCGCTAGAGAGAGTGGCATTAATGAGAACATTGATTACGATCAAAGTGTATACCCACAGGATTGTGGCTTGTGAGAGCACCGACAGGACACGGTGTGTAGTGAGATTGCTGCTAGAGAGAGTGGCATTAATGAGAACATTGATTGAGGTCAATGTGTATACCCACAGGATTGTGGCTTGAGTGAGCACTGATTGTGGTCAATGTGTATTGGTAAGCAATCAGAACTGCTCCCTTCACTATGAGGAGGAGGGTAGAATAGTCTGGGCCTGAGTTGCCGCAAGACTATAAGGTATGAGTGTGGTGTAGTATATGGAATATCTTAGTAATCAGTGAGTATTTCTAGTAATCCCTGTAGATTTGGTGGTGTTTTAGAGGATCTAAGCTTGTATATTGCTAATTCCCCATCCTCAGGTAGGTACCCAGGTGCCTTGGTAAGTAGGTCCTGAGGAGGGAGGTGGTTACGTTTCGGCTAGGTTGGTGGTGTCTTGGTGAGCTGATTCTATCTGGTCCGAAAATCCAGTCGTTACAAATATCAAACACCTATTTACTTGTATATACAGCTATACATACACCACTACACTTACTTCTACAGAAACGTACACATACTTATTCTCTTAAAAAATCACTTATAGAGACACATACTTTTTTATACAGGAACTCTTCCAATCTCTCACTCAGATATACTAGTTTAAAACATATGTAGTTACTCATAAAGACACTATTGAGATAGTCATTCACTCACTAACACACACACACACATTCATCCACCCATAAAGTCCTGCAGACATGCTGTGTTCAAAACACATACGAACAGTGAGTCACTCATTCATGCATCTATGCGCTAAGTAATATCTCCACTGAACCATACAGACATTCAAACACTTATACTGATACTCAAAAAAACAACTAAGTATCCATATACACACTCATGTAGCTACTTAGCAACCCATGCAGCCACTTATAGACAAAGTGCACCACTGATATAGATAGTCATCAGTGATGGCATCAGTGACGTCACTGACCATGTCATGAGTGATGTAATATGTGACGTCATCAGCAGTGCATTGCAATGGTTTTGTATGAGTGAAATGTCCAGCTAACTATAACATGTGTGAACCCTATGGATTTTTCAGTTAATATATATATATATATATATATATATCTTCTCCACTCCTTGCCTCGGAAGTAGTCACCGCCGCCAAACCAACGGGTGTCTCGTCTGACAAAAGACCTCCGCTGCCAGGTCTTTACAAAAAGAGCCTCAACGAGTAGAAAACCACACGCTGACGAGACCGTGTACCGGACAAATTAAGTTTATTTGTCAAAACCCTGGACGCGTTTCGCCTGACCAGCAGGCTTGATCACCTCATGCAATGGTTTTGTATGAGTGAAATGTCCAGCTAACTATAACATGTGTGAACCCTATGGATTTTTCAGTTAATATATATATATATATATATATATATATATATATATATATATATATATACATATGTATATCTGAGAAAACCGCAAAATTACCGCCGTCGGACCTCACACCTCGGGTGCATCCTAAACACGGTGGTGAGCTGCGTAAACTTCCACACACAGTCCGCAGTAAAGTGTCAGTGTCAGCTGACACAAGCAGGAGCACACCGCAAGTTCGTGCAAAATGTTTTTTATTCCCGTGAATCCAACCACTCCCCTCCTAGCATTGACAGACTCATTTCGCCGCTCTGGCTTTGTCAATGTCAATGACATTGGTAAAGTTACACAATTTTAAAGTAAAAAAGTGCATGTGCGTGTTAAAAACACAATGGTAAACATGAAAGAGGGTTAAGTCAGTGCCATTGGCAATACTTTCAAGTCGCCCATCTTAACATGTTTCACAATTTCATTCAGTACACCATATTAAAAGTACGCTGCACCTGGATAGTGGCACATTAATCCAATCTCCAAAACAAAATATTATAACATTAAAATAATGTCAATAATGCATTAAAAAAATTTGAAAAAATGGGCATAGAAAAATCAGGATAAGATACACCGATCTTCCTATTAGTATCCATAATCCTATCCTGCCTTGAGTGTTATGAAGACAAGAGAAATGTAATTATCAATATTGATAATATAAACAACAAACAGCCTGTGGTCTCAATTTCACTGTCAAGATCTACAGCAAGTGAGAGTGCTTGTAGTTATTGCGCCCTGAATGGGCTCAATCCAACCATGGAGCAAAGGGGGGGCATGAAAGTTCATTAACCACAAAAGTACAAAAATTAATATTCCTAATGTGGCCCGGATAAAAGCAGAAAGAATCAATCAAAGATCCATAAGCAAAATCAACAATGAGCAATGCTCACACAATCCTACTGAAAGGCCTATATGTTATATCCTTGATTTTAAACAGACAGTATAAGTAAAAGACAATATTCTGTATATATGTGTATATGTAAAATGTTACATATTTAACTTCAAAAGTATGATACGAAATGGAAGAACGGAATACATTTCACATACAAGGCATCTCATAGGCATGTGACAACATAGGCAAGAATATTAGTTCAGTGTATTGCCTCTTAATCATTCTAAGTGAGACCATAACTCCTCATCGTTGTTCAGACCCAGGGGTACCTTCGCGCCTAGTTCAATAATATACATAGACTCTAGAGCCCTTAATTTCCTTACTCTGTCACCCCCTCTCTCATTTTTGGTTCTTTGATCTAAACAATAGAAATTCAAAATATCTCTATTACTACAATGACACTCCTCAAAGTGGCGTGCCACCGGGTAGGTTTTGTCTTTTTTAGTTATTGCCCACATGTGCTCTAGCACTCGTTTCTTCGTGGCATTGATCCTACTACCAATATACTTCTTTCTGCAAGGACATTCAAGACAGTATATAGTAAATTCTGAATTGCAGTTGAGCAGTTTGTTAATGGCCCTCATAGTTTTCTCCTTTTTACCAGGGATTTTATACATTGTCTTTTTAGCACTGTTTTTACATGCCTTGCATTTCATACAATAAAAGAACCCCTTGATAGGGTCCTTCTGTCTGACAGTACAATCATAGTGGCTTGAGACTAGAAGATCTCTTAGGGATTTAGATCTCCTATATGTAATAAGAGGTCATGCTGAAATATGGTTTTTAAGGATGTTGTCTGTTTTTACGAAACATTTGCACTATCTTAGCCGACTGTGAGTTATAACGCGTAATCATACGTATAGGCTCAGGCTTGTTGGATTCACTGTTTTTCTTGGCGATCTTAACTGCCAACAGATTTTTTCAGGTCAAAATATCAACCTTCTTGATTGCCGTGTCTAGAGAGCCATCAGAATAGCCTCTCTCTTTGAAGCGTACGCATGTCTCATCCCTGGTTTTCCTGTAATCCTCCTCTGAGGAACAGTTGCGCTTCACGCATAAAAGCTCTGCATAAGGAATGTTGTATACCATACTTTTGAGGTGAAAGCTTTTAGCATGAAGCACCGCGTTCCCCGCAGTCGGCTTCCTGTAAAGACGCGTTTGAATCTCTGTGTTTTTAATGTAAACTTTGAAATCAAGAGAAAAGGCCTGTGTTGTGCTTATCTGGCCGCTAAATACAAGGGTGAGATCATTCTGGTTGAGGAATGCTATGAAATCTTCAGCTAGGGAGCGTGGACCTTTCCATATGATGAAAAAAGGTCATCAATATATCTAGTCCAGAACTCCACATTTTCCATCCATCTCTCCTGCGTGTTCCGCCAGGCCACGTGCTCCTCCCACCAGCCTACAAAAAGATTTGCGTAGCTGGGGGCGAAGCACGTGCCAATAGCAGTACCCCTCTGTTGTTTAAATAGCTGACCTGAAAAAATTAAAATGCTATTTTCAAGACAGAAAGTTAACATTTTCAGCAACATTTCGGTGTGCTTCTGGAATTTCAGAGAACGCTTATTCAGGAAATACCTAACCGCTTCTATACCTTGCTTGTGTTTTATACAGGTATATAAACTTGTGATATCAAGTGTGATGAGCAGCATGCCAGACTTCCATTTTACATTGTCAATCTGTCTCAAAAAATCTTGAGTGTCTCCAATATAAGAATCAAAACTTCTAACCCAAGGTGCAAAAAAGAAATCCAAATGTCTCGACCAATTCTCCAGCACACTATTTATGGATGCTACAATAGGTCTACCGGGAGGCCACAATGCATTTTTATGAACCTAGGAAGGTGGGAAAACGTCGGTAAAGTTGAATATTCACGCATTAAAAAATCGAATTTGTCAATGTCCAACATGCCATCATCTCTCCAATCCCGTAAATTCTGATGAAAAATGTCCACACAGTCCGAGTATTCTTTTCTGATGGTGGGCAGGTAACAAACGCGGTCTCCCAATTGATTAAGAGCCTCCTTAGTGTATTGATCTTTAGGAAAAATGACGATGTTACCCCTCTTATCAGAAGGCTTTATCACAATCGAATCGTCCTGTTTGAGACTCTCAATTGCTTGCCATTTTTTAAAGTGATGTTAAAATGTTTCTTTTTAATTTCCCCTTATTGGAGCTTTTTTAGATCTGTTACCACAGCTTCACTAAACACATCTATGGCATCTAGTGGTGTCTGTGGACATATTCTAGATTTACGTTTGAGGCCATTTTTCCCACTGACTTGTTCTATCCCTGTATATATATATATATATATATATATATATCCAACACGTGGCTCCTCTGATCTCTCGGTGTCTCGGCAATCACGCAGCACACCAGCAAACAGGAAGGAGACGGACCACAGCACATCAGCAGAGTTGTTTTTAATGAACAACAGAAAGCAGCTACGCGTTTCTGGCAAGTTGTGCCCTTGTTCACGCTGCCGTGATATATATATATTACCTACTGGCGGTCGCCAGTAGGTATATATAGTTAGGATTTTTTCTCTATGGGATTTTTGAAAATTCTATGTCTAATAACTTTGGCGTTTGTGGATGGAATTGGCTGAAATTTTCAGGAAAATTGAACATTTTGTTTCTGAGCAGCCCCAGAAAATTTGGGGGGGGTTTCATCAAGGGGGGGCCGAGAAAAAAGGGGGTCCCAAAACGCGTTTTTCCCATGTTAATTTCCATAGGGCGGTTGGCCTCACTTTTAGCTCGAACGGCTGAATGGATTTGCACGAAACTTGGCAAAATTGTAGGGACTGTTAGCCCGATGTGCCTTTGCTAGGTCTCAATATATGTGCTCCAGTGGATTTTGAGTAATTTAGGTTCAAAAAAAGATATATATCTGGGCGGAGCCTAACCACACATCTGATCTGATTGGCTGTCAGCACTTCATCCAAGAAGTGTTGGCAGCCATCTTGGGACCAATATACATGATAGCACCTCATTAAAAAGCATTGTAGTTAATAGAGGGTTTTAGGACTTTAGTTACATTATAAATCATTTGTTGATGGTACCATACTCGTTTTAGGAATTGTGGTGGGTTCTAAGGTGATTTTACCATGTGAAAAAACCTTCTGCTGTGATATCATGATTATTGTTTGAAAGAAAACTAATATCTCATGATTTTCCCACAGTGGTTTGGAAGGGGATCTATAAGCTAAACTGAAAGCATATTTTCTGTAAATTCACATTATCTTTCTCAGTCATGTGAAAATGAAGTCTGACATTCTCAGTAAAACATGTACATCCAACAAGGACAGAGACTGTCAGTTGATTCCTTTGTGTTCTACTGCAGCCTCCTAGAGTGTTCTAAAGAACAACTAGAGCGCTAACAGTCCTACTTATTACAAAGGTATGGCACACCTGAAGCCATCTTGATTGGAATAAAGTGGTAACTCTTAAAACATTTAATTTAAAAAGAAACAACATGAAGGGGTTTTTTTTGCCATAGAAAGTATGATTAGTGCTGCAGAATGAAAAATTAGGGCACATTTTGAGTGACTTCTCAAATCCTTTTCTATTTCATTAAAACATTCTGACATGCAGTCTCCCAAAATGGCCACCAGAGACAAAAGAGCCCAAATGTAGCCCAAATATCACCCAGATGTAGCCCAAGTATAGCCCAATGACAGAATGTCCCAGAGTGTTCTAAAGAACAACTAGAGCGCTAACAGTCCTACTTATTACAAAGGTATAGCACACCTGGAGCCATCGTGATGGGAATAAAGTGGTAACTCTTAAAACATTTAATTTAAAAAGGAACAAAATGAGGGGGTATGTTATGCAATAGAAGGTATTATTAGTGCTGCAGAAAGAAAAATTAGGGCACATTTTGAGTGACTTTTCAAATCCTCTTCTATTTCATTAAAAAATTCTGACATGCACTCTCCCAAAATGGCCACCAGAGACAAAAGAGCCCAAATGTAGCCCAAATATCACCCAGATGTAGCCCAAGTATAGCCCAATGACAGAATGTCCCAGAGTGTTCTAAAGAACAACTAGAGCGCTAACAGTCCTACTTATTACAAAGGTATGGCACACCTGAAGCCATCTTGATTGGAATAAAGTGGTAACTCTTAAAACATTTAATTTAAAAAGGAACAAAATGAGGGGGTATATTTTGCCATATGAATTATGATTAGTGCTGCAGAAAGAAAAATTAGGGCACATTTTGAGTGACTTCTCAAACCCTCTTCAATTTCATTAAAAAATTCTGACATACAGTCTCCCAAGATGGCCACCAGAGACAAAAGAGCCTAAATGTAGCCCAAATATCACCCAGATGTACCCCAAGTATAGCCCAATGACAGAATGTCCCAGAGTGTTCTAAAGAACAACTAGAGCGCTAACAGTCTTACTTATGACAAAAGTATGGCACACCAGAAGCCATCTTGATTGGAATGAAGTGGTAAGTCTGAAAACACTCAATTTAAAAAGGAACAACATGAGGGGGTTAATTTTGCCATAGAAAGTATGATTAGTGCTTCAGAAAGAAAAATTAGGGATCATTTTGAGTGACTTCTCAAATCCTCTTCTATTTCATTAAAAAAATTCTGACATGCAGACTGAAACATGCACTTTGAATACCAGCAGCAGACGTCCCTGGTGAGCAGTAGCTTTACTACAGTGATCTAATGTGCAACTAGAGTGCTAACATTCAGAATTTGTGGCATATGGGTGACACATCTGAATCCCTTCTTGATGGAACCAAAGTAAACAAGCATTGAAAATGCAATAGATCTCGCCCTCGTTTAAGTTAAAGCCATTCTGTTTGTAATGAGGTGGCTTTTTAGCTTTGCTTTTATTAGTGTTTTTTCAACTTTCATGTAAATAACATGCATCTGTATGCATATAAGTATATGTATGCATGCATTTATGTTTGTATTTATATAGATATACAGATGATATATGTTTATATATGTATGTGTATATATATATTCACTGAAAAAACCATAGGCTATAGACCAAATATAGTTAGGAATTAGCATTTACAAAACCTTGAAAATTCACTGAAAAAACCATAGGTTATAGACCATATATAGTTAGGAATTAGCATTTACAAAACCTTGAAAATTCACTGAAAAAACCATAGGTTATAGACCATATATAGTTAGGAATTCGCATTTACAAAACCTTATTTTACTCACACAAAACCATTGAAATTCCATATATAGTTAGTTGCACTAACTATATATCGCGCACCCGCAATCCACTGCTGATGATGTCACATATTACATCATTCATGACATGGTCAGTGACATCACTGATGACATCACTGATGACATCTCAAATGACATCACTGATGACATCTCAAATGACATCACTGATGACATCACTGATGACATCTCATTTGACATTACTGATCACATCACTGATGATATCATTCATGTGATAATACGATGAACCTCTTCAGACTCTAATATAACCTTAGATACAATCAGTGTAAACAGACACTCACAGACTGTCACTCATCCATGGAGTTACTCACACACCTAGTCAGTCATGCAAGGAATCAATCACACCTCCATTTCCTCAACTATACAGTTATACAAACTTTACTTATTCAAACATATACTAACACATATTTACTCTCTTATACAATCCCTGATACAAGTTCACAATGATCCATACAGCCACTCACACATTCACTGGCTCTTATGCACAGTTATTTATATATGTCAACTCTCACATGTACTGTGTTTTACATATGTACTTACTTTGACATGTAGCACTGAGATATCCATTCACTGACCAATACACTCATGCACACAGTCAACCGCCCATACAGCTGTTTCCACATGCACTTTTGAAACCACACATCTAGTGAATCAACTGCTCACACATCTATGCACAGAGTCATACACCTCCCAGCCACCCACACACACACTCAGTCTCCCATACAAATACTTGGGCAACCAATCAATAACCCATATAGTTACTCATATAGCTACTTATCAACACATGCAACAGTTTACAGAACAACAGACATAATGATGCACAAATTAAGACAGTTTAGTCACTAACCCATGCACTCAGTGAGACACATTTAATCACTCACTCATACAGTCAGTCATGCACCTACTAAATCCTTCATCCAGACACTTATACATGCACTCATTCTTCAATATGTAAGACATATTTAAACTTTACAGAAACATACAGTCACTGGATGTTGTCATCAGTGATGTCATCAGTGATGTCATTTGAGATGTCATCAGTGATGTCATCAGTGATGTCACTGACCATGTCATGAATGATGTAATATGTGACATCATCAGCAGTGGATTGCGGGTGCGCGATATATAGTTAGTGCAACTAACTATATATGGAATTTCAATGGTTTTGTGTGAGTAAAATAAGGTTTTGTAAATGCGAATTCCTAACTATATATGGTCTATAACCTATGGTTTTATTCAGTGAATATATATATATATATATATATATATATATATATATATATATATATATATATATATATATATATATAAAATAAAACACTTTAATAAGACAATCTCACAATTCAATTAATACATAAAATAATAAAATATGGTAAACTTTAAAGCCCTGGTTTCATAATTGCTAATATTTAGCAAATTTTAACCTTTAATGCATTCAATTCCTATTCAATTTAAAAATAATGTAGGTAATATGTTTCCAATTTAGTCTTTAGGGATTCTCTCTATTAAATTAATATATTTGAAAGAATTAATGATTTAATGCATATTGGAGTTAATTTGGTGCAACATTTTTAACTCTAAATTTAAAAGAAATATATATACTTATTTGACATTAATATTTTATAATAACATATTGCTGTAATTTATTTTTCAAAGTTTAACAAACTGTATTCAATTTTCCTATTGTAATACGTTTTGTTATCCTTTACCATAGGAAGATCTCTGCCCATAATGGAAGAGATCTCCACCTATGTGTAAAAAGTTACACCTGCAAATATTGTTCTAAGAGGCTCTACAAGGGAGCGGAGACTTGTAAGACTACACCTAGAAGTAACTTTAGATGTGGAAATGGGGAATAGCAGAAATGCATAAAGGGATTACTATGTGCTGTCGTAGATTTACATGTTAGTAAATGTACTTTGTCAATAGGCCCCAATGCATGGAAAATGCATTGGCATTTAGTGAATAATGCTGCTAATCCACGTCAGGGGAAAGTAAACACACAGAAATTGGTGTTTGACTGTAATTTGTTTTTTATCATTTTATTTTTCATTTTCTTGTATGGGCACTTAAAGAAATGTTCACAATAGGAAAATAAATATTACCTGACTTGCCACTCTTTGCTATTGATTGTTCTAGTCCTTTGATATATGTTTGGTACTAGTACAGCATCCTTCTCCTTTTCTGATATTCTGTTTTACTCTCTGTACTAGTGTGAACCTCAATTTCCCATTAACATTTACCAAAGATAAAGCAGTACACACTTGTATTCGCTGTATAAAGATAGTAATTTAATTGTGAATTCACAGCTAATATGATACATATTTGGAAGCATTGTGGAGTTCACGTGTATGCTTTGTGTATTCAATGTAGTGGTCAGCTTGTCTGCTCTGAGGAACATGTGTCTCCTGGTTGTCAGGCAGTTCAAGGATTTCAAGGTCCATAAAAGTGTTTTTCAGTGCTCTTCGTGTTTAAGGCAAAAGAAAGGAGAAGAGTATAGAACCAATAGGGAATTTGACATCTATTCCTTCAGTCATGTGTGAGAGGGCATTGGCAGCCCTCAATTGAATCCATCCAACCAGAAGAGCACATTGTTTGCTGGAATGCCAAACAAATTAAACACTTTTAGCTTGCCAAAGGCTGTCAAGAACAATGCATTAATCCATCTAACATTGGAATCAACAGAGGCAGTTTACATTTTAGCAGAACATAATTGGAGGCTAAAACAAAAACCGACTCTCAGCAACTTGCAGCTCATGAATTAAGGTGTTGACATGCTAATGTTTAAGTATTAAGTGTCGCATCTTTTAACATGTTAGTGGAGACCCCTCATATTAAGAAAATGCTCTTCAAACTCCCTATGGGACACAAAATCAACATCACTGTGGGACACAAGTTCATATGCCTTAATACGGCTTCATGTAGCACAGCATGACAGGTATCTCTGACCACCTTTCATTGCTCCTAACCTTCTTCAATCCCTATTGGTTTCTTCAATCCCCAATTAGGCTGTAATTTTGAGTATGACTACTGGTCAATCAGTCCGCCAGGGCAGCAGAGGTATGCACTTTGCTCTCAATCAATCAATCAACCAATCAATCAATCAGGGGTTTCTAAAGCACGCTACTCACCTCTGAGGGTCTTAAGGCACTCAGGGGGAGGTGCAGCTCTAGGTCAGCCGAAAAGCCAGGTCTTGAGGCTATTCTCAAAGGTGTACAGGCTGTTGGAGCATCTGATGTTGACTGGGAGTTTGTTGCATGCTTTGGCTGCAACAAAGGAGAAGGCTCTTCCCTGCTCTGGTTCTGCGGATACGCAGGGTCGTTGCTAGGGCAAGGTCGGCGGAGTGGAGATTTCTGTTGGGTGCATGGAACGAGATTCTTTTGTTGAGGTATTTGGGTCCAATATTGTGGAAGGATTTGTAGGCATGGGTGAGTAGCTTGAAACTCTCTTTTCGACGGGAAGCCAATGGAGGTTTCACAGGTGTTGGGTCATGTGCTCATGTCATGGGTGCAGAGGACGAGTCTGGCTCCGGTATTTGGAATGGTCTGGAGTTTTTGGAGCAGGGTTTTATATTGGAGGGCATTTCCATAGTCCAATTTGCTGGTAATGAGTGAGTGGGTGATGTTTTTTCTGGCTTCGAGTGGGATCCACTTGAAGGTTTTGGGAGTATGCGGTGGGAGTTGAAACAGGTGGAGGCGCTGGCGTTGATCTGGCGGGTCATGGTGAGGGAGGAGTCGAGTATGGTGCAGAGGTTCCAGGCGTGATCCATCGGAGTGGGTGGGTTTCCAAGGGAGGGGGGCCCCCAGAGGGTGTTCCACGCGGTGGGGAGGGTCCTTGGATGAGGACCTCTGTGTGCTCCAAGTTCAGTTTTAGTCTGCTGTTGCTCATCCAGGCTGCAACGTCTTTCATTCCTTCTTGGAAGCTGCATCTGGTGTCTTCGGGGCTCTTCAAGAGGGAGAGGATGAGCTGGGTGTCATCGGTGTAGGATACTATGCTGAGCCCATACTGTCTTATGATGGTGGTGAGGGGGCCATGTAGATGTTGAAGAGCATGGGGCTGAGCGATGATCCTTGGGGTACTCCGCAGTTGATCTCTGTGGGATCCGAGAGGTAGGGTGGTAGTCTGAGTCTTTGGGTTCTGCTGCGAGAAAGGAGCGGATCTAGTCGAGGGTAGTTCCCCGTATGCCAGCATCATGGAGTCTGGCTGGAAGAGTGCAATGGGAGATGGTGTCGAAGACAGCAAAGAGGTCTAGCAGGAGGAGGGCCGCAGTGTGTCCCTGGTGGAATACCATGCAGATGTTATTGATGGCGGCAAGGAGGGCGTTCTCGGTGCTTTGGTTGCTGTGGAATACGGACTGGTAGGAGTTGAGTATGACGTTCTCTTTGACGAAGGTGGTCAGTTGTGCGTTGACGAATGTCTTGGTGACTTGGGCTGCGAAGGGAAGCAGAGAGATGTACCAGTAGTTTTTTGTGTCTGTCGGGTCAACCAGGTGTTTCTTGAGGAGGGGCTTACCTCAGCCTGCTTCCAGGCATCGGGGAAGATGCTGGATTCAAAGGTGGCGTTGATGGTGTGGCGGGGGAAGATCCATTACTACGCGGTTTCTACACCGCGTACCATTACAACGCAGGAATCACAACGCAAGTCGTTACAACGACTTGCGCTGGATGGTGCTAGAGACTAAGGAATAGTGGATTTACTATTCCAACACCTTCCCTACTGTTGCGTAGGCTGGAGTTGGAATAGTAAATCGTACTATTCCTAAGTCCAGCACCTACAGTGCAAGTCGTTGTAATGACTTGCGTTGTGATACCTGCATTGTAATGGTAGCGCGGTGTAGAAACCGCGTAGTAATGACATACATCCGGTGTGGCTTAGTTCGGGCGCAATGGCGGTGGCTGCTCTGTGGAAGATGTGAGGCGGGCAGGTGTCCATGAGGGTTCCTGAGTGGGTGCTTTCATGGTCATGTTGGTGTCTTCGGTGGTGACCGGTGTTCAGGTGGTGATGGTGGGCTGGCTGTCATTGCTGGAGGGGAGGGTGGTTTCTGGAGTCTGTTCACTGAAATTGTCGTAGAGGGCCTTGATCTTTAGGTGGAAGTAGGAGCCGAGTTTGTTGCAGAGGTCCTGGGATGGTGTGATGTCCATGGCCTCGCTGAGGGGTTTGGTTAACTGCTGGATGACGTTGAAGAGTTCCTTTAAGTTGCTGGCGTTGGTGGCGGATTTTGTTCCTGATGAAGGTCCTCTTGATGGTTCTTATGAGCTGGTGGTATTCTGTCATGGCGTGCTTGTAGGTGCACTGGTCTCCGGTTGTTTTGATGCTTGTCCATCATTTCTCGAGCTGTCTGCGGGAGTGTCTAGCTTCTTGGAGCTTGGTGGTGAACCAGGTGGCCTTCAGAGGGTGTTGTCGAGGTGGTGGAGGGGAGCAAGCTGGTCTCCGTAGCTGGAAATCCAGCAGTGTGGTCCAGTGGCTGCAAAGTTGGCATCTGTTGTGGCAGAGGGGAATTCATGGGTGAGGGTAGATTTTAGGTCCTCTTCTGTGACCTTGCTCCAGCTCCTTCATGGCGGGCGAGGGGCGGGCTTGTGTGTGGTGGTGCTGAAGGAGAAGTGTACGCAGTGCTGGTCTTTCCAGAGGGGCTGCAAGGTGTGGCTGAAGTGGATGTTAGTCCCTCCTGTGAAGATGGGGTTGAGGATGTGTCCGGCCTTGTGGATGGGACTAGTGATGAGCTGCTTCAGTCCAATGTTGGTGAGGTTGCCCAGGAGGGCGGTGGAGTCAGGGTCGCTGCGGTTGTCAAGGTGAAAGTTCAGGTCTCCGATGAGAATGTTGTCCATGGAGGCGATGGCGTGGGGTGCAATGAGGTCGGCAATGGCATTGGTAAAAAGCGCACGGGCCAGGGGGTCTGTAGGTGAGGGTACCGCGGAGCATGGTTCTGGGGATGGTCTGGATCTGGAAGTGGAGTTGTTCGATGTTGGAGAGAGGGTTGCTCATGCTGGAGGTCGAGAGTTGGAGGGAGCTCTTGTGTGCAATGGCGAGTCCTCCTCCTGGACAGTGGGGGCGGTCTTTTCTCTGGATCTTGCAGCTGTTTGGGATGGCATTGGCAATGTCGGGAGCAGAGGCAGCATTTGGCCGAAATCTAACTACATATTTAGAGAATTCTACCAGGCGGCTAAGCTGAAGGTAATATATTTTTGATGAGCAGGCACCATATGCACTGCACCTGCTTAGCAAACTTTCTGTTGTTCATAAACAAAGTCCAAAAGTAGAAGCTGGTTATTGAAAAATAAATAAGAAATGTCACTCACAGATCAGAGGTTTTCGCCTAGTGTATAGATGAATTTCTTTGATTTCCTGTTTTCAAGTTTTCCCTGGTGGTCCTAAACAGCATTAAAGCATGCCAGTGCATCAGCTCTAAAAAGGGCAGATGGCTTGAGGTACTTTGAGCTATAGCTCATAATTTGACTTATGTCAGTCAAAGGTATCCACCAGCTGAGCCAGAGTAGGCTCCAAATATGGCAATTCCCACCAATCTAAGACCAGCAGAGGAATCGGAAGATGACATAGGCAGTTCACGAGTAACAGTTATATGAAATATATAATGATTAGCATAAATGCAAGTTTGTGTCTCATTTGCTAGGCAGTGTGCACCTCTCATTCCTTATACCACAACATCTTTGTCACCCACAGGGTGTTTTATGGCTTAAGGTATAGGTAGGCCTTTAAGTGGGCTGAAAAAACTGGGGATTTCTCAAAGGGGTTTGGCCGATGAATTTAAGGGTGTGGCTTAAAAACATGTAAGCTAAAAACCTGTGCCTAGAATAGTGTGCCGCCCGACTGGTATTTTGCTGCTTCTGTAATTGCATCCAGATATATAAGTAACATTACACCTACAACAAGCCAGAACCATTGGCTTTGTCAATGGTTGTATAAAATAAATAAGCAACAACCATGGCCTTGCTGTATATAATATTGAAAATGCTTCAGTTCTGAAGTGATGAGGCAGTAAAAGAACGAAAACTAGTTTCTATGAGGTTACATGAAAGGCTTTGAGCAGTGGTACTGCTGCAGAGTTAAGATTTTTTCTTCACCCTGAAGGTGAGGGCAAAAATGAAGAGCATGATAGGGACTGGCCTCGGCACCTGCTTTTAAGAACTGCCGGTGCTCAGCACCGCCAAGACCCGGCCCACTTAAAGCCCTGCGTGTAGGCAATGAGATTTATAAACTTAACTCATGTTAATTTACAAAAGAAATAAGCGGCGTTGTCCAACAACAAGACCAACAGCACGTGCCGCAAGCTAGACGAGTCGGAGGATGGTGTCTAAGTAGTACTTGGACAGGAGCACCAGACCAACAGCGAGGTTTCTAATGCTTTTGGGAGCCGCAGTTTGGTGCACAGATATAGCGTATTATTTAACTACAGTCCACCAGGTCAGGCAGCCAAGGCCTATTCATTTGTCATGCACACATTTGCACCCAAGTGTTGATTTTGCGCATTAGTATTTGTCTTGATTTTTCAAGGAGGCATAATGGACATTTGAAACATTATGCAATAACTCATGCAAATGTCAGCTACTCATTCTATTTGCATGCTTTAGTGTGGAGTCTCTTGTTTTACAGAATATAAAGCATCAGCGGTGGAGTATATTGCAGTTCATTGGAAGTCAAGACCTAGGCCTTTAAAATGTACAATCAATTACATTTGGTGCTGCTATCATTACATTTTAAATGCACATTTTCAGCAGTTTGCACAACCAATTTGGGGTGCAAACATGCATTTTATTTTTGACCAGTCAAGAGGGCGTTTGAAAAATATATAATGGCAATATGTAAAAGAACATTTGATTCTGAAAGAAACTTTGCCTTACTATAAAACTATCTGGAAGGGGAATGCCAAAGAAGTTTGATTACTTACTTGAGCTTGATCCCGAAAAAAGGACAGTTTGCCTATTGTGAGGAATGAGTTGAAGCAGTGGAGAGACTAGGAAGACATTTTCCGAAAGAGCGCAATATTGTGGTGGAGAGGAACTATTCTTTTTTTTACTAGAAAGCAAATATCTCACAAGACAATTGCCATCTATAGTTGAGCTACACATACTGGTTTTGCAAATGAAAGATCTATTGCAAATACTGCATGATCATACAGTTGTGAACTGTTACTCTATGAAAGCAGAGGAAATAATGCTATGCAGCAGAGATCTTAGCAAGGAGGAAACAAATGTTGCTAAGGGCACTGGTTGTTCAATTAGGGCATCAAGGAAAGTCATCAATTTGTTATTTCAGTCCCCTCTATGGCAACAGGAGAAGTCATTCCAGTCTCTAAATTGCTTCAATGCAAGGGTGACCCCCTAGAATGGCAGACAGAGAAACAGAGAGGGTTTTTGTTCCAGATGTTGTTCTCATTTCTATTTGGCTATTAAAAAACAACTGTTACCATGAGTTGCAGCAAATTTAAAAATATGGGCCGTTTTATAAAAGTGTTCCAAAATTCTCAGAAATCTCAGAGGGTTATACAGGTTGGTAAAATTCATCAAGAGCATTTACAAAATGATATGGAAAATGGTTGATTTCAATCTGAAAAGCACAGAAAGGTTTTTAACCCACTTTGAAAGATGACCCAGTCTGTGAAATAAGGGGTTGTTGATGAAACAGCTCATTCAGGTTCTCCAATCACAATAATATATCATTAATTGTACTATAAAGAATGGTCAGGCACTATATTATTTCCCTAGGATAAATCCACTTGCATACCTGTGAAACAAGATTGACATGTTGGAGTATTTGTGAGACAAATCAACATACACTGAAACAAAGTTTTACTAAGGTGTTACTTTGTTAAAAAAAAGTCAAGGTACTGTTCATATGGTTTTAAAACTAGGCACATTGGGTCATATTTTTATGGAGGCTTTAGAAACCATGAATTGTAAGACATGGAGGTGCATGGTGAGGTATTTCAAGATAAATTATGCTGTTGGCGATAGAGACAAAAAATATTTTGGAGAAAAAAACAACTGTTCTGCTGTGCCATGAAGTACAGAATGTAAAACCCAGCATTATGGAACAATTTTAGGAGCATTTGAAGCAACTTTAGAAGGAAGGCTGCATAGAAGCAGTGGTCTTCTTTGAGTAGGTTTCCCCTCTCGTAGTTAAAAAACAAATTGGATGATATCCATCTGTGTGTCAATCTTAGGTCTCTGAGCAAGAGCAGTGTAGTTGATCTACATATGTTACCAAACATTTTGGAAATATTTCCACAATAAGGTGGGACAATTTATTTCGCTATTAGAGAAATTAGGACAAATGTACCACCAAATATCATTGTCAGAGCAATCCCTTAACTGATCTTCTAGTAACGATGCGATGCGCTCAGAAGGGTGTACCCCCGGGGAGTTGGAGCGAGGCATGTATAGTAGTTTTTCATAAAAAAGGCAAGCCTGCGAATCTACCTGGGTCTTACCGCCCAATTTCGCTTTTAAATGCGGATGGCAAAATCTATTTGAAGATTTTGGCAAACAGACTATCCGGTGTAATTTCCAATACCATACAGCATGGGTTTATCCGAGAGCGCGGAACGGCGGATCATGTCCGCCGGGTAATTACTTTATTTGATTTTGTTAATGTTAGTCAGGATCCTTTATGTTTAATTCTATTAGACGCCGAAAAGGCGTTCGATCGGGTATCATGGTGCTTTTTATGAGACGTAATGAGGCGCAGGGGGTTTGGTGACAGCAGTAAGCGCCGCCACCGCCGAGAGTCACGAAGGGGGCAGATAACACTTACCCTGACCGCGCCGACACCGCCAAGAGTCATAGAGACACCTGACTCCGCGCCGCCGCTCCGGGGGACTACAACTCCCGGCAGGCCTCGCGGCGGCGCGTTCTGAGTGATGGGAAATGCGCCAGAGAGCGCCAACGAACAGGATAAAGCCGGCAGCACCCCGGCAGAGCGGGGGAGAGACAGCAGTAAGCGCCGCCACCGCCGAGAGTCACGAAGGGGGCAGATAACACTTACCCTGACCGTGCCGACACCGCCAAGAGTCACAGAGACACCTGACTCCGCGCCGCCGCTCCGGGGGACGACAACTCCCGGCAGGCCTCGCGGCGGCGCGTTCTGAGTGACGGGAAACGCGCCAGAGAGCGCCAACGAACAGGATAAAGCCGGCAGCACCCCGGCAGAGCGGGGGAGAGACAGCAGTAAGCGCCGCCACCGCCGAGAGTCACGAAGGGGGCAGATAACACTTACCCTGACCGACCCGACACCGCCAAGAGTCACAGAGACACCTGACTCCGCGCCGCCGCTCCGGGGGACTACAACTCCCGGCAGGCCTCGCGGCGGCGCGTTCTGAGTGACGGGAAACGCGCCAGAGAGCGCCAACGAACAGGATAAAGCCGGCAGCACCCCGGCAGAGCGGGGGAGAGACAGCAGTAAGCGCCGTCACCGCCGAGAGTCACGAAGGGGGCAGATAACACTTACCCTGACCGCGCCGACACCGCCAAGAGTCACAGAGACACCTGACTCCGCGCCGCCGCTCCGGGGGACTACAACTCCCGGCAGGCCTCGCGGCGGCGCGTTCTGAGTGACGGGAAATGCGCCAGAGAGCGCCAACGAACAGGATAAAGCCGGCAGCACCCCCGCGTCGCGGGACGCGAGCGGGACGCCCGGGACGAAGCCTGGGCAAAGGGCGGGCCCTCTACGGCCCTCATCGGCAGGAGGAGGCAGGGGCAGGGCCAGAAACGCTGCAGGAGTCTCCTTAGTGATTTACCTTCAAGTAAGTCTTGTGTGTCATCTAAATATATTATACAGTCTGAGCAATGTCTAAAAAACCTGTTGCAGTTCAACAAAACAAGATTAATAATTACCTGGTTCAGACTGTTCAGAAAATCAATATGCAAAGGAGGGAGTCATTGGGGCTGAGCCTATCACCTGATTTGCTTTGCCCATCACCACCTATATCTGTTTCTATTCTGTCTGATGGAATAATAACGCAGAATGTTCACAGTGTAGACTCTATTGCTGATATTATATCCCAAGTTATACCTGGAACTCCGGAGAATGCAACTCCGGCTTCTGAAGGCTTGCCCATTGAAGTTAACACAGACATTGACATTGATCACGACCTTGAGCAAGATACACAGTCACAGGTCTCCGTCTGTAATGGCCGGATTTTCCGCTTAGATGGGATCAGCCCCCAGGGGCCCTAGAACCCAGCCAAAACGTACTCACCTTCCCTCCTCAGATCGTATTCACCATGGATAGATATATATATATATATAGGTCGCACCTAAGGATGGGGAATGACAATATACATGTACGGATTTTCTACAATATCTTATTCACATCAGTTGGTCTCGCGGCCACCCTGACCCAGACCGTTCTACCCTAGGGCAGATATGACACACAATCCGGTGTGTCTACACATGGGCCTGCAGAACCCGATGCTCCCTTTTCCAAACTGTTCGCAATCCTGCGAAACTACACGCCAGTCTCCTTCCTGGCGCTCTCACTTATTCAAGCCACAATCCTGTGGGTATCCGCGCTGGTAATCCCCCCCAGCGTTCTCACTAACGCCGTATATCAACGACGACCACATTCCTATGAACAATCATCAGGATAATATTCCAGTTACCTACTCGGGATAAAACTACAATAATGACATTGGATATGGTTCCCAAATTATATAGTGTACTTCCTGCTCTTGACATCAAAGGTCCACTCACTCCCTCTTTGTTCGATCACCATTTACCTGATCGGGATTTCACATCCGTTCACATAAACAATTTTCAACTAGGAGATACATTTACCAAGATTGAACAGGAACACGAGGCACACAATAATTCTATAAGAATTAGGATGTTTATTAACAGTAGACACAAATCACATTACTATGCAACATAACTTCTGCAAAGAAAAAGGTAAAGATTAGAGTGCACGTTCTATGAGAAATGGACGGACATCACCTGGTTAATATGAAGTCTGGGCTCGGCAGTCATCTAGGTTCCCTTCTCGTCTCTGTGTCCTGGCTCGCCTTGCAGTCACACCCCAGCCGTCACAAGTACACGTCTGCACCGCTAGGCTCAACCTTGTCTGCTTCCCTCCAGGACACCGGAACCTTGCTGGTTATTAGCTACCGTCTCTCTCTCTCTCTGTATCAATGCGCTCCGCGCTAATTCTCGCTCAGTCTTTCTCAGAGAGTTTCGGTCTTAAATCTTTCTCGGACTTCAAAGATGGCGCCTGTCCGCCATGAGATAATTAATGGCAGAGATGCTAACGGCTAGATGCCGCCTACGGACTAACTGACAAACTGACTAACACCTTTGCTAATATCAAAGCCCGTTCCTTCATGGAAAGCTACAGCCAGTAACCTGCCGCCCACCAAATTCTTGTACCTCCCCGTACCAAGGACACGTTCCCAGCCGGCCGGCCTGAAGTTGTGTCTTCGGTGTGGAGAAAAATACATTCCTTCGATAAGGGCCAGCCTGAGCCGGTTCTCTCCAAGCGAACAACAGCTTGAAACTAAAACATTACACTTCACCTAGAAAGCCTTCTCGAGCTACCGGGCAGAAAGCAAAATGGAGTCTGTCTCGTTTAAGGCCTATGGAGCCCACAATATGCATAACTCCATAGAAAACATCCTAATATGTTAGCAAATGGGCAAATCATGTCTAATACTCATATATCTATCCCCTAACTTAAATTCATAAGCCCTACATTAAGGAAAGTGATACGAAAATGCCCTAATATATGTAAGACAGGGGCCCTGTCTATAGTCCTAATCCCTATGCTATGGGGGTGATAGGCTGGAGTCACTCTCCATCATTCTCCCTCTCAAAAGAGCCAGAAAAGGGCAGCCATTACATTACACCCCTTGACTCCAGTCTATTAACCACAAACTAAATGGAACTAACATCAGTAGAAGAATAATAGGAAACAAAATTAACTGATCTATGTCTCTTACTAAGTCTGAAAAATTGGAGCAGAGAAGGGATACACCGAATAAAACAACAAATAGCTATCAAGACACAAATAGCAACAATAACTCCCCCAAAAATCTGTCGTAAGGAATGCAAGTCAGGTAACCAATTAAAGAGCCAGTCAAAGAAACCCTGATCTATATGTTGTCTAATTTCTGCAGTCAAGTCGTGGAGTTTGTCAATATGGGATTGGATAGTTTTAGAATGGTCAGACAAATTAAAACAGCACAGACCTTCAAAGTCAGAACATTCGTGTCCATGTTTCAACAAAAGATAATCAATAGCAGCTCTCTTCTGCAAAATAGCTCTACGTTCACCTTGGGCATCTAATAAAAGGTCAGACAAGACAGTAGATGTCTGATTGATAGACTTAACCATCCAGCAGGCCATTTTGCCGATTGTCTTCGCATTATAAACGGCCAATGCAGGCACTCCAATAATAGAAAAAGCTAAACCAAGGTATTCTGATCTAGAATAGAGGTGAACAGAGGAATCGCAATCTTCATGTAATGACATTGAATCACGTACAATACGGGAATGTGAAGTAGGATGTGAGGAAAACATTAGCAAACTCAATCTAGTGATGGCACATGGGCCACCAGAAATATTCGCGGGAATATAGGGCCAAGATGAATTCCCGCAGGAAAAGAGCCATCCAGCCGGTAATAACATTGAACGATAATGGCTAGGGGCGACTAACAAACGTTTACAAGTCATATTGTTCTTTACAGAAAGACACGAATTCGGAAGTCTCTTTAAACACAGCAATCGTTGATGGGCTGAAAAAGAAGTAGCGGCATGGAGCTTCAATTTTAAACATTCGGTAATAGCCTTAGGATCACATGTCATAATAAAGCATAGATCTCCAGGGGTAATATTAAAAGTAGTGATTTGAGAATGAATAGGGATATCAAGGTCTGGAAGAGCAGTACACGAGGGACAAAATTCATGGGCCGCAAAGTCGCCCAGAATAACATTTAGTCGGGCATTCGAGATATTAAAAATATGTCGTAAAGTCTCGATAGATGCAGGGACAGCAACCAAACAGGTCCCTAAAATGTCAGTGACAGATTTCATTGGGGTAAGACAAAAATGCGGAGAGTTCGTCACCCGCTTTGCGAGTGTAATCCAAAAGTTGGAGGAGGCGGCCCACGCGGACCGCGGAACTCGGACCATTCCATCAACCGGCGTCGGTGGATCCTGGCCTCTCCCGGCGTAGCAGGCCAAAAGGAGTCCAGCGCCGACATATCCTGCAGCAGCAGTCCAGAGAATGATCTGAAAGAATACAAACACAGGCCTTAATCATTCTCGTAAGTAACATTTATCAGCTGGGACAGCTTCCCAGCCATCTTTCCCTGGCTTCATCACCAAAACGGTGTTGTCATGACCGGTCGCAATAACATCAGCCTGTTCAGGAGGATTTTTAGGCGATTGCACCCATATCTTAGCTCCAGGAAGATCAGATGATCCGAAGCCTTTTTGTCCACGCACAGTTAGCAACGTTGGGGCAGAGCCTTTTTTGATCTCACCACTGAAGACAGGCATAATCAGTAACTGAGCAACGCGGTCAGATTTTTTAATGAACAAATCAGACTCACTGCTATTAAGCAGGAGAACCTTAATCTCTCCCTGATAATCACTGTCAATTACTCCTCCGAGCACTTGTACACCTTTCAGGGCCAGGCCAGATCTAGGGGCAATTAATCCAAAACTACCGGCAGGTATACAGACACCAACGCCAGTTTCAACAATGATACGATCCTTTCCTGGAAAGTTAGCATCTTTTAAAGCATGCAGGTCGAGGCCTGCAGAACCTGGGGTCGCTCTACATGGAGCCAAAGCACCGGGGGTAATTTCCCAATACATGACAGTGTTCGATAAAGAATTAGGCTTCACATCAACATTTGGAGGAAATAAACGCATTAAAGGAGATTCAGCGTGTAAGAAAGGGCGATTATTCAGAATTAATAAAGCTTGAAGCAGAACATCTCTCCACTGGCTGTAACGATCATCAGTCAACTTGCGCAACTGTTCTTTCAACAAACCATTCATTCTCTCAATCAATCCTGAAGCTTGTGGGTAATATGGAATATGAAACACCCAATCAATATTATTTTCCGCACAGAATTCCTGCACCAATCTTCCACGAAAGTGGGATGCATTATCTGATTGAATTTGGAATGGGACACCATAGTACAGAATAATTAGCTCCAGGGTCTTAATGGTATTCACTTGGGTAGCGTTCTTACAAGGAAAAGCGACTAAAAGGCCACTATAAGTGTCAACCACTGTACAAATATATTGACAATTTCTGCTCATAGGGAGCGGACCAATATAGTCAATCTGCCAAATTTGAGCGGGCAATTTACCTCGATGTAAGTGGCCTCGAACAATCTGAGGCACCTCCTTTTTTCTAGAATGCTGACAAATGGGACAATGTAAAATGACATCTTTTATTAAAGAAAAAGGAATATGAATTCCTCTATCGGCAGCCCACCTGCTAGTGGCTTTCTCTCCAAAATGTCCTGCTTTCTGATGGGCCCACTTCGCCAATCCCGCCAAATCAGAATCCTGTATGTCCACCACTGACTCAGCAATTTTAGACTTTTCATCTGCAATGTTATGGAAAAATTTGTCAAGGGAGTGAATTGGAGTGTGAGCATCCACGTGAAAGATTGTTACAGTACTCTGCGGGAGCAGCTCCCAAATTTCTTGCCACAATTCTCTTCCCCACAATTCTTTTGAATGTAATTCCCAATTATGAGAATGCCATGTTGGTAACCATACTGCCAGTCCATTCGCAGTGGACCAGGAATCAGTAAAAATATGACATGTGCCAGGTAGTTCCTGCTTCAAAACCTGGTAAACTGCATATAGTTCAGCATATTGACTACTCTTACCATCTCCAGTTGTGCTCAACAATTTCTGCGTGATCGGGTTGAAGGAAACAGCTTTCCAATGTCGTTTGTCACCAATGAACTTCGCTGAACCATCCGTAAACCACACATGTTTTCTATCCTCCACGGACAGATCATCAAATGATTTACCCCACTTCACGGGAGACTCCTGCACCACGGGGACCGAACACTCACTTCCAGTCTCATTGGAGGGCGCCTGCGCCACTCGCTCATGTAAAACCGCCACACCTTTCGGACCCACACGTGCCCTGTCCTGAATGTACCATTTCCATTTAATCACACTAGCCTCCTGAGCATGTCCAATTCGATGGGACTTCGGTGAACTCAAAACCCACTGCATAATGGGAATTTCAGGCCTCAAAATCACAGCATGGCCTAGGGTCAATTGCTCGGTATCCACCAGAGCCCAAAAACAAGCAAGCAACTGTTTTTCAAAAGGTGAATAACGCTCACCAGCCTCGGGAAACTTTTTGGTCCAAAAACCTAAAGGAACTTTTTGTCTGCCCTGCTTTTGCCACAAACTCCAATTGGCATACAGGCCTTCCACGGACACATTCAAATCCATATCACCTTTACTCACGGGCCACAAATCCAAGGCATACTGGATAGCTTCTTTAGCCAAATCAAAAGCAGTCTGTTGAGGGTCACCCCATTCAAACGCATTCTTTTTACGGGTGACTCGATACAGTGGAGCCAAGATCTGACTCAGATGGGGAATATGCTGACGCCAAAATCCAAACAAACCAATAAAGCATTGAGCCTCTTTCCTGTTTCTGGGAACTGCAAAATCAAGTATTTTTCGCTTTACTTGTGGGATCACTTCTCTGTGACCCTCATGCCAATTAATACCTAAAAATTTCACATTTTGGGATGGAGTTTGTAATTTGTCGGGATTAATTTCCCAGCCTTTCGCTCGCAAACAGTCAATGATCTGATCCAAATGGGCCTGTACCTGGTCTTGCGTTTCACCTTGAATCAAAATATCATCAATATAATGACAAACCTGAACTCGTGGATTCGTGTGCACTTCAGACAAATGTTCCGCCACCAGCCGGTGACAGATCGTAGGACTATGTACATAGCCTTGAGGAAGACTCCGGAACGTCATTTGACGCCCATTCCAAGTAAAACTGAATTGTTCCTGACATTCGGGGGCAATCGGTATTGAAAAGAAGGCATTAGCAATGTCAATAGAAGCATACCATGTACCTGGATGCTTTTGAATTCTTTGAATCAGCGTGACAATGTCAGGCACTGCAACAGTCAATTTAGGCGTATTTTTATTCAATTCTCGATAATCAACAGTCATGCGCCAAGAATTGTCACTTTTGCGCACGGGCCAAACAGGATTATTCCAAACGGATGTGACCGGAGTTATGACACCCGCGTCAACCAAATCCTGAATTGTAGCAGTAATCTCCTCATGACCACCTGGGATACGATATTGCTTTTGAGAAACCACCTTCGTGGCTAAAGGGATTTTAATAGGTGGTATGCGTAAGCGGCCAACCCGTACGGGTCTGGTCGAAATGTATTGTCTAGTTCCAAATTGATAACAACCATCATCCAGATGCAAAGTCATTCCTTTCAGAATGTCAATTCCAATTATGAATTCCAAAAGTGGTACAACCAACACAGAGTATTCTCTACGAGGAATCCTACCAATTTTAATTTCGAGTGCAGTTTGAACTGCGGGTGTCTCTTTACCACCCAAACCAGTAATCGTAAAAGGCTGCCCATGAAATTTTTTCGACTTACCATGAATTAAAGTGGCCTCCGCCCCAGTATCAACTAATGCTCGGGCCCTTTGGATATTACGATGTTTCCAAAAAATCTCAATATCTACATAGGGTCTGTTATCTCTGTGAGCCCACTTGCGTACCGGAGTTTGACCTATTTCCTAGTAATTTTTCCTGCGTTCCGTCAACCAAGACAAATCAGGGTAAATGCTCTCAGTTCTCTTTGGTATTAGAACGTCTTGTTCATATCCGTCTCCAGTACGAAACGGATTAGTATCATGTTCAAAAAGTTGTGAATTACGGTCAGAAAGTCTGTTACGATCCACTCTCTTTCTCATGTCAGGGGAATAACTCCTTTCATCTTTTCGTCTGTTGGAAACACGATCATCTCTCCCCCTCTCACGATCATCCTCTCTCCCCCTCCCGTCATCACGATGAGGGGATCCATCACGTTCATAACGCCGATCATCACGGCGATCAGAATTCACACGTTGCCTCTCATCACCACTGTCATCCGAACCACGGTCATACTCATTCTTTCGCACACGACGGGCACCCTCTTTCCGATCCAAACCACGCTTACGAAACATGTCCCATAAGCGATTATTAGGTTCACCATCAATGTCTTCCCTTTTAACACCATCAGCAATGAGAGCAAGAAACATGTCACGTCTAGAGAACTGGGTCGAGATTGTCTTTCAGATTTAAACCATTCACCCAGCTCACCAAGCTGACGAACAGACTCAAGCACAGCAGACAAAGGATTGCCAGTTTGGTTAATCAATAATGTCATCATGACCTGCTTGTAAGCAACAGGAGAAGAACGAATAATGCGATTGCGTACAGAAGATGTTAAAAGACCATCCAATAACCTATCAGCAGTACTAAGAAAGATAGCCGTTTTCATGACTTCCTCCTTTAAACGTTGCGACGCATCGCGCAAAGTGTACCACGGTTTCTCATCAGCGGGCCAATCAGATTCAGTTGGATATTTATGATTACAGCCGTCAGACGCAAGCTGGAGCAACGTAATTTGGCCAGCACCATTATAGTTTCGAAAATGATCTTGATTCGTAGAATCAGAACTCAAAGAGCAAAACCGTAAGCAATCAACAGCATCAAGAAAAATACCGGCAGCGCCAAGTTCATAAAGACGCACCATCCAGGTAAGCAAGGCCTCACCAGGCCGTTGTCGAAATCGTTGTAAAATGTCACTAACCTCCTGCTGAGTAAAATCTTCAATACAATCAAGAGCTATACCAGCCGGGTTACCAGGGGCTTGTTGTAATTTACGTCTAAAAACAGGGTGAGCAGAAACTTCAGGAAGAGCTTCAGAGGAAGCCCGCATCTTAGATTTAGTAGCACAATCAGGACAAGCCACGTCATCGGCACGGGAAGAACGAACACGGTCACTAACAGGACCTAAATCAGTACATGAAGCAGATTTACAATCACGTCCGGAGCGAGAAGACTCGCGCTTGTCACCCTCCTCTGCCGAGGAGTCAGAAGTATGAGAATCCCAGATATTACCGTCCCACTCATCGGGGTTCCAATCCATTCCAGCTTTCGCTACAACCATACGCACTTTGCGTGTAGATACACGACCACGACGGTGTTTATACTTATATCGTGCAATACGGACTGCAGCTCTTTCGGCAATGGTCTGATATGTTTCAAGTTTGTCGGCAAGCAATTTACTTTGACAACGCAAAAGAGTATGCGCATTTTGCAACTCAACACACTGTCCTTCCATGTCCTTAAACTGCTTTTGTAACTGAACAAACTTCTCATGCAGTATTCTGTATGCATTAAGAACAATCCAACCTCTGCGTCCTAAGATAGGAAGCTCATCACCCTTCACTACTGGCGCTTTCTGCAAGCACGACACCACATCGGCAGGCTCCGCCTGCTCCAAGCATGAAGACCAATTTTCACTCAAACCAGTAGAATCGGCCCACTCACGGGCCAAGGCCTCGTAAGGGGTACATTCCCACCCGGGAATCTGAATTGGTAATTTGAAAACCGACGATGACTTTTTCGCAAACATATTAGCACACAACAAAAAATTATATACACAACTATAAACAAAATTCAATACGTATAAGCCGAGCGCAAACCAACAATATTAAATCAACACAATGCACACAGGCTTCGTAAACAGTTCGTGACGCCAGATGTAATGGCCGGATTTTCCGCTTAGATGGGATCAGCCCCCAGGGGCCCTAGAACCCAGCCAAAACGTACTCACCTTCCCTCCTCAGATCGTATTCACCATGGATAGATATATATATATATATAGGTCGCACCTAAGGATGGGGAATGACAATATACATGTACGGATTTTCTACAATATCTTATTCACATCAGTTGGTCTCGCGGCCACCCTGACCCAGACCGTTCTACCCTAGGGCAGATATGACACACAATCCGGTGTGTCTACACATGGGCCTGCAGAACCCGATGCTCCCTTTTCCAAACTGTTCGCAATCCTGCGAAACTACACGCCAGTCTCCTTCCTGGCGCTCTCACTTATTCAAGCCACAATCCTGTGGGTATCCGCACTGGTAATCCCCCCCAGCGTTCTCACTAACGCCGTATATCAACGACGACCACATTCCTATGAACAATCATCAGGATAATATTCCAGTTACCTACTCGGGATAAAACTACAATAATGACATTGGATATGGTTCCCAAATTATATAGTGTACTTCCTGCTCTTGACATCAAAGGTCCACTCACTCCCTCTTTGTTCGATCACCATTTACCTGATCGGGATTTCACATCCGTTCACATAAACAATTTTCAACTAGGAGATACATTTACCAAGATTGAACAGGAACACGAGGCACACGATAATTCTATAAGAATTAGGATGTTTATTAACAGTAGACACAAATCACATTACTATGCAACATAACTTCTGCAAAGAAAAAGGTAAAGATTAGAGTGCACGTTCTATGAGAAATGGACGGACATCACCTGGTTAATATGAAGTCTGGGCTCGGCAGTCATCTAGGTTCCCTTCTCGTCTCTGTGTCCTGGCTCGCCTTGCAGTCACACCCCAGCCGTCACAAGTACACGTCTGCACCGCTAGGCTCAACCTTGTCTGCTTCCCTCCAGGACACCGGAACCTTGCTGGTTATTAGCTACCGTCTCTCTCTCTCTCTGTATCAATGCGCTCCGCGCTAATTCTCGCTCAGTCTTTCTCAGAGAGTTTCGGTCTTAAATCTTTCTCGGACTTCAAAGATGGCGCCTGTCCGCCATGAGATAATTAATGGCAGAGATGCTAACGGCTAGATGCCGCCTACGGACTAACTGACAAACTGACTAACACCTTTGCTAATATCAAAGCCCGTTCCTTCATGGAAAGCTACGGCCAGTAACCTGCCGCCCACCAAATTCTTGTACCTCCCCGTACCAAGGACACGTTCCCAGCCGGCCGGCCTGAAGTTGTGTCTTCGGTGTGGAGAAAAATACATTCCTTCGATAAGGGCCAGCCTGAGCCGGTTCTCTCCAAGCGAACAACAGCTTGAAACTAAAACATTACACTTCACCTAGAAAGCCTTCTCGAGCTACCGGGCAGAAAGCAAAATGGAGTCTGTCTCGTTTAAGGCCTACGGAGCCCACAATATGCATAACTCCATAGAAAACATCCTAATATGTTAGCAAATGGGCAAATCATGTCTAATACTCATATATCTATCCCCTAACTTAAATTCATAAGCCCTACATTAAGGAAAGTGATACGAAAATGCCCTAATATATGTAAGACAGGGGCCCTGTCTATAGTCCTAATCCCTATGCTATGGGGGTGATAGGCTGGAGTCACTCTCCATCATTCTCCCTCTCAAAAGAGCCAGAAAAGGGCAGCCATTACACCGTCCTAGACCAATCTCTTATAGGACATGCTGGCAGACCTAAACGACAATGTACAAAGAATCCTTCCAAGCGGGGGGGTTTACGCTCAGGGACTAAGCGGAAGAGGGCAACCACCCCAAAACATAAACAAGTGACTCATGTTGAGGATCATCCTATTTGTTCCTCTGAGGAAGCCCTACTTGATAAAATCGCTGATCTTATTGAGATGAAAATCAATATCATTGTTAAACCTCTCATATCCAAGATCGATAAATTGCAAGCAGAGGTCAAGAAGCTGGGTGCACTCCAAAACACAGTTGCAAGTGGTATTGAAAAAATTACTACGATAATTACTCAACCGGGTAACAATTCTAGAGGAGCTGAAGCAGGAAGTGATATGGGTGTTGGAGATGGAATAGAACTGCTTGGGGCGAACCCATCGCAACCAACCCTAACAGCTATAAATGAGGGTTCCATACCAGCATGCTCCACAACAGATCCAACTCCCTCGGCTAACATTCCCCCTGCACAAATACAAGTACAAGCTCAAACTCATTCTACGGATCCCTTGCAATTCATCGTCGAGGCCACACCCGTGGTCTTGGTCCTCGCAAATGTTCCCCCATTGGAAGGGGGCATAGCTGAAAGTTCAAACTCACTCTGCAGCAAAGCCCTACATTGGTTAACTAGTAATATGCGACTAGCACCAGGGGGGAAACATCACCTTGCAAGTGTGATTAAATCTGCAACCAGGGTTCCTTGGCTGGGAAACCGGCCAAAAAAATTAAAAGGGGACTGTGTGGCGGTGAGCTTCTCAAATCCAGACGTTCTTCCCAATATTCTTGCAAATATTTTTCCTCCCCAACGAAGAAGAGGCACTGTGGTTCCCCTTACTTTTAATTTTTTTTACGGAGAACAGCAGAACGTATCTTTCCCAAGGACCCCTGCCCCAGGGTGGGATACCAACTGGGACTCTCACTTCAGATGGGGCCAAGATTTAAGGAACAATGATTCAGTTCACCGTCATCAACCTCCAATGTTTAACCCTGTTACACAGCCACTTGAACTCTTTAACCGCTTTGCGCCACTTTCATTTATGGACCAAAACGACTGACTTTTGCCAGCCGGAGATAACAACCTTGAGGGTTCACAGCCCGCTCTTGGCCCGTCAGCTCATTCTTCAGCAGGTGTTGGGGTTCGTAGAATCATGAGCTGGAACATCGCCGGGCTTAGAGCCAAACTTAAAGATAAGAATTGGCTGGACTTAATTAGAAACTATGATATTCTTGCTTTCCAGGAAACTTGGGAAACATCAGATTGTTTGGCTTTAGATGGCTATTCTCATTTTTATGTACCTGCAGATCCCAGTAAAGCAGGAAGAGCAAGGGGTGGGTTGGCTGTATATATTTCACTTGATGTTAAAGGAAAACCAAGGCACATTAAGTCCAATTCTAAAAACTGTTTAATGGTTGAATTGACCTCATCAAACTCCCATCCTATTTTACTTATAAATTTCTATAACTCCCCAGCCAGTCAATTTCCTACCGAGCATTTGGCATCCCTAGAGGATCTCTTATCCACTTATACTGTGAACAGTTCCCATGGGTATGAGGTGATCCTCATGGGAGATTTTAACATTCACCCTTGCCAGGCGGGTTGTCAAAGAGAACCAGAGGAATCTTTTTTATACTCCCCCACGCCGCACTTTGAACATACACTTAGTGGTGAGGCTCTGGAACTGTTTTTGGCTACCTTTAACCTTCATGAATCTTGTACCTGTTCTAATGACTTGAGGTTGCCGACATATGAGGGCAAGGACCGAGGCACAATTATCGATTATATTTTCGTATCTTTTAGAGTTCTATCTGATGTATTTGTCTATAAAGTATTAACTTCTGTTTTTAGCGATCACAATCCTGTGATTTTAGAGGTTTTAGCTCAGGGAGTTTTGGGAAATAGGACGTCTGACAATTTCTGCGCAACAGACCTTGTGTTGAGAGATCAAAATCGAAGGCTTAAATGGGACAAAGTTACCCCTATAACTTTCCTACAAGATACATTGGCCAAGGTCGAAGGAGAAGTTGCCATTTGTTTAGACAACAAAAACTCTAGCGCTACTATGGTTGAGGCCTTCAGTGTTATTTGTCACCAAGTCAATATAGATCTGACTGTGAAGGCAAAGTCAAATAAGACAAAGGGCCCCAAATGGTTTGATACAAACTGTTCCAAGGCCCATTCAACTTTACTCAAAGCCTTAAAGAACAAACCTAGAGACAGAGTATTGGTAGCATCTTTAAGAAAACAATATAACTTAGCTATCAGAAAGAGGAAATCTGAGATAAAAGATGAAGCCTGGAATAATCTGTTACTGCCTGAGACACAGAAAGACAGTGCTAAATTTTGGGCAGTTATAAATCATCCGTATTTTGTAGGACTAGACCATCAAAGAGCGGACTGTATTATCCCAGATGAACATTGGGTGACACATTTTAGTAATATTTACCGTCACACTAACACGATCACAGAATGTGCATTACCTCTTTCCCAATCGTTAAATTCCATCTCCCCTTTTACTCAGGAGGAGGTGAAAAAAGCTATCAATGATACACTCTGCAAAAAGGCACCAGTACCAGATGGGGTTCCGGCAGACTTTTTTAAGAGTGCCCCTGATTTTAGCTCAAAGATCCTAACTAATATTTTTAATGCTACAAGGGAATTTATCTTTCCCTCTAGCTGGGCAAACTCGACCATAGTGCCAATTTTTAAGAAGGGACAGAGGACAGATCCGGCTTGTTATAGGCCAATTTCCCTTATTGATTCGAGTGTAAAAATTTTGGGGAGAGTCCTCTTATCAAGACTAACCCTGATTTTAGAAAGTAAGGGCATTTTATCCAATGCACAATATGGCTTTAGAGCCAAAAGAGGAACTTTAGATCAGTGCCTTAACTTAGAATTAATTTTAAACAAATACGTGATCGCCAAGGAGGGGTCATTATACATGGCCTTCATGGACCTGTCATCAGCTTTTGACCTGGTCAACAGGGCAAAGCTGTGGAGGATCCTCCTGGCCATGGGTCTTGACCCCCCTTTGGTTGAATACCTGGCTGAGTTACACAAGGATCTTATGACCTCAGTCAGAGTAACTAGGGAAGGAAGATGCACCTGTCACTTTAAGTCAGAGAGGGGGGTTAGGCAAGGGTGTATACTTGCCCCCCTCCTCTTCACTTTATACATCAATGACCTAGAGGCAGTAATGATAACATCCCACAGTGATATTGCGCGTGCAGGTGAGACAAAGATTCCTGTACTCCTGTACGCGGATGATGCTGTCCTTCTGGCACGCTCCGGAGTTGTGCTAAATAAACTCCTTGCATCTTTTGGGGCTTTTATGTCATCATTGGACATGAAAATTAATACAGATAAATCACATGTAATGATTGCTGGACCCGCAGGCAGGAAAAGAAAGTCGCTAACATTTTTCAGTGCAGGAAAGGAGGTCAAGAGAGTCCCCTCCTTTCCATATTTAGGAGTGACTTTTGACGATAGGGGCACTTGGGGCCCCCAGCTTTTGGCCAAAAGCAGCGCTGTCGCTAGAGCGGCCGCAGGGCTGCTAGGGTTTGCCAAAAAACTGGGCGCCCGTCCCATGGAAAGTATCATCAAAGTTTATAAATCCAAATGCTTGTCAGTCGCCCAGTATGGCTCTGTAATCTGGGGATATACTAGCTCAGCTAAAATACAGAATGTAGAAAATAAATTTTTGAGATCTTTGCTTTCTGTTCCCCAATCAACTCCGACCTTTGCATTACATACAGAGTTAGGTCTGGGCTATATCTCCGATATTCTAAAACTAGCCCCAGTGATTGGTTGGATAAAAACATGGCTCAACCAGGAGCTCACTCTAAATCACACCATCTTAAAAGATTGTTTAGCCCTGGATAGAGCCCTCTACATTCCTTGGTTAAGATATGTCAAAACGCAGCTTACTTTGGCAGGCCGCCCGGAGCTCTTCTCTTCTCCAGACGGGATAACTTATGAAGATTTAAAATCAGTCAAAAACACCTTGACAAACTTATATGTCAAGGAGAGGGAAGAAGTAGAGCTAAAAAAAACCTATGGCCAGGAAACACTGCATGCTCTCCTCAGCTCCAGGAATGGAACCTTATCTCCTTTTTATTACAAATTCTTATCATCGTTTTCTCTTAACGAGATTTCGCTTTGATTTAATTCATTTCGTACTGGGTAACTTTAGAATTTGGTCTAGACCTGATGATGCTGAACCATGCGACTGTGACCACTTTTCAACACAGGACACGATGCACTTTATCATGTTCTGCGGACATTACACTGAGATCAGGAAAAGTTATCTGCTCCCTATCTTACGTAACCAGGGCTTTATCCAGGTTAAACCAGCCCTGTTGTTTTTGCAACTTCTCCCTAATGTTAAAGTAGCTTTCTCAGTTGCTAGTTTTCTAGTTGCAGGTGCACGTTTAAACAAGCATCGCACAAGGCACAGGCACTTTATCTCTGAAAAATGAACTTTCTCTTTTTTCCATTTATCTAAATGAGTTGTCTTTTAATAAGTCCTTCTTCTTAGCTCTTTTTAAATATTTATGTATGTTGTACTGTAGATTAATTGTTTTTATAATAATGATTGTACGTTTTAAATTTGTTAACAATTTTTGTGCTTCAATGAAATTGTGATATGTAACACTGCTCGTTCTTTTATGATTTTCAATAATCGAATAAAGAAAATTGACTGACTGGCAAACAGACTATCCGGTGTAATTTCCAATTTAGTTTCTACCATACAGCATGGGTTTATCCGAGAGCACGGAACGGCGGATCATGTCCACCGGGTAATTACTTTATTTGATTTTGTTAATGTTAGTCAGGACCCTTTATGTTTAATTCTATTAGACGCCGAAAAGGCGTTCGATCGGGTATCATGGTGCTTTTTATGGGACGTAATGAGGCGCAGGGGGTTTGGCCCTGATTTTATTACATCACTCCAAACGCTTTATTATCATCCTACCGCCCGTATTAGCACCATGGGACTAGTATCTAACCTAGTCCAAATACAAAGGGGTACCAGACAGGGGTGTCCCTGCTCCCCTCTTTTATTCTCCCTATATATTGAGCCTTTTTTAAGAATGCTGGAATCTAGTTCTAAGATCCATCCGGTTATGATACAAAACTATTCTTTTAAAGTTCTAGCCTATGCGGACGGCGTTGCAGTAGTCACGCCATGCCCTGCTGCTGCAATGCAAGAAATAGAAAGTTTAGCTCTGAAGTTCGGGACGTCAGCGGGTTATAAATTGAATGCTAATAAAACTCAGCTATTATGTGCTAACTTGCCAAAATACTCGGATGTGCGGGTGTGTAAAGAGGTAATTTATTTGGGGATTAAGCTAAGGACCTCACCAATGGCTTTGGTTAAGGCTAACTGGGATGATCTAATTTTAGGAGTACGGAAACAGTTATCTCAGGCGGAATGTCTACATCTCTCGTTAGTTGGTCGTTGCAGTTTATTAAAAATGATGATATTGCCACAAATATTATATTTTTTAGGTGTCTACCTTTAGAAATCTCTACAGCTAGCCTGGCACAATTATAAACTCTTTGTATGCGCTTTATGTGGGCCGGAGGTAAAGCCCGCCGTGCTGGTCGTTATATGACCTTACCAAGAAATGTAGGAGGCTGGGCGGTTCCTGATTTCACATTTTATTACTAATCTTGCATGCTGCAAGGCATGAATGTTTTACTAACAGGGATAGGTCCTTCGAACCCGGCAGAGAGCCCGTCAATCTATCAGATGTTATTAGGCTGAAAGGCTAAAAATTGCTTATTTCTCTACCAAGATTGGAGTTATTATAAACGCACACGTTTTAAGGTTTTGATCGCTGCATATAAGATTTGGAGAACACTACGGAGATTGCTGGGTATAGAGAAAAATTCATGGTATACACCATTAACATCCCCGATATTTTTGCCAATCGATTTATGGGATAGGGTTGTGTATGTATGGTGGAAAAAAGGATTAAGGTTGTTGGGGGATTTTTATAGAGATGGTTCTCTTAAGTCCTTCGAACAACTACGAGTGCAATATCATCTCCCTAGGGAGGATTTTGTAAAATATCTGCAAATTAGGAATTTCCTGTCTCAGAAAGTAATAATTCTCCAAGCGAATGCACTAATTGAAGACAATATAAAAAAGGCTAAAATAGGAGTGTTATACGGTCATATGTTAAGTACTAAGTCTAATGACTTAGTTCAACAAATTATCAAATGGGGTAATAAATTAGGGAGACAGGATATATCGATAGAAAATTCTCTGGAGATGGCTTCGAATTTATTCATGTCAGCAAAGTTATCTGCACAGCACTATAAATCCACATTAAATCTATATTACACACCCAATAAGATTTCTAAATGGCCGGGTGACAATATGGGGAAATGTTTTCGTTGCGGATATGTATCTGCGGATGATCTTCATATTTTTTTAGTTGCCCGAGATTAACAACTTTATTAACTCAGATTCAGAACTATCTTTCTATCATTTTGGGAAGTCAAGTTCAATTAGGTGCAACAAAGATATTATTAGGTTTAGAAATGGGTGCATCAGCTCCAGTTGCACTACAACAACATGCAAAATTAATATTTCTAGTAACAGCCGTATATCGGCTGGTAATAGCTTCCTGGTGGCTACAACAGGAACCGCCTTCTTTCGAATTATGGAGGGCCCGCTTCTTCGCAGTCCATAATATGGAGTACAATTTATATGCACTTAAAGGGCATAGGAAAAAGAAACTTGGTTTAGAAATCTGGGGTAGAGTTACCAATTATCTAGAAGCTGCAACCTGATTTGTGGTCCTATTATCTTTTTTTTCTTATCTTGATTGTATTGATATTGTTTGCATCAATGGACTATCTTAATGTATGGCTAATTCTGATTCTGTTTAACATATGTTAATGTATCCATTATTAATGATCTATCAAGTGCATTTTATTTACTTATGCAACTTTTGGTGTATGTAAGAGTATTCTAGGCTATTCACTTTGTTAATTTCGAGTTATTTCCCGACTAATTCATGTATTTCTGCAAAAAATAAAAAAATAAAAAAAAGTCAGAGCAATCCCTTTCATTAACTAATTTTACCAAATGTTAACACTCCTTTGGGATACCATTCAGTTTTTAACTCTGTAGCATGTATATTTTATAAACTGATACAGGGTATGAGGAGTGTCAACGGGTCATGCTCGATTAGTGGACAAACACAATTGCATAGTGGATCAAATACTGGAAAAACATGGCATGAATTTAAACATGGAAAAAGGTAAGTTCTTAACATACAAAGTGGAATTTGTGGGGAATTATTTGAAACTGAAGGGTTTAAAACCTACCAGCGACTTTGATAGTCAATTTCTGATGCTAAATAACCTGTTAATGTTAAACCAGTGAAGCCATTTGTGGACCTGTGTTATATTATGCTCAATTTGCAGAAGATTTTGCAGTGATAACTGATATTGAAAAGCTAACTTTAGCATGGTGTGCTATTTAAAGAGGGGTACCAGAGAAACGGGCATTTGAAAACACTAAAAAGTTAATAATTGAAGAAGTTACATTGGAACTGTACCACACAGTAGAATTGTGTAATAACTTTAAAGGATCACTGATCAAACATCAACTCTCATAACTTTGAACTACAGAATTATCGAGTCACTAATATCGTAAACAAAAATATCGACACACAATACGCAAAATAGAAATGACACTAACAAAGATTAAGAAAATATTGTTCAAATAAATCTCAATCATGAAAATATCGACGACACAAATATAGAACACGAAAATATCTATAACATTAAAATAAAATGAAACACCACAAAAATAATGATACAAACAATATCAACTACACAAATATCAATAAAATACATCTAAACTATATAAAAAAACATATAAACATAAAATTATACTATGGATGATAATACAATTAAATAACATACCAAATATTTTACAAAAACAATCAAAATAATTACAAATTAATCACATT
Source organism: Lissotriton vulgaris (assembly GCF_964263255.1). Taxonomy (NCBI): domain Eukaryota; kingdom Metazoa; phylum Chordata; class Amphibia; order Caudata; family Salamandridae; genus Lissotriton; species Lissotriton vulgaris. Next base: position 446,668,883 of record NC_141693.1, on the reverse strand, counting down.
CATTAAAATACAAAAGCAAATCACTAAACAAACAATAAAACATATAAAATATATAAAAAATAAACAAACATAAATATATATATAATATATTAAAATATATAACACATTTATCTACATACAAAATTAAATAACAACAATAACCAAAATAAAAACAAACAATAAATAAACATAATAAACATTAAATAAATCACAATGTAACAGCTAAACAATTCAAAAAAGCTATCTCAACCAATACATATAAAACACACAAACCAACAGAAAACTCTAACTAATTAAACAAACACTATAAAAACAATCAAATAATTAACATAACATTTACTGTATAACGGATGTCCACTGAGGAAGAGCGAACCTTTGAGAGAGAGAAGACAAAATGAAAAACAACTACACCAAAAACTATTCCAACCATCCCGCAATAAAGGTAAGTATAAGACTTTATAACTAAATAAATAAAAAAAAGCTTGTAAAATATTATAACATATATTCCTTTACATATACTAGAATCAACCTCACTAAACTTGCATCTGAAAAATTCAAAAGAAATATTTACGTACACAACAGCAATAAAATATACCACAAAGTAAGTATATTACTTCACTAATAACTAACAAAAATTATTTAAAAGTACTAAACTTTATAAAATAGCAAAACATAGCTAACAAATAAAAAAATTTAACAGCTTCCACAAAAATCGACAAAACTGCAACATCTACCGATGACACTCTATCAACTAAAAAGAGTAAGTATATTTATTTAATTACAAATAAATGAAAATAAACACTTAATAATATAAATGATCAAATTACTAAAATTACAACGTGATGTTTTATTTTTCACAGATTATACTTCACAACATCTCCACCCAAAAACCCCAAAACGTACATTAAGGGGCCATTACGATGCCGGACGGAAAAGGCTTCCGACCATCGTGCTTGTGGCAAAAATCCACCCGCATGACCCTCGGCATCTCCGTCGGTCAAATCATGCTGCAATGACAGAAAATCCCACCACGGCGGACGGAACTCATAAATGACCGTCCGCCATGCTCGCAAAAGTTGTGACAAATTGCCAAGTACAGGGGCCAGCTGGTGGGTATCCTGAGGGACATGCATGCAGCACAAACAGCTGGCCGCCCCCGGTGGCAGGAAGGATGATAGACACAACACCTCAGCAGCAGCCACAGGGAGGGGTGATTCATATCACAGCGAATCCTCAGCCACCTCCGATCATGTAGAAGGTTCCCTCAGGCCAAACGGCATAGGAGGCATCTGAGAAAGTCCCAGGGAGGATCATGTGGCAAAGCAAGGTGCCGTACCATTTCTCGGAGCCTTGACTTTGTTGTAAATCTGATCCCACATTGCAACAAGGATGGGAGTGTACTGTTGGACTGTGGAATCCCACCATTGTTTGTTCCAACCAAACTAGTCATGTACCATCACTTTCAACTCCAACCCTCCCCTGTCACTCATTGACAAATATACACAAATCACACCTGTTTGCCTTTGTGTCAGGATGCCATTTTTATCATAGTAAGTAGCATGTTGACTCACATTGCAATGTATCATGAGACGTGAATGCGACAATCCATTGACAGAGTAGAGGAACCTGGAATGACACAATGAAAAGACAGTGATTTGACATATGATGGCAGTACAGGAAAAGCACGGCAATATGCAACACTGTACAAGATGCATAACAGTTAACACAGGCCAACACCATCAACATGGACAGAAGTGGGATGGGAGCACACAACGTCACCTCCCAGCACAGTTTACCCCTCAGCATACTGATAAATGCACTGCAGTTGAAATGCTTACTTGTCTTTACTAAAAATAATAATAATAAAAATAATAATAATAATAATAATAAAGACATTTGTAAAGTCCATGGTTACGCCATCTCGGCGTGTCCCCGCGCTCAGTGAGAGGGAGGAGCAGTGACCTAAAGCAAACCGGACATTACATTACATGCTGATGGAGAATAGATGGGTTTTAAGCAGCTTTCTGAACTTGATCTCAGAGCTTTCCAGCCTGAATTTTAGGGGGAGTCTATTCCAATTCTGAGCGGCTCGGACCCTAAAAGAACGACCCCCCATCCTGGCCTTCGTTACCTTAGGGATCTCCAGTAGCCCGGTGCCAGTAGATCTCAGAGCCCTCCTTGGTGCATATCTGGTGGAAGTGAGTTATGTTATGTTATGTTATGTTATGTTATGTTACGATTATTTATTGTGCGCACAGATACTCCAGCCAAGGAGCGTCCTGGCGCAGAGGCAAGGTAGCACGTAACACAACACCAGGCTAAAAACAAAACTAAGGGACAGCTAAAACAGGAAGGTTTTTATAGCCCTCCGAAAGGTCAGAAGGTCCTCCAGCAAGCGGATTTCAACAGGCAAGGAGTTCCATGCTGACGCAGCCATTACCTTAAACGAGCGGCCTCCCATACGGCTAAGCCTGAATCTGGGAACCACCGCAAGGGCCAGACCCTGAGAGCGAAGGCTACGGGCAGGGACATAAAAAGACAGACAGCTCGACAGGATTTCCGGGCCTGTACCTCTCAAGATTTTAAAAGCAAAGCACAAAACCTTGAAGAGGATGCGCTTCCTAACCGGAAGCCAGTGTAGGGAGCGAAGGACACCTGTCACTGAGCAGAATCTGGGCAAGCCCACAATCGCCCTTGCCGCAGCATTCTGAACCCGTTGTAAGCGGGTTAATTCGGCCTGGTTGGCCCCAGCCAGGAGAGAGCTGGCGTAATCCAGGCGGGAGATGATAGTAGCCTGGATCACCAACTGCCTGGTCGGGGCGTCAAAGAACTTGAGAACAGGTCTCAAGCCTCTCAGGAGACCGAAACAACAAGCCGCGGTTCTTTTAGTATGGCCTACAAAAGAGAGGCCCGCATCCAGCCATACCCCCAGATTTTTCACTTCCGATACCGGGATCGGAGTAGGTCCCAACTCTGAGGGCCACCAGTGGTCACCACGGTTGGATACAGGTCAGTGCTGTTGATCCCTAGACACATGTGCGTCGCGTTATAATCCTACATCAGTAGAGGTTAGATACATTGTGATCGGTGTCTGCTGAGGGAGCGGCCACAATCCACTTGGGTCTCTGTACCTCTACCTGCGAAACTTAGGTGAAACACTTCAGTCCCATGACAAGTAAGCATTATGACTGTACTGCATTTACCCCAATTCTATGGCATGAACTGTGCTGGGAGGCGAAGCAGTGTGCTCCCATCCCCCTACCAACATCAACATGGACATGACATAAGTTGTCACAGATTACATAGGCAGACCAATTAAATCCTTAGCAGTGTGCCCAAAAGAGCCAGCATCACAACACATCCTGTCATGTGGACGATCGTGACAATGTCGCATTCACACGTTCAAGTACTGTTGCACAGGACTTTTCATGTGACATGTGCAATTTATGCATGTTTAACCACATGAGCACCAGCCCCTGACAACATACCCACGCTAAATCCATGTAACAACCGAAGTTATCTATTCCTGAATGAGCACAACTGCTGCGATCACAGGGCAGGCATCATGCATATAGGAACTGTTGCACAACGTGTTCCTTGCTGTAGCACTGTTCTCCTCAGTCCCCCATATGTGATTGTGAATATTCATTTGTGGCCTCACATTCCCACAGCGAAAGCATACTTCAATAAGTGTGCTGGCACAATGGGCTTCTGTTTGGACAAGTAGTCGCTACGACATCAGCCAGAGACCTTCGAATTTCAGGTGTCTTGATTGTCCCACACGATTCAGTCACTGCTGTACAAGGCACTCCCACTTTTTTCTCTGGGAACTGACACAAATTATTGATAGCATCTGACACTGCATTCTGTTGCACACTTTTTTCGAAATTGTGGGCTGTGGCCTTGTCCCTTTGTTTCATGCTATTTCTGCATTCCTGCCAGGTGTCATTCCTCCAATTTTCATACTGCATGGAGCAGTTTTAGATCATTATTTTGGCTGTGAGCGCTGGTTCTGAGATTGCTCTCACGCCATGTCTGACCATCCAGTGGTCCAGGGCAACTCTGGTCAGTAGCAACTGTACCTTGACCGCATGCAGCTTCTCTTTGGATGTGTCCCATTAGCTGTGCTATGCAGCAGTTATATGCTATGCCTTTTTCACCTTCAACCTGTGCTCTCCTGCCGCTGATGCCCCTTTCACTGGGCCATGGATGTCTGCCTTTCCAACACATCCATTGCTGCCCTGGATCATGAGCTGTGGGCGAGTCCTTTGTTGGTCCACGACCAGGACTGCTTCGGTGATACCCGTTTATGGTGAGTCTTTTCATGTGTCAGACAGGCTGACAGCTGCGCCTGTGTGTTTGCGCAATGGATCCTGTGCCATGCCTACATCGAACCTCTCCCAGGTTGCCATTGTATGCTCATTTCAACCTCGTGGTGCAAGGAGCATATCTGTTCCTTCATACTGCTGGATTGGATGGCGTTCTTTTTGCTGAAGGTGATTTAGATCGTCTTTTGGAACTGATTGCCTTTGAAACTGCCTGTGCCTTCTTGGATTCGTAACTATTTAACAGCAACGGGAAGTGTTGGTGACTAATTCAATATTCGTTTGCCTTTTTCATGCCTCCTGACGTGATTCAGCACTCTGAATTTAGCCCTATCTTCATTGGCTTTGACTATGATGACATCTGCGGTCTGTTTCGCTTGGTACCACAGACCTGAGCAAGGGGAGGCTGTCATCTAACCACCATGGACATTGTCGACTGGCATGAGCCCGGCATACATTATGCAGCTGTAGCGCACGAATATTACATGGCATAGTTGTTTTGCAAGAACCTTAGTATATGTTTGTCACATGAGAAGTGTCCACAGAGCTTTTTCTCTGCGTGGTCCAGGAGTACTGTCTGAAAATTCTGTCCGTGGTCGGAGAACATTGTCCCTTGTCATTCTGTTCTGGTTTGGCCCTAGCACCCCGACTCCACAAAGCTTCACAGCTGCTAGAGGACATGGATGCCTTTTAGATGACATAGGAAGGTGGGCTAGATGCCCCACACTTGGAGAGTGATCCATCCAATGATGAGATTGACACAGCACAGTCGGTGTACATTTCAGCATGTATAGGCTGAGGAATGGGGTCTGCTGACAAAGCCCATTGATCTGGAACGTCTCATACTACTCCTTCCAGAAACGGGTGGGGGGATATGCTCATGGGTCTTCGTCCAGAGGGATTATTGATGAGACATCCTGCTTCATGTGTAATGGATGTGCCACTATGGTAACTGTTTTTGTACTCTCAAATTGTTGTGGCACATATGTTGCATGTTATGACACTGTAGTAAAAAATGCACATTTCACAGCGTTTCTTGTCTTCAACTTATCTACTTGTGCATAGGCGCTTGAATACCTCTGAGTGAGTATGAGAGCTAGTGGGGCACTATAGCAATTGGGTCCTGTGCTTAAGGGTGCTGCTGGGTGCTCACTCCCTGCCTACCCAAGTTCTCTAATCCTGCACATAGTCCTGTATGTGTACAAAATGCAGCAACAATATTCAAATGTGTGAGACAACAGCAAGGCACGCAGACACAGTCATAGTTGCTCATTGTTCACTTACACTCAATGGAAGAAGTTGACGATGAGCTGTTGACGCTGGTCAAGGCCTTCCTCACCACTGTCATCGTCACTGGGTATGTGTGGGTTGGGAGCGGGGGGCTGCTGCTGTTCATCGTCATCCAGAATCAGGTGGATCCTTCTGCACAAGGCCAGGTTGTGAAGCATGCAGCAGGTGACTAGCATTTGGCATGCCTTCTGTGGTGAGTACATAAGTGCACCACCAGTCTTGTCCAGGTACATAAATTTTGACTTCAGCAGTCCTAAAGTGCGCTCCGCCACACAACATGTCCTCCCATTGTATTGGACTTTCCCCGGCGTTGTTGGATTCCACAGTGGGGACAGCAACCACGGATGATTGGGATACCCAGAGTCGCCTAGTTGTGAGACAAACAGGCAAACAGTGTGATCTGAATATGTGAGGAGAGCAGCATGTCACACCTACATCACAGTCATTGACACAGCCCACTCACCAACAAGCCAGGCCCACTCGGGCTACAGATTGGCCATCAGTTGGGGTATGGTGCTGTTCCGCAAGATGTGGGAGTCATGTGCTGACCCAGGATACTTTGCATACACACACACATGTGAAATGATCTGATCCCCCTGGCATACCACTTGCACGTTGATGGAGTGGTAGTGTTTGCGGTCCTTATATATGTGTTCACTTGTCTATGGCAGAACGAGGGCAATGTGTGTACCATCAATGGCTCCCACTACATTTGGAATGCCTCCCTGGTCATGGAACTCCCCCTTCACAGCTGCCAATTCATCCCTCCTCGGGAAGAGAACATGTCTGTCTTTGTAAAGCATCAATGCTGACAGGACGTCATGCAACTCCATGCTAAACATGGGATGTGACATCCCACTGGCGCTGGCCACAGTGTACTGGAAAGACCCAGTAGCAAAGACATGCAGTGCAGCCATAACCTTCACTGTAGCAGACAATGCAGCCGGACATATTCTTTTGGGCTTCAAATGGGGCTCCAACTGGGTGCATAGGTTTCGTAGTGTGCAGTGATCCAAATGGAGTTTCCGGATGATTTTGATGTCCCCAATCGTCGTCAGGTCGGGGACATCTCGAAAAGATGGGTGGTCTCCTCCTACATATGTCAGGGTACACAAGCATGGGCTGAGTTATAGATGAGGTGTGGTGAACAGTTTACACATAGACTCAAACAACCACAACATTGACAGGACTCATGGTCACATGAAATGCACAACTGACCTGCATTCAGACGTTTTTCTTCACTCACTCGACATACTGACACTATGACATCCAAAGAAGTTGATGTGTATGGCTACATTGCTACATCAAGGATGAGCTGCCCCTTGGTTAGATGGCACAGCAGTTGTGTTTCCCAGCATCAGTGCTGAGTTGCATGTCACTGCTTTCACTGCACGACCGCAAGCTTTAGTCCCAAAATACACAACAACATTACGGCAGTGAGCGTCATCTGGACAACGCAACATGGTGTCAAGATCGGCAGTAGCACAAGGAACATAAACGCCACTAACCTTCTGCCTTGGCCCAGCGGAGACGATGTCAGATGCTAGATCCTCTATTCCCCTCGATACACGCCCCCCAACAGGGAAACCATATACCTCTGTCTGGTGTCGTGCATAGAAGGGAAAAAAGGAGAGAAGAAGCGTTGGAGGAGAGCGGGGATGCGGTCTTTCTATCTTCGTTTCTCTCTCTGAGATGGACTGGGTCTAAGGGACAGCTCGGTAACACCTTCCCAGGTATCTAAAAGGTGAACAAAACACACTATTACCTCTCAAGTCCAAATAATACTTCACTATGCCAATAATGGGGATGATGACTTCACTCACCACACTTTCTGTATACAGGGCTTTAATGAAAGGTAAAACCTTCTCTCCCTTTCTCTTCCACGTGTCCTTTAACAAAGAGGATATAGTCCCAAGGTCGTAGTAGTGTGACTCCTCCACGAATTAACTTAAATAAACTTAACATAAGGCTGATCAAGAATTACTGCTGAATCTTCTCTCCTATAGTTGTTATTTGCACAACTAGGACTTCAAGTCCCACAAGGCAGTTCAAAATGTCACTGGATATCCAACTTGGATCTATAAATGATAATCACATACTCAGACTCTCATCAGGAAACTACATGCGCGGCCGCGCTAGATCCTTAGTCCTCCTCAAACTATCAGTCGGTACACTGCACGCGTTTTTGACTTCACGCGCACAATAATACAAACTGTATTACTCACGTGTTCCTTAGCGCAGGATGCGCTAAGCGAAACTCCGCGGCTACTCTGACAGGCGCTTCGCCTTCAAGAGTCCAAGAAACCAAATCTCGACAGAGAAGGAGGCGAGCCCGCGCTCCTTCTTACTTCATACACAGGTCCGATTGGAGTTCTCCGTTTCTCCCCAGGCACTAACAACAGTGCTCTCCTTGGCGCTGCAATTCTTCTTGCTGAAATCCGGCGGGGAACACCTTCCGCCTCTCCTCTGACTCGAACTGCACAAACAATTGACAAGCACCTTTCTCTGGGAAAGGAGGGGCTTAGTACAAACGAGTCTCCCCCAAGGCAGTCTGGGAGTTGTAGTTGTTTGTAACATTCCCGTTTTTCTCACATAGCTGGAAGGCAGCCCCTTCGTCCTCGTAATCGCCACAGAACCCCCTCTCGAGGACAGCCGTCCCGGCGGTCGACCAGGCTTACCAAGATACAATTCATGAAAACGAGCAACCAACTCAGGACAATGGAGATTACCTACTGGCTCCCAGGTCCGCTCCTCAGGGCCATACCCTTTCCACTCAACCAAGTATTGAATCCGCCCCCGCACCATACGGGAGTCAAGGATCGAATGGACCTCATACTCCTCCTGTCCATCAACATCAACTGGAAGGGGTTTATCTGACAGCCTAGTACTCGCGGGACAGGGTTGGATCAAGGAGACGTGAAAGACGGGATGAATCCTCCAAGTATCAGGGAGGGTCAACCGTACAACCACAGGGTTAATGATTTTCTCAATGCTATAAGGCCCAACATATCTAGGCTTCAACTTGTTCTCTCCTTTCAGATGTAAATTTTTTGTGGAAAGCCACACCCTATCCCCCACTGCGTATACAGGAGCAGAAGACCTTCTATTATCAGCATAACGCTTCTGAGAAGACTGAGCGTCAACCAAACTGTGTCGCGCCCCAACTAGCACTGCCCTAAGATGTGCATGGTGTTCGTGTATACTGGGCACCGGGGAGTGAAGAGGAACCTCAAAGGGTAGTGCATTAGGATGAAAACCAAAAAGACAAAAAAAAGGTGAACAGCCCAAGGTGGAATGAATGGCATTGTTGTAAGCAAATTCAGCCATCCATATCAAGGTAGTCCACTCAGTATCGTTTTGTAAGGCAAAGCAGCGAAGGTATTGCTCCAACGTCTGATTCAGGCGCTCTGTTTTTCCGTCAGTCTGGGGGTGATAGGATGACGAGAGTCGAGCATCAACATCCATGGTCTGACAGAGGGCCTTCCAGAAGCGAGAGGTAAATTGAGTACCTCTATCGGTGATGAGTACACAAGGTATCCCATGGGCACGAACGACATGTTGCAAGAACACTTGCGCCAATTCCACAGATGTAGGCAGGCCTTTTAGAGGAATGAAATGTCCCATCTTCGTTAAATGGTCTACGACCACTAAGATCACGGTTTTTTCCTCACAGGGTGGCATTTCAACAATAAAGTCCATCGACACAGTATGCCAAGGCTTTGGAGGAATCGGGAGTGGTCTAAGAAGGCCGACCGGTTTAACATGAACGGCCTTCCCTTGAATGCAAACGGCACAGTTCATAACATAATGTCTCACAGTTGCTCTCAATTTTGGCCACCAAAAGCTACGTTCCACACCTGCAATAGTCTTGTAGATTCCCAGATGGCCACCTAATGGTGAATCATGGATCCAGTGAAACACCTTCCGTTGCAAGTGTTCGGTAGGGACATAGATGGCTAATCCCTGATAGGCAAGATCATCTTTCACCGTGCGATGCTCAGGATCCTCTTGCAACCATTCCTGTACATCCATATCTGCAAGAGCCACTCGAACATCATCCAAGAATTCAGATGTAGATACCAAGGCGATCAAAGGGGAGGGATGGTTGGATTCTCGGAGGATAAGTGGAGGTTCATCTTCACTCTCGGTCCTCTGCTCTGCCGTTTCCCCAATCCGAGAGAGTGTGTCAGCCTTACCATTTTGAGGTCCCGGTTTATATTTGATAACGAAATCAAAGTCCGAAAAGAACAGAGTCCACCTCAACTGCCTGGGAGTAAGTGCCTTGGCTGTTTTCAGAAAAAGCAGGTTTCTGTGATCGGTATAGATTTCGACAGTGTGCATGGCTCCCAGCAGATAATGGCGCCGCTCCTCACAGGCCCTCTTGATTGCAAGGAGTTCCTTATCCGTGAAAGAATAATTAATCTCGCAAGGTGAAAGTTTTCTTGAGAAATAGGCCACGGGATGCAACTGGCCTGTTTCGGGGTGGCGTTGTGATAGTATCCCACCGATAGCATACAGGGAGGCATCAGTTTCCAAGACAAAAGGCATCTGCGAATCAGGGTGGCGTAGGATAGGAGCCTGTGTAAACTGTTCCTTGAGATATTGAAATGATCTTTCCGCTTCAGGGGTCCACCCAAACACAGTGTTCTTCCTCAGTAAACTAGATATTGGCAGAATAATCTTGGAGAAATCCTTTATGAACCGGCGGTAATAGTTGGCAAAACCAAGGAAACTTTGTACCGCCTTCACATTCTTGGGTGTACTCCATCCGATAATAGCCTCCACTTTACTGGAATCCATTTGGAAGCCCTGGGCCGAGATGATATAACCAAGGAAGGCCACCTCCTTCACATGAAAAAGACATTTTTTAAACTTGGCATACAAGGAATTCTGCCGTAATCGCTGCAACACCGCCTTCACATGATCCACATGTTCATGAAGTGTAGATGAATAGATTAAAATGTCATCTATGTACACGATGCAGAATGTCTCCAGACACCCGCGTAGTACCTCATCCATGAAGTATTGGAATGCTGCAGGGGCGTTGCAGAGCCCAAACGGCATCACAAGGTACTCGAACAATCCAAATTTTGTTCTAAACGCGGTCTTCCACTCATCTCCGCTCTGTACTCTAACCAGGTGGTACGCCCCTCTGAGATCGAGTTTAGTGAAGAATCGAGCCCCTTTCAATTGATCCAGAAGTACAGGTATAAGAGGTAATGGATACCGGTTCTTTATCGTCATTCTATTAATGGCCCTGTAATCGATGCATGGCCTCAATTCCTCGCAGTCCTTCTTAGGAATAAAAAACATCGGCGAGGAAGCAGGCGAGGTAGAATGACGAATGAACCCCGTAGCCAGATTTTCATCGAGGTAATTCCGCAAATACACTGACTCTTTTTCAGTGAGGGCGTAGACTCGGCTACAGGGAATATCAGCACCTGGAATAAGGTCAATCCTACAATCGTATACACGATGTGGAGGCAAATCAGTAGCCTTTTGTTTATCAAACAAGGAACTGAACTCCTGGTATTCGTCAGGGAGAGCGGTGGCACAACAGTATGGTCCGATAGAACATCCAGAAGCCAGACAGACTGAAGGCGTAGCTGATTGATCTTCCTTAGCAAACACGTCCTGTCTGCAATTGGCCTTACAAAACGCCGAAGATAAAGTAATGGTACGTGCTGCCCAACTGACTTGAGGATCGTGAAGTGTCAGCCACGGCATCCCTAATATGAGACGGAACTGGGGTGCATCAATCAAGTCAAATTGGATCATCTCCTGATGATTTTGATTCGTCTGCATCAACAATGCTTGAGTATGATAAGAGACGGGGCCAGATGACAAGACCGTTCCATCCACTGCTTTGACCAGCTCCGGTTTATCCTTTTTCTCACATACGATCCCAATCTTCATGGCGTATTCCTGGTCAATATAGTTACCTGTGGCTCCGGAATCTAGCAGAGCATCAATCTCCATAGCGTCACAGGTATTGACCCATAAAGTCACTTTTAAGTTCATGTGAGCCACTGCAGGATGCAATGTATTCGCAAGTGTAGATGAGATCTTAGACGGTGAACAACCCAAGGCAGCGACCTCCTCCTGATTTGGGCATGTTAGTTTTCCGCCGGTCTTCCCGCTTGTATGACAGCCTGTGAAGGGGGAGCCGTCGGTCTTCCAGGGAACGCGTTTCTGGCTCGACAATCTTTCACAAAATGACCACCCTTTCCGCAGTATAGACACTGTTTCAGTCTTCTTCGTTTGTCTTTTTCTTCCTTTGAAAGGGGTCCCCTGAGACCTCCTATTTGCATGGGTTCGACACCCTCGGGCATCTTAGGATGATCTTCCATGTTACCTCGGAGACGAGGATAGAAGAAGCGACCGTCTCCTCTGCCTCTATCACCCCGTCTTTCCAGTAGACGATGGTCCAATTGAACAGTTAAGTCAATCAATTCTTCACAGGAGGTGGGAAGTTGTACCACTTGAGCTAATACATCCTTTAGCTCCCCTCGGAGCCCTTGATAGAAAATAGATATCCTCTTTGCCGTAGGCCACTCTGTTTCAACCACGAGTCGATTGAAAGAAGTAATATAGGAAAGCAAATCTTGAGACCCTTGCCGCAAGGTTAACAGCTCTCTATCCAGAGATAACATATGGAGTTTTCTGTCAAACAATCGTCGCAGTTCCAAACAAAAATCATCAAAATCGTGTAATACAGGATCATTTCTCTCCAACAAGGGTATTGTCCAACTCGCTGCATTGCCTCCCATGTAGGACATCATAAACGCTGTCTTTGTGGTATCCTCTTGGAACACCCCCGGCTTGCACAAAAAGTGCAATCTACATTGGTTCAGGAATGTTTCGAATTTACGGGGATCCCCATAAAACCTTTCAGGAGGGGCCAGGGGGATCCCGGTATTTTGTATAACATGGACGGTGGGAACTGCATCAGAAGAAGAGGGTGTGGAGGGAGATGACACCATGAACCCACCCCCTTCAGCTCCCCGTGACACAGGAGATACGGTGGAGAATGGGGGTTGTAAAGTGGCTGGTTTGATATACGAACCCCCCTTGCTACCTTTCATGGACAACTCGGACATCTCCTTTCTAAGGACCCCCAGTTCCTTATATAGGACCTGACTCTCTGTACGTGACGTGGTGACTTCCTGTTGAAGAGCCGCAAGGCTTTCCACTACAGAATTTAGTACACTTTCCACATTCATCGTCCGGGCTGGGTCTTGTTACTTGGGCTTGTCAATCTGTCAAGATCGGCAGTAGCACAAGGAACATAAACGCCACTAACCTTCTGCCTTGGCCCAGCGGAGACGATGTCAGATGCTAGATCCTCTATTCCCCTCAATACACGCCCCCCAACAGGGAAACCATATACCTCTGTCTGGCGTCGTGCATAGAAGGGAAAAAAGGAGAGAAGAAGCGTTGGAGGAGAGCGGGGATGCGGTCTTTCTATCTTCGTTTCTCTCTCTGAGATGGACTGGGTCTAAGGGACAGCTCGGTAACACCTTCCCAGGTATCTAAAAGGTGAACAAAACACACTATTACCTCTCAAGTCCAAATAATACTTCACTATGCCAATAATGGGGATGATGACTTCACTCACCACACTTTCTGTATACAGGGCTTTAATGAAAGGTAAAACCTTCTCTCCCTTTCTCTTCCATGTGTCCTTTAACAAAGAGGATATAGTCCCAAGGTCGTAGTAGTGCGACTCCTCCACGAATTAACTTAAATAAACTTAACATAAGGCTGGTCAAGAATTACTGCTGAATCTTCTCTCCTATAGTTGTTATTTGCACAACTAGGACTTCAAGTCCCACAAGGCAGTTCAAAATGTCACTGGATATCCAACTTGGATCTATAAATGATAATCACATACTCAGACTCTCATCAGGAAACTACATGCGCGGCCGCGCTAGATCCTTAGTCCTCCTCAAACTATCAGTCGGTACACTGCACGCGTTTTTGACTTCACGCGCACAATAATACAAACTGTATTACTCACGTGTTCCTTAGCGCAGGATGCGCTAAGCGAAACTCCGCGGCTACTCTGACAGGCGCTTCGCCTTCAAGAGTCCAAGAAACCAAATCTCGACAGAGAAGGAGGCGAGCCCGCGCTCCTTCTTACTTCATACACAGGTCCGATTGGAGTTCTCCGTTTCTCCCCAGGCACTAACAACAGTGCTCTCCTTGGCGCTGCAATTCTTCTTGCTGAAATCCGGCGGGGAACACCTTCCGCCTTTCCTCTGACTCGAACTGCACAAACAATTGACAAGCACCTTTCTCTGGGAAAGGAGGGGCTTAGTACAAACGAGTCTCCCCCAAGGCAGTCTGGGAGTTGTAGTTGTTTGTAACATTCCCGTTTTTCTCACATAGCTGGAAGGCAGCCCCTTCGTCCTCGTAATCGCCACACATGGATATATAGCACTGTGGACAGACACATGTGGACGTTATGGGGTCAGTCCTGTCTGAGTGTGTGTGGAATTTGCATAACAGACATTGCAATGTGCACCTGAATGAGGCACAAATACACATGGATTGTCTATACATTTATGTTGTTTGTTCCACATATGCACTCCTATGACGTGTGTGGGAACCTTTACAGTCAATGGCAGCTAGGCACACTGCACGCCACACCAGTACGTGTGTTGAGGTGCTGGGGATTACATGTATGTCTGATTTGCAGACAATGGACACCTCTGATTGTCTGCCTACCTCACTGGCCCTTCACAAGACGCCCCTGGCCAATAGACACAAATCAGTTGTCAAGGGATATTCAAGTGATGTTCAAAGGTTGGATGTTTCATTACACAACATTGGTACAGTGTGAGAGACCTTTGTCCTTTTTTACTCCTTCCCTCATTTCAGTCCATGCTGGCCACAAGGCATGCCTATGTATGTAATTTCACTCTCCTTTTCTTGGACATACCATGTGTGTGAAAACTCAACTCAAAGGTCACACTCTCTCAACCTTCACAGTGGGTGAAGGTTGAGAGAGCTGGTCACTATGTATGATGTACCAGCCATTCCCAGAGGACTGGCTTACCACCCACCCCACAGCCACCCAGCACAGGCGTCACTGAACATGTGACCCTGACAACAAACGGGGCCAGACGCACATGCCCTGGGCCAGTTCTCCCATAGAAGTGCAGTGTCTGTGTGGTTACTTTATATGCATGGGGACCTCGTGCCCCACAACATTACACATGGGGTGCAACAATCACTTTAGGCGAATGAGTTGTGATGTGAGATGCAATTCGCATGGCGACAATGCAAATGTAGAATGTGTTTGCATGGGCTTTAGCTGGCATCCGCAGTGATGACACGCATTGGCCCCAATTGAATGTTGCATGATTGAGGTCCCGCTTCCAGGCCGCCTCAGTGCAGTACACACTATGCGAATGAGTCATCTGACAATGTGAGCCTTCAGTGGCGTAAATATTTTGATATTGCGGTGTGTTCACTTGGCTACTGCGGTGCTCTGCATTGCTCCCATTTGCCTTCAGGGTTGCCAAGGGTATTCATGGGGATTGTGTGGGCCTCACACTTTGCATTTGGCGGGTTGCCACATTCATCGTGGTCACACCATGCTTGCTGGGAGTTGCAGTTGTTCTGGGGTTGCATGAGTGGAGATGATTGGTACGTACCTCTGCTGTTGAACGTGGAGGTGTCTTGTCTGACAGAGGTGCATCAGGTAGAGCTGCGGGAAAGCCTGTAGCGCAGGATCCATGACGGCTCCGGTGGTTTAGATGGGTACTGTATCAGCTTTTACTCTCCGTTGTTGTGTTTCTACGACGTGGTGGTTTTTACGCAACGGTAGGAAGGGCTGTTTGCAACATCGTAATCTGGTTGGCAGACGGAACGTGTTTCCGCATGCCGGTATTGCTCTGTCCCCCACCCTTGCATATGCGAAAAAGCGTGTGAAGCCTAAAAGACCGCAGCTGAGGGAAAATGGCCTCTGTTGGACCATTGTAATTTGGTGGACGCGAAGACAGCAACTGGAGCGGGAAAATGAAAGTTTTTTCGCCACCAGCGTGGATGGGCTTCCGTCCATCATCGTAATGACCCCCTAAGTTAAAAAAAAGAATACAAAATCAAGATAACAGAAAAATATAATACAAAGTATATAAAATAACCAACAAGTAGTCCTAACTATTAAAAAATTATAAATTGAATAAAAAAAGATTTATTTTTAACAAATACTTTTCTCTTTACAGCTTCTACAAAATTCAACAAAAAACATCAACAAAAGAAACTTCACCAATTGCATTCAGCAAGTATTTTGTTTTCTTCAATTAAATATATAGACTAAAAAAGCTAAATAAACAAATGTACTAAAATTATAACCCTTCATTTTATATTTCACAGATTACACTTCAATAAAAGTCCACCTTAAATCAACAAAACAAGAATTAGCTTCGAAAACAGAAACAAAAACAACGATACAGAAAAATATAAAATTAAGTAAGTATGTAAATTAACCAGCAAATACAACAAACTAATTAACAAAATTAAAATAAATCAAAAAGCAAGTGTAACTAACAAATATTTTTCTCTTGCCTACAACAAAATCATCGAAAAAAACATCAACGAAAAATGGAAAGTATTTCTTTCACAACTAAATAAAAATAGAAACTAAATAAATAAAATAACACAATAAAATATAACACTTTAATAACAATAACATTTTACTTTTAAACCAACAGAAAAAAACAAGTGGATAAACATCAACAATCAAAAGAAAATCCATCAAGAAAATAAAATCAAAATACATGTAAGTTTTTTCAGACATATTATACAAAATGTTTACTGTTCAAAATCATATAATTAATAAAGATATATATATATATATATATATATATATATATATATATATATATATATATATATATATATATATATATATATATATATATATATATATATATATATATATATATATATATATATTACAGCTCCCATGTTACTTGAACACACCACACTCGCGGGGGTTATTTCAAACGGCGTTTATTAACAGCAGCGTGCTTGATAGCAATCAGGTCCATGAAAAGCCTCAAGAAATTCAAAAGGCTGAGGGTTCGTCTTGGTGCTTTCTTGCTACTATCCGACGCGTTTCAAAGGTCTGTGCCTTCTTCCTCAGGGATAGACGAACTTGGCTATTTTGCCGCAGCTGTGAGTCCACTTTTAATGAGATGACACGCCCCCCAATGGGCAGTGCTGTTGCCGTAGTGTCTTGTGGAACTTGCATGCTGTCTTTAATTAATTGTGTGATGCATTCCTCCTTCATATATATATATATATATATATATATATATATATATATATATATATATATATATATATATATATATATATATATTCACATATTAACCAAAAAATGGGAGCAACATTCTCTACTTCACAAAAGGGGAAACTACTTCTCTTCTACATGGGCTACACCTATACCCAAGAGCAAATGTGTGGAAACAAAACACATTGGAAATGCAGTAATATTACTCCAACTCATGTTATGGTAGAGCCACTACGATCGAAACCAATGTAGTAAATGTCAAAGAACATAACCATCCCCCCAAT
Organism: Lissotriton vulgaris; assembly: GCF_964263255.1. Taxonomy (NCBI): domain Eukaryota; kingdom Metazoa; phylum Chordata; class Amphibia; order Caudata; family Salamandridae; genus Lissotriton; species Lissotriton vulgaris. The sequence goes on along the minus strand of NC_141693.1, from coordinate 446,651,700 downwards.
GTAACTGAAATTGAAGTTCTAGATGCTCTCGAGACAATCAGAGAAGCAAGCACCAGCTCACAACAAACAAGTATCCAAATACTTAAAAACATGTTAACTAGGGTGCCTGAGCACATGACAACTATCATCTATCCCCACTCTGAAAAGAATAATTTCCCAAATTAAAAGAGTTACAGCTCAAACACCACCCACCCATAACACTTTTGCTGCAATACAAATATTACCTGAATATACCATCGCTCACAAAGATGAACAATTCCTTCTCCATGACACCAAAAGTCATTAAAAATGAATACTCATCTTTGTAACAAATAACAACTCACAAAAACGTAAAAACTGCGAGATGTGGATGATGTATTGCACATTTTGCCCACAGCCTTTTTATCAATTGTATAAAAACTACATTGAATATGAAGATACTAACATACAATTCATAGAGGCACTACTCCCTAATAAACAAAACACCAAATACATAGAACTCCTAACAACGTTAAAAACAATACACCAACATCTAATTTCCACAAAACATCATCATTGATTTTGAAAAATCAATCAATGATTCAATCAATTTTAACCCCTTCGCTGCTAGTCTTTCCCCCCTGTGCTGTCTTTTTTGGCTGTTTGGAGTAGTTCGCGCTTAGGCCCCTGTAACGTTTTGACCACATAAGTGATCCACGCCAAATTTACGTCCTTTTCTTCCAACATCATGGATATTTTTAAGGTACCCAAGGTTTGTTAATTCCCCTGGAGGGGACCCAGAAATTAGCCAAAATACAGCTAAATTTGTTTTTTATGGGAAAAAGGGGCTACAGATGAAAGCGTCTGTTTTTTTCCCTGGAAATGTTATTAACAAAGGGGTTGTGGTGCTGAAATCACCACCTTCCCAGCTTTCAGGGACAAGCAGACTTTTGTCAGAAAACTAAAATATTTTACACATTTTTGCATTTTTCTGGGACAAAGCCTATTTTTGCTATTTTTTGTGCTTTCAACTTCCTTCCAGTTAATAGTAAAAATGGGTATGAAAGCAATGATGGATCCTGTAAAGCTCTACATGTCTGAAAAGTAGACAAAAATCTGAATATAGCAAAGAGTCATTTGTGTAGATCCTTTAAGGTTTTCGGGTTGGGAGGAAATTTGTGTCAGACCGGTGATTCTAAAACTTTACCACACAGATATTTGAGAAAAAAAATGATTCTTTCAGCAATATTTGATGTTTTCTGGGGATTCTGGGTATGGAAATGTGGGATCCACGCAAGTAATACCTCGCTGGACTCCCCAGGGTGTCTAGTTTTTAGAAATGTGTGGTTTTGGTAGGTTTCCTAAGAAGGCCCCCGAGCCCGGGGCCAAAAACCAGGTTACCCCTTTGCAAAACCAGGTTGTTTTGTGATAGGTAATTTCGATGTCTCCTCGATAAGTTTTGGGTCCTTTCCTGTCACTGATGCTTGACCCACACAGTGAGGTCCATTTTTATAGGGAGAACAGGGGGAACGCTGGGTGGTAGAAAATTTGTGGATCCATGCAGATTCCTGAACTTTCTCACACAGAATTTTGAGAAAAATGTGATTCTTTCTGCTAAATTTGAGGTATCTAGGGGAATTCTGGGTAGGAAAACTTTAGGGGGTCCAAACAAGCCATACCTCGCTGGACTCCCCCGGGTGTCTAGTTTTTAGAAATGTGTGGGTTTGGTAGGTTTCCCAAGAGGGCCGCCGAGCCTGGGGCCAAAAACTCATGGGAACCCCCTTGCAAAACCAGATTGCTGTTGTGATAGGTAATTTTGATGTCCCCTCAAAACGTTTTGGGCGCTTGCCTGTTGCAAAAACGTGACCTACCGACACAAGTGAGGTACCATTTTTCTCAGAAGACTTTGGGGAATGCGGGGGTAGAATTTTTTGGATCCACGTTGATTCCAGAACTTTCCACCACAGAATTGTGAAGAAAATATGTTTTCCTGGATTCCCTTGGGTGTCCAGTGTTAAAAAATGTATGGGTTTGCTAGGTTTCCCTAGGTGCTGGCAGAGCTGGGGTTCAAAATCTACGGCTAGGCACTTTGCAATAAAAGGGTCAGTTTTCACTGTAAAAATGTGGTGTGTCCACGTTGTGTTTTTGGCAGTTTTCTGTCGCTGGCACTAGATCTACCCACACAAGTGAGGTATCATTTGTCTCAGAAGACTTTGTGGAATGCGGGGTGCATGGAATGTTATGGATCTACGCAGATTACAGAACTTTCCACTACAGAAATGTGATGAAAACATTTTGTTTGACAAATATTGAGGTTTGCAAGGGATTATTTGTAACATAACCTGGTAAGAGCCAGACATGTCATTCCATTCCGGATTCCCCTGGGTGTATAGTTTTCAAAAATATATAGTTTTGATAGGTTTCCCTAGGTGCCAGCAGAGCTAGGGTTCAAAATCTATACCTAGGCACTTTGCAAAAAAGGGTCAGTTTTCACCGCGAAAATCTGGTGTGTCCATGTTGCGTTTTCGGCCGTTTCCTGTCACTGGCACTAGGCCTTCCCAACCAAGTCAGGCGCCATTTCTTTTCAAGACTGGGAACGTGGGGTGGGGGGAATTTTGAGGATCTACACAGATTCCAACAACTTTCCACCACAGAAATATGATGAAAATGTGTTTTGTTTGACAAATGTTGAGGTTTGCAATGAATTCTGGGAAACAGAACCTGGTGAGAGTCAGACATGTTACACCATTCTGGATTCCCCTGGGTGTCTAGTTTTCAAAAACATTGTGTTTTGGTCCATTTCCTGTCGAGGGAACTGGGTCTACCTACACAAGTCAGGTACTATTTTTATCGGAAGACTTTGAAGAATGTGCGTTGGTTGGAATTTTGTGTATCCACGAAGATCTCACAACTTTCCATCACCCGCAACAGGCCCCCAAAGTGAATCCCCTCCAGCCTTTCCAAAGGCCTTGATTTTCACACAGATGGCGGTGCCAGCTAGGCACCACCACCATATTGAGGCCCAAGTCCACCCAGCCATCAATTGGAACGATTGCTGACCGGCAGAAAAGTGGCAGATGTGCTTTGCGTCCGCCGCGATACCCCTGCCGGGGGTAAATCAGGTTGCAATGGTGGGCGGATCACCACTGCCGGACTGGCGGTGGCGATCCACCAGCCATCCTAATCAACCCCTTAGTTTCAGTTTTGTTTTCATTGTAATGACAACAGCGTGCCATGTGTGCGATTGAATGAAACAGTCAGTGTGCTTTGGGAGGTTCGGGGAAGCCCTTCCCCACCTCCCAAAAAATGGGAATTTTTTTTAATGTGTGCTCATGATGGATTAGTTCCGTCATGAGCACACTGGCACTTATGCTCATGACGGAACCATTCCGTCATGAACATAGAAGAGGTTAAAAATATACCCACACACTGCAATCCAACTTTGCTACTACCACTTTAATCAAAGTACCTGGAGGCACCTACAAAAATGTACTTTAAGTATAGGTTATGCCACCAAATTAAAAAAATATAGCCCTAGCCTATGTACCAACAACTGAAGTAGCAAAACCATTATAACCTACTTCTTGAAAGCCCCTTCTATCAAGCAAATGAAACTAAACTAACTCCCTTCCTAGAATACTTTGAAGATACTTGGGTGGGAGGGCTACGTAGGTCAGGGCACCGTAGGCAACCCAAATTCCAAATACCTTGGTGGAACGTATATAACAGTACCCTAGCTCAAAAAGCAAAAACAAACAATGCAGTGTAAGGATGGCCTAATGCCTTCCAAGCCACAATAGGAAGAGGACAACCAACCTTACTTAAATTTATAGAAGCTATAAAAAAAAACAAAGCTATCAAGAGCCAAGGCTAGAGCAATCCTAACTAAAATAGGCCCTAAAATAAGGAGGTCATAACGATAGCGGCCATTCTCTGTCCATGAGATTAGGATGGCGGGCGGTTTGCTGGCGGACGGGAAGTCCGTCCACCATGGTTCCAACACAGGCTAGAATTGTGGCGGTGCCTAGCAGGTACCGTCCGCCATATTAGGATGCTTCATCCTTGCCAGCCTTGAATGGCGGTTCAGCCGCCATTCAAAGACTGGCGGAGATTGACTTTGGTGGCCCATAGTGGGCCCCCCTTTAGCAGGGGCACTGCAGTTTTGCACTTGGGGGGCACCTATGGTGCCCCCATAATTTCTCTGTACCATGTGGCAGGCACCGCGTGGTGCCTGCCACATAGTGTAGGGAAATGCAAAAACTGCATTTTTACCAGTGCGGCGGGTACTGCAGCCTGCAGCACCCGCCGCCATGGTAAACATGCCAAATGTGACCACCATTGTGGCGATCGCATTGTAATTCCATGTGCGGGAAAGCCACCATATAGACGGCCGATCCTAATTACTGTGACAATGGCGGATGGACTTAAGTCCGTCTGCAATCGTAATGACCCCCTAAGTAAACAAACTAAAATGATGTATAAATATCTACAACATAAAACTTTGGTTATTTACAAACACCAAAGGTCTAGAATACTTAGACATGATAGCTAAATCCATACTTAAAAAAAAAACAATACTGAACACCATAAATATTTAACATTTCCAAACATTTAAACAACAACACTCTACCCTTTTAAAATTAGTAATTATAACCATGTCATATAAAATTAAAAAACAAAACAAATATATGTATCATATAATATAATTATTAGAATAAAGAAAATACCAACAAAACAATGTAATAAAAAAACATTTCCCCCCATAATAATAAAATATAACTTAGGGGGTCATTACGATGACGGTGAAGCTGCCACCGGCAGCCTGCCGGTGGCTGTTTCACCACCATTGTAAAGCACTTCTCCGCCTGCCAAATAACAATGGCGGGCTGCATGCTGGCGGACGGATTCCGCCACGGGTCCACCCCAGGCAATCGTTACAATTGCCTGGCGGACCTACCCTGCATTAACAATATGGTGGTGTTGCCTAGCAGGCACCGTCCACCATGTTACGATGCTGCCTCCCCACCAGCCGGTGTATGGCAGTGTAACCGCCATTCAGCCATTCACAGGCTGGCGGGATTGCATATGGGGACCCATAGCAGGCTCCCCTTGTGTTGGGGGAGGTGGGTGAGCACTGGGGGTACCATTATCCCCCTAAATTTCCCTGCACCACAGGGCAGGCACTGTGTGGTGCCTGTCACGTAGTGCAGGGAAATACAAATAGTGCATTTTGGACATTGTGCAGGTGCTACAGCCAGCAGCAGCCTCTGCAATGTTAGAGATACACGATGCAGCTGCCACGGTTGCATCATAACCTTATGTGCGGGACAGCCGCATTCAGAGAGTCCCAAACCCGGCACAATCCGCCCACCATCATAATGACCCCCTTAGTTATGTAGCAGTAGACAATCCTGGAAATCCAATAAATCCATAGAAGATAAACCGAAAAACAAATCCATTCGAAACGAGAACCCCCCAAAAAAATGCAAAAATACAACTGTTGAAAACATTATCCAACAATGCAGTCCTCTCAAGAACAAAACCCCCCAAAAAACGGAAATAAGTGTAAAAAAACAGCAAAAATTAAATTGTAGAAAAAGGCTCCAACGATGCAATCCTCTGAATAACAAAACCCTCAAAAATACGAAAAGTAGCTTAAAAAAAACGCTCCAACAAACCCGAAAAGATAAATGGCAATGTAAAATAACTTGTTTTAAATAAACAAAATACATTTTCCTTTTTTAATAAAAAAAATAAAACTGGTCGACACCATCATCCATTCACAATCCGGAAAAACTGTAAAGAAAATTAAAAAACACCCATCCACAATAAAATGTACAAACCCACAAACATTAACATTAACAGTAAACATAAAATAACACAATTAAACAACACATGACTAACGCTACTCTAATCCAACATTATGGCAAACACATAAAACTAAGCATGGGCGAATTTTGCGAATCTCGCGTTCGCGAATTTTGCGGATTTGCGAACTCGCAATCCGCAAAATCTGTGAATTCTCGCGAATTTGCGGATTTTTTTTTTTTGTGTTCGCGCGGGTTTCTGCCAGTTCGCGAGGGTTTTGTACAATTTCGCAAACGCGAACTTACCTGTCGGGTCGCAAGTTTTGCGAACTTGTTGTTTCTACGTGTCCAGCCTGTTTGGGACACTCTTCTTCATCACTGCCACTCTCTGTCACCACTGCCACTCTCTGACTACTCATGCCACCCTCTGGCCTACCCATGCCACCCTCAGTTTCATCACAGCACCCTCTGGTTGTCCAGTGTACATTATTGCGGCAAAGCAAAGCACACCTTCCCTGCCTCAAGTGACCTGAATTAATTTGGGGCTGATTAATGTGTCACAGAATATTTTTTTAGCTGGCACCTGCTTACTTAGTGCTTCCTGATTAGTGATCTTTTGCACTTGCTAAGTGCTTTCATTGTTGCAAAATTAGTTACAACACCTGCCCTGCCCCAACTGACAAAAATGAATTAGGGGCTGATTAATGTGTCAATGGATTTGAACTTCCAGCCTGGCTCCTGCTTGTCTGCCTTAGCTGTAATTCAGGACCTTTGTGTAACTATTCTGAGGGTCAGAGCAGGGTCACATAATAGTTGCAAGTAGGCAACTGAACTCTGGAGGGGCCCCTCAGGAAGCACTACAGGAAATGGCTACTAATGATGAGCTTGAACTTTTGAACCTGGTAAGTAGTTTCAGTTTTGCTAAGATCGTATTTCTGCAATTTAGCGCTTATTCGCGGGGCGCGAAGTTGAACTGGGAAGCCGCGAACTCACGCAAACAGTGCGAGCAAGCCATAAAATCCGCTGCTCGCGGATTTGCGGATTTTGCGGGAAATTCGCGAATCTCGCGGATTTCGAATTTACCCAAAATCCGCAAAATCCGCGAGCGTAACGGATTTTCCGCCCATGCTTACATAAAACACTAAACTACCAAAACAACATCTAACGACACCAAAAATGTTCTCACAAGACTAACTCTACTACTACCTCGCACCTACCCTACAACTACCATAAAAGTTAAATAAATCCAACTTACCTTAAGCGACGAAACACAGCTCCCCAACCGCGAGGTTCCGTCTTCCAAAATGACCTAAAAATCAAACAAAGGGCCCCATCATGATTGCGGACGGATCACTACCGCCTGTATGGCGGTGGTGATCCGCCCACAAAAAACCTCCACCCACACTGTAATCTCCCCCTGCCACATTAACACTGCGGGGGGAGCCCGGCGGTCGGATAAACCGTCTGCCGGTTTTCCACCCAGTCCGGGAGTCGACCGGGCTGAAAATCTGCTAACATGGTGGCTGTGTCTCCCAGAAACCGCCATCCATCTTAGCATAATGGCGGGGAAATGCCTTTCTGTGGCAGCAACGCCGCCACGGAAAGGCAGGCGGAAATCTCTTGCGGGGCCCATTGCGGGACCCCAGGGATTCTGGGGTGTGGGGGGTGCACATGGGGGGGTACTATTTCAAAATACAACGTGGCAGGCACCACAAGGTGCCTGTCACGTTGTGCATTGAAATGCATGAAGTGCATTTTTAGCATTGCGGTGGGCGGTGCATTCAGCACCACCCGCCGCAATGCTAAAAATGTGGGATGCGCCCGCCAGTGTGGTGGCCACATCCTAATGGCCCCCACGGGACCACCACCCTTATGGCAGGTGGTCCCGTTTTGCGTCGGGACCGCCCGCCATCCTATTGTGCCCCTAAGTGAGAAAACTAGAAAAAAATGACAGCGTAATAAAAATGAAAAAAATACTTACTCCCCATTGAAAAGAATGGAAATATAATATTAAAATGCAAAGAAATCAATGTATATTTTTATATTTTGTACTTTTTTTACAAATGTTCGGAAAATATACAGAAAATTGTGAAATATATATTAAATATATATTATATTATCAAAAATATTACATTTAATATATATTAAAATGTATGTTTATTTTATGTACTGTATATTTACCAAATATATTAAAATGTATTATTAAAAAATATATGTGAAAATATGTTTGTAAATATTATTTGAATACAAATATTAATCAATATACTAAATAACAAATAATACCCAAACATATGTAAAATGCATATTATATAATTGTTTAAAACATTACATTCTATAAAATGTATTAAAAAACTGTTTAAAAAATGAATACAAATGTTTTCAAACTGCTCCTCCTCATTTGTGTTCTATAAACACAGCATCCCACTACTAAAACAGTACAAAAAATGTTTAACATTAAAATTTGAATCCTACATTTTTAAATGACACCACATCCTTATCCCCTATAAATCCAACATCACACAACTAAGGGCCCAATTCCCATCTCGCTAGGAAAGCCCTCCGTACGACTCGGATCCGGGGGACTTTCCGAGCGAAACGTGCTTTGGGAGTCCAAACGAGCGAGTATGATGCAGCCGTTTGCTTACGGACTTGGTTCACTCGGACTCACTTTGAACTCTACGGGAGCCTGTGTATAGACGAGTACACAGGCTCCCATTGCAAAAAGGGGTGGGTGGGGAAAAGCGTACACCTTGTGCCCGCCACACTGTGCATGCCTGAGTTGGGGAATCCATACGCACACCCTGTGACAGATTCGGAGGGCCCCGGGTAAGGGGCCACCTGCTACGGCCCCCCAAAGTACAATTCCGACAGCCGTTTCGTCTCACTGAGACCAATGCAAAGCGGCGCTTGGGCCCTGTAACTTTTTGACCACATAAGCTATCCACACCAAATTTGCGTCCTTTTCTTCCAACATCATGGGGATTTTTAAGGTACCCAAGTTTTGTTGATTCCCCTGGAAGGGACCCAAAAATCAGCCAAAATACAGCTAAATTTGGTTTTTTTTGTGAAAAATGGGAAAAAAGGGCTACAGATAAAGCGTCTGTTTTTTCCCTGCAAATGGTATTAACAAAGGGGTTGTGGTGCTGAAATCACCACTTTCCCAGCTTTCAGGGAAAAGAAGACTTTTGTCAGAAAACCTAAATATTTTACACAGTTTTGGCATTTTTCTGGGACATAGCCTGTTTTTGCAATTTTTTATGCTTTCAACTCCCTTCCCATTAATGGTAAAAAAAAGGGTATGAAAGCAATGATGGATCCTGCAAAGCTCTATATGTCTGAAAAGTAGACAAAATTCTGAATTCAGCAAAGGGTCATTTGTGTAGATCCTTTAAGGTTTTCGGGGTGGGAGAAAAATTTGTGTCAGGCCGGTGATTCTAAAACTTTACCGCACAAATATTTGAGAAAAAATCGACGAGCCTGGGGTCAAAGTTGTAGGATTACCGGGCTGACACAAATTTCCTCCCACCCAGCGTTCCCCCAGTTCTCCCTATAAAAATGGTACCTCACTTCTGTGGGTAGGCCTAGAGGCTGCAATGGGAAATGGCCCAAATCGTACTGTGGAGACTTTAAAATTACCTATCACAAAACGATCTGCTTTTGCAGGGGGGTCTCATGAGTTTTTGGCCCCGGGCTCAGCGACCATATAGGGAAACCTACCAAACCCCCACATTTCTGAAAATTAGATACTCTGGGGAGTCCAATGAGGTATGGCTTGCGTGGATCCCCCAACTTTTCCTTACCCAGAATCCCCTGAAAACATCAATTTCGCTGAAAAAAAATAAAGTTGTAGGATCACCAGGCTGACACAAATTTCCTCCCACCCAGCTTTCCCCCAGGTCTCCTGACAGAAATGGTACCTCACTTGTGTGGGTAGGCATAGTGGCTGCAACGTGAAATGGCCCAAATCGTACTGTGGAGACTTCAAAATTACCTATCACAAAACTATAGTTTTTGGTTCGGGCTCGGCGGCCATCTAGGGAAATCTACCCTACACACACATTTATAAATGCTAGACACCCTGGGGAGTCCAATGAGGTATGGCTTGCATGGATCCCCCAACGTTTCCCTACCCAGAATCCCCTGAAAACATCAAATGTTGCTGAAAAAATAAGTTTTCTCAAAGTTCTGTGTGGGAAAGTTCTAGAATCTGTGTTGATCCACAAATTTCCCACAACCCAGTGTTCCCCCAGGTCTCCTGATAAAAATGATACCTTACTTGTATGGATAGGCATAGTGGCTGCAACAGGAAATGGCCAAAATGTACTGTGGAGACTTCAAAATAACCTATAACAAAACTACCTGTTTTGGGGGCACCTGGATTTTCGACCCTGGGCTTGCTGCCATCTAAGGAAGCCTATGAAACCCATATATATCTGAAAACTAGACACCCTGGGGAGTCCAATGAGGTATGACTTGCATTGATCCCCCAGTGTTTCCCTACCCAGAATCCCCTGCAAACCTTAAATTTAGCTGAAAATAAATCACTTTTGTCACATTTTTGCGTGGGACCACCGTGCTGGCTCAAATGTCCTACCACCCAGCGTTACACCTGTTCTCCCGAGTAAAATGATACCTCCCTTGTGTGAGTGGGCCAATGTCCTGTGACTGGAAAGAGCCCAAAAAGAGCGAATGAGGTACCGTTTTCATCAGTAGACCTGGGGGAACACTGGGTGGTAGGAAAGTTGTGGATCCATGGAGATTCCTGAACTTTCCCACACAGAAATTTGAGAAAAATTAGATTTTTTTTCTGCTAAATTTGATGTTTGCAGAAGATTCTGGGTAGGAAAACTTTTGGGGGTTCCATGCAAGCCATACCTCACTGCACTCTCCTGGGTCTCTAGTTTTCAGAAATGTGCGGATTTGGTAGTTTCCCAAGATGGGCAACAAGCCCGGGGCCAAAAACCCAGGTTACCCCCTTGCAAAACCAGGTTGTTTTGTGATAGGTAATTTTGATGTCTCCTCGATAAGTTTTGGGCCCTTTCCTGACATGGGTACTTGACCCACCCATGTGAGTGAGGTACCATTTATATCGGGAGACCTGGGGGAATGCTGGGTGGTAGGAAATTTGTGGATCCATGCAGATTCCTGAACTTCCCCACAAAGAAATTTGAGAAAAATTAGATTTATTTTGCTAAATTTGAGGTTTGCAGGGGATTCTGTTTGGGAAAATGTTGGAAGATCCATGCAAGCCACACCTCGCTGGACTCCCCTAGGTGTCTAGTTTTCAGAAAAGTGTGAGTTTGATAGTTTCCCAGGATGGCTGCCAAGCCACAGGCCAAAAACCCATGTTACCCCCTTGCAGAACCGGGTTGTTTTGTGATAGGTAATTTTAATGTCATCTCAATAAGTTTGGGGTCCTATCCTGTCACAGGTACTTGGCCCACACATGCGAGTGAGGTACCATTTTTATCAGGAGACCTGAGGGAACCCTGGGTGGTAGGAAATTTGTGGATCCATGCAGATTCCTGAACTTTTCCACACAAAAATTTGAGAAAAAGTAGATTTTTTTCAACTGAATTTGAGGTTTGCAGGGGATTCTGGGTAGGAAAACTTTGGGTGGTCCATGCAAGTAATACCTCGCTGGACTCCCCCTGGTGTCTAGTTTTTAGAAATGTGTGGGTTTGGTAGGTTTCCCAGAAAGGCCGCCGAACCCGGGGCCAAACACCCAGGTTACCCTTTTGCGAAAGCAGGTTATTTTGAGATAGGTAATTTTTATATCTCCTCGATAAGTTTTGGGTCCTTTCCTGTCGCGGGTACTTGACCCACACACACAAGTGAGGTATAATTTTATCAGGAGACCTGGGGATCCCTGGGTGATAGGAAATTTGTGGGTCCTTGGAGATTTCTAAACTTTCCCACACATAAATTTGAGACTTTTTCTTTTTTTAGCTAAATGTTATGTTTGCAGAGGATCTGGGTAGTAAAACGTTGGCGGGGTCTATGCAAGCCATACCTCACTGGACTTCCCTGGGCCTCTAGTTTTCAGAAATTTGTGGAGAAGGTAGTTTACCAAGATGGCCACCGAGCCCGGGTCCAAAAACCCAGGTTACCCACTTGAAAAACCAGGTTGTTTTGTGATAGGTCATTTTGATGTCTCCTCGATACGGTGGGTCCAACCAAGGCATACCTCTCTGGACTCCCCCGGGTGTCTAGTTTTTAGAAATGTGTGGGTTTGGTAGGTTTCCCAAGCGGGCCGCCAAGCCTAGGGCCACAAATCTCATGGGAACCCCCTTGCAAAACCATGTTGTTTTTGTGATAGGTAATCCTCCTCCTCCTCAAAACAATTTGGGCGTTTGCCTGTTGCGAAAACTTGATCCACCAATACAAGTGATGTACCATTTTTCTCGGAAGACTTTGGGGAATGTGGTGGTAGAATTTTTGAAATTCACGCAGATTGCAGAACTTTCCAACACAGAAATTTGAGGAAAATGTGTTTTCTTGACACATTTTCAGGTTTGCAAAGAATCCTGGGTAACAGAAACTGGTGAGAGCCAGACAGGTGACCCCATCCTGGATTCCCCTGGGTGTCCAGTGTTAAAAAATGTATAGGTTTGCTAGGTTTCCCTGGGTGCTGGCAGAACTAGGGTTCAAAATCTACAGCTAGGCACTTTGCAATAAAAGGGTCAGTTTTCACTGTGAAAATGTGGTGTGTCCACGTTGTGTTTTTGGCCGTTTTCAGTCACTGGCACTAGACCTACCCACACAAGTGAGGTACCATTTTTCTTGGAAGACTTTGGGGAATGAGCGGTGAGTGGAATTTATGGATCTACGCAGATTACAGAACTTTCCACTAAAGAAATGTAATGAAAAGGATTTTTTTTTAAAAAAATTTAGGTTTGCAAGGGATTCTGCGTAACAGAACCTGGTAAGAGCCAGACATGTCACCAATTCTAGATTTCCCTGGGAGTCTAGTTTTCAAAAATGTATAGGTTTGATAGGTTTTCCTAGTTGCCAGCGGAGCTAGGGTTCACAATCTACAGCTAGGCATTTTGCAAAAAAGGGTCAGTTTTCACTGTGAAAATGTGGTGTGCCCACGTTGCGTTTTTGGCCGTTTCCTGTCACTGGCACTAGGCCTACCCAACCAAGTGAGGCACCATTTATTTTGAAGACTGGGAATGCGGGGTGGGTGGAGTTTTGTGGATCTACGCAGATTCCAGAACTTTTCACCGCAGAAATATTATGAAAATGTGTTTTGTTTGACAAATGTTGAGGTTTGCAAGGAATTCTGGGTAACACAACCTGGTGAGAGTCAGACATTTCACCACATTCTGGATTCCCTTGGGTGTCTAGTTTAAAAAAATGTATAGGTTTGTTTGGTTTCCCTAGGTGCGAGGAGAGCTATGTTTCAAAATCTACCGCTAGGCACTTTGCAAAAAAGGGACAGTTTTCACTGTGAAAATGTGGTGTGTCCACATTGTGTTTTGGGCCATTTCCTGTCACGGGCACTAGGCCTACCCACACAAGTGAGGCACTATTTTTATTGAAAGACTTTGGGGAATGTGCATTGGTTGGAATTTTGTGTATCCACGTAGATCCCAGAACTTTCCATCACAGAAATATGAGGAAAATGTGTTTTTTTAAAGTACGTTTGAGGTTTGCAAGGGATTCTGGGTTACAGAACCTTGTGAGAGGCACACCATCCCGGATTCCCCTTGGTGTCTAGTTTTAAAAAATGTACAGATTTGCTAGGTTTCTCTATGTGTCGGTTGCACTTAGGCCCAAAATCCAAAGGTAGGCACATTGCTAAAAACAAGGCTGTGTCTAGTGGGCTGTCTGTCACCAGCGAAAGGGGGAGGGCTGCCCCAATATGCCCCCAAGGGGGACAGAAATGCTGGCTATTAGTTTTGGGGGGTGGGGGCATTGGTATGCCCATTCTGGGCAGCCCCATGCATACAAAAGCAAGCACAATCGCTGGCGCCTAGTGTGCTCTCTGATGCCCCCTGGAGGGCAGATCAGGTGCTACTTTCCCAATGTCTTCTGGGAGGGCAAAAACACTGTGGCATTTTTTGGGGGGTGGTGGGGGCATTGGCATGCCCATTCTGGGCAGCGCACACCCCTGAATTAAAACATTAAATATTCCCTGATGCCTATTGGTCTCTCTGCCCCCCTGGAGGGGCAGATAAGGGGCTTTTGCCCATATCTGCCTCCCATGGGCAGAAAGACTGGCAATTTTTGGGTGGGGTCAGGGCATTAGCATACCCATTCTGGGCAGCCCCACCCCTGCATACATTGAAATAAAAATAAAAAATCTCTCCCTCTTTGGGTGCTTTATGCCCCCCCCCCCCCCCCCAGGGGACAGATTGAGGGATACTGCCCCCATCTGCCCCCCAGGGGTCTTTGGGGAATGAGAAAGGGCCCTCTGGCTAGTTATAAGTTACAGGTTACTATTAACACTAATGCTCTCTTAGTGCACCTGTAATCTATTTAGTTCTATCTATCTAACTTTCTGTCCCGGATAAAAAACAAGAAAAAAAGCAAGGGGAAAAGGGAAAAATATATATATATCTTGTATATATGGAAATAGAATTATAAAAGGGGACGGAAGAAGTGCTCTCTATATATAACTCTATATTCTATCACTTATTAGTTGAATCATTTGGTTAGGGGGACCATTATTTTACTAGAACACCATTCATTCCGTTGTTTCTAGTCTGTATTAATTAGACGTCTGGCGGGATTTTCGGGTTGGGGCACTATCTTCTGGACTTGTTCGGGATAGATAGAGCAAGGGTTTCCTAAGGGGGTGGGGTGGTAGTTTAGGGCACTGGGGTAGAGGGTGGGTGTGGCAAGGGAGAAAAATAAAAAAAATCCTCATTTTCTGCTTGGTATTGGTTATTTTTAGCGATGAGAGATTTTCTTACGATGGAGAAGTGTCACAGTCTTTGCTGGGTATTGCTAGCTTCTTTTTAATGGGAGGTTTGAAGGCGGAGGTTCTTGATTCTCATGAATAGTCTGAGAATTCTCTCTTGGAATATCAATCGCCTTCGCACCAGACACACAGGGAACACGATTATGCAGTATTTGCGGGATTCTGATGCGCAGGTCATTGTTCTCCAGGAGAGGCATCTTATCGAGACCGAAATGCTCTCTTTGGCGGAAAAAAATAGGTGGATTGGCTTTTGTGTCTCGACAACACAATCTATGAATATCAGGGGTGTGACGATTATCTTTAAGAGACCACTAAAAGCAAGACTAGTTTCTAAACTAGTAGACCCAGGTGGCAGATGGGTCATCGTAACGGTAATCAATGCTGGGGCTCAAATTACTATTTTGGTTTATTATGGGCCTAATCAGGATGATCCATCGGTCCTGAAGTCCATTTCTTCTCATTTATTGTCTTTCCCGAAACCGATCATCTTGGCTGGGGATTTTAACATAGTCCTGGACCCCTTTCTTGATAAAACCTCTAACAGCCGGCTCTTAACTCTCTTAAACCAGGGTCTTCTTGCTTAACAGCATGAAGCAGTATGGTTATATGGACATTTGGAGAACTAGGTCAGGCCAACTTCAGGGCATTTCTTTCCGCAACAATAAATACCATCATCAGTCAAGAATCGATTTTATTTTAATTAGCCAGAAATTGGTTGATTTGGTTAAGAATACCTGCTACCTTCCCTCCCATTTATCGGACCATTCAGCGGTATTTATGGAACTTCTTGGTTTTCGTAATGTTTCCCCTAGAATTTGGTCATATGACCGCTCATTACTCTCGTCGTCAGAAGATATTGCCTTTTTGATAACCGAAGCTCAGTGCTTTATGAATAACAGTATTGGCTCTGCTGCATCAGGGAGTGTATGGGACTCTTTTAAGGCCTTTTTAAGGGGCCTAATTACTAACAAGGTTTTATATAGGAGGAAACTTTACAGTGAAGAGGTAGCATCTATTGAAGCTGAGATGGTCAAGACTCAAGCTGAAATTGATTTGAATACAGCTTCGTCTGGCAAGTTTAGTTTATTTGATTCAGTTCTCTTGCGAGAACAACACATATTTTGCAATAAAATTACAATTTTGGTTTTAAAATTATCTATTTAATACAATTTTAAAAATGATATTAAAAAGTTATACACTTTGATACACACAAATTCATTGGGTGGAGCGTTACAAAGGGTAATCAAATTCTGAACAGAATTTATATTACATTTGATTTTGATCGGTGTTATGTTTCTGTTCCTGGCAGCAACAATAGACGGATTTGGACAGGCAAAGAGAACATGTTCCAGATCTTGCACCCCACCTTTCCTTAAGTCACAGAGGTTAGACCCTCCTCCTTTTGGCAACCATTTAATTGTGTATGATTTCAGGGGTAGTATCCCAAGTCGTAGTAGAGTAATACTTCGCCTGACTCAATGATTTAAATAAAAACAATATATTGTTGTGTTTTTTTGAGAACGATTGTATCCGCGTACTGTTAGTACATTGAGAGGACAGAGCAATATTGCTTGTCGAGGGTCATGCTTAACCGGGGGGTAAGATGCTTCAGGCATAGTTTCAGTTGGGCTGGTGACCAAGATTTTAGCATATCCAAAGTCACAGATGATAATTTGAAAGCTCTACATAAGTTTTTAAAAAACACATACTTCGGAGAATCTGGGTCAAGTGTTTCAGTTTTTAACAGAGCTCGTAAAGTTCCTTGATCAGCATGGACCAGGTTATATGCCCATCTAATTATATTCGTGATCCCTCTGGAAAAAGAGCTGACTAATGATAGTTCGAGCCGGAGAGCTTGAACCGGCACAGCTTGCGGCATCTTGGTTAGTTTCCGCAGGATTTTACCTTCTTTGATTTCAATTTGTTTCCATTCTTTGATTGGAATATGTTCTATTGCATATGATAGAACAGCTGGAATTTTAGAGCTATAGACCTGTAACAGAGAAGAGAAGTGTCTTTGACCGGTGGAGGTATATATTCTTTGGTGGGCTCCTAGATGGACGTCTGCTTTTCGACCCATTTTTTGCAAGTGAGGCAGGTTGTGCAGGGACTGGGGGGAGGTTCTCCCAAGATATATATATTCTTTTACAATTCCCAATGGTTTTCCCCCTAGTGTCCAGTTATATTTGACATGATTCTTCTTTCCTGTGAATGGTACTATTTTTGTTTTGGTGACATTTGGGATTAAATGATTTTCTCCAGTATACTTAGTAAGTGCCGACAAATTTCTTTGGAGCCCAAATGGGGTCAAGTCTAGAATCACTACGTCATCTGCGTACATCAAACAATGGATTTAAAAATTTGCAATCTTAGGTGGAAAATTATATACCTGATTAAGGTTTTCCGGTAGGTCATTCAGATATAAGGAAAACAGCAAGGGAGCTAATAGGCATCCTTGATGCAGACCATTTAAAGTTGGTATTGGACTTGTAAGGACCTTCTCTCGCCCCATTTGGACTTGGCACCACGTCCCAGAGTGCAGTGAGATTATTAGGTAAAGAATATTTTGAGGGATTCCCATTTGCTGCAGTTTTTTAGAAAGTTTGTCTCGGTCAACCCTGTCAAATGCGGTCGTAAAATCGACGAATGCTGGATACACTGCCTGTGACTTTTTGATCACGTATTTTTCTAGTAGTGTTTGGAGTACTGCGATGTTATCTGTCACCGAATGTTTGAATCTAAACCCAGCTTGGTTAAGTGGAATAGAGCTGGTAGAGAAGGCCCACTCTTTTAGATGGTCTAGAACAGCAGCGGCAAAAATCTTCCTGGTTGCGTCCAGAAGAACAATCTGACGGTAATTGCTTGGGAGTAGCCTGGAGCCTTTCTTGTGTTTTGGAATAACAATGCTTCCTTTCCAGGACTTTGGGGTTTTTCCTGTTCTATATATGTATTTGAAGAGGCATGCTAAAAGCTGACTCCATTCCTTTGGGTTGTTTTTTAGGACCATAATTGGAATTTGGTCTGGACCCATTGCAGCCGATGGTCTTGCCTTTTTTATGTAGTATTCTATTTGAGGTGGTACTGGAGCCACGATGTGTAAGCTTTTTTCCTGCCCTCTATTAAATTGCAATAATAAGTCGCAGTTGGAGGTTTGATTTATTTTGTATAAGTTGGTTATGTATATTTCCCATTCTTAGGGTGGTACAGGGTTTGCTTTTAGCTGGTTTTTTTGTTCCCGTTTCTAGCGCTATTATGGTCCAATTGGAGCGTTTGTCCTTTTGTGTAGTTGCTGTCTGTAAGTCTATCCATTTTTTGTCTTGGATCTTTTGTTTTTCTTTTGCTTTTTTTCTTCTACGAAAGTTTATTAGCTTGTTAATTTCCAGTTTTCTTGCCTCAGAAAAATGAAGGAATTGTTCGCTGATTAATTTATTTAATTCCTTTGTCCTGGGTTCAGTATTCCATATTTTAATACTTTGTTTTTTTATTAATCGTTGTTTTACGCTTTCCTGTAGCATTTGGACCAGTTTCTTAAGTCAGCGATATTCATGCATTACCGAGCTAATGCTCTTAGCCATGTTATCCACCTCCCATTGGATAACATGACTAAGAACTGCTCAGGGCAGGTGTTAGCCTTTGGAGATATTCGCGCTTAGCGCGAATATCTCCAAAAGTTGGTAATAGGAGATAGCGATGTTAGCGACTGTTTCCAGTCGCTAACATCTTGGCACACCCACTTTGCATGTCATTAGTGATAAATATCACTGACATGCAAAGTGGGGCCCAAGATGGTCGCTATCTCCTACTAGCTGTCGCTAACTGGTGTTAGCGACAGCTAGGTAATAGGGAGATAATTTTATCTCCGCTTTCTTGGCTTTTAAAGCCCAAAAAGCAGAGATAAACCCCCTTGATAATATGCCCCAAAATTTGGGGTGATAGGATTTAACATTGCTAGATTTACAGATTGGATCTTTGAGGTTGAATGCTGATCACTTTCTATCATAGTGTTCTGGCACCATCTTACATACTGCACAACAAGTTACTCTCCCTAAAGGGACAGCTGGGCTCAGTCCTAAATACACGTATTGTTGAAAAATGGGAAGCTAGTAAAATAGCCCATTTCCAGTTTGGTGAAGGGGCTGGGAAACTATTGGCCTGGAAGGCAAAAACTGACTAGGTTCGTAACAACATAGATTCCATCACCTGTAATAATGTGGTGTTCTCCTCGGATGATGACATCAGAAGAACTTTCCGACAATTTTTTCAAACCATCTACCACGAAGATAAGCAAATTGAACTAGAGCATATTGAGGATTAGTTGAGGGGGATTTATCTCCCCTCATTGTCCCCAGAACAGCGTACCTCTCTTGATAGCTTTATTACGGAGGAGGAGGTCAGAGTAGCTATTTTAAGTAGTAAGAAGGGGAAGGCAGAAGGACCTGATGGCCTTCCGGACGAAATCTATAGGACTTTGGAACAGGCAATTGTTCCCTTTCTTACTATATTATTTAATCAGATTTTGCAGGAAGGACTTCCACCCCCTGTCTCTTGGGACAGCACATCTATAACTTTGATTTTAAAACCAGGGAAACCAGCATTGTGATGTGGGTCATATAGCCCAATTTCTATCTTGAATGTAGATTATAAAATCTTTGCTCCTGTCTTGGCGAAGAGGTTGGGGGCAGTAGCAGCTGATATTTTACATCAAGATCAGAAGGGATTTGTCAAGGGTCGTCAACTCTATGAATTGACATACGATCTGATAGGGGTTATTGACATGGCAACAACTGATTCCCTCCCTTTGGCTGTTCTGACGCTCTACGCAACCAAGGCCTTAGACAGGGTCAATTGGTCATACCTGTCGCGGGTCCTTGGCCAAATTTAACATCGGCGACGGTTTTCGTCGAGCAGTCAGACTACTTTTTCAGAACCCCACAGCTTGCCTGTTGGTGAATGGAGAACTATCAGACCCGTTTACTATCACAAGGGGAACACGTCAGGGCTGCCCTCTCTCCCCTCTCCTATTGGACTTATATATTGAACCTTTCGCACAACGATTGAGGGATGACATCAACATCAAGTCTTTTAAGTATAGGGGATGGGCGAAGAAGGTGGCCCTGTACGCTGACGACATCCTGATTTTCTCTTCAAAATTACGCACAGCCCTCCCATCAGTCATTAAGTTAGCCTTGGATTTTGGGGAAATCTCTGGATATGAGGTTAATGCCTCAAAAACAGAGATGATGGTTTGGAATGATGATGGCTGTGGGACAGGGATTCAGCCTAGTCCAACTTTGCGTTATCTAGGACTTAATATTGTCAAAGATATAAATGAAATTGCTACAATTAACTTTTCTGGAGACTGCCGTAAACGTATGCGATCTTGGTCACAACTTCCATTATCTATTTTGGGAAGAGTTAATCTGATAAAGATGACTATTCTACCAAAGGTTTCTTTTTTGTTTAATACTATCCCTCTTTATTTCGAACCGTTATCTTTGTCAAAACTTCAGAGCGAAATTAGTTCTTTTATTTGGGATAAATATATCCCAAGGATTGCCTGGAAAAATCTCAGGCGGCGCAGGGGCTTTTCAACTCTCTCATGCTTGCAAGTTACTAAAGATGCCCACAGACTTTGGTATTGGATGCATGTTTGCAGCTTTGCTTAAGGGGGAAGGAGTAGCTCAGACCGGCTTTCTGTTTAAATTTGGAGATCCCAAAAGGTATTGCAGGGGATGGCAAAAACTTGGGCTAAACTCAGGAACTCCATAAAGCTGGGGTACTTTTATAGCAGGTCACCACTGTGGGATTCTCCTGGGAGCCATGGGTGGCTGGTAGATAGTTTAGCTGTGCCTTTGAGAGTTGCAGGGTTGGAGGTTTGCGGTGATCCGTTTGTGGACGGTTGCTTGCTACCATGGGAATCCCTGAAGGATAAAGTTGGGTTAAACCTTTCCAGATTTAAATACATCCAGATTGTTAGTTGGGATCATTCATATACCTCACAAACCTCACTTAGGAGTGGATTTCCAGTAGGAGGGGGTAGTCACCTTGAGTCCCTACTGCTCGATAAACCCCCAGTAAGAAAGGAGGTCTCTTTATGGTACAACTTAATGTTAGAGGAGGAGGACGGCGGATTCGAACTGCCTGAGAAGCTTTGGGGTTCCTCCATAGTTGATCATAATGTGGAAAATCTGTGGCTTACAACGTTCAAAGTGTTGTGGGACATTGTTAAGCCCGCTTGGCTTCAGAGGAACAATCTTTTCACTCTTCATAGAGCTTACTACTCCCCACAGAGACTGTCCAAATTTTCTGAAGACACCCCAGTGGCATGTGCCAGATGTGGGTTGGTAGCTGCCTCTGATGCTCATATGTTTTTTGAGTGTCCCCTCCTGATTTCGTTTTGGGACTCTATAGGTGTCTTACTCACGGCCTCCTTGGGTTTCCAAGTTTTGATCGACCTCCCCCTTGTAATTTTTGGGGTTATGGATGAGGCTCGAAGTCCAGCTAAAAATCTTCTTTTTTAGTCTATTTTACTGGCCAGAAGGGAAATCTGTAAAAAATGGAAAGATCCTATACCACCTACCCTCATAGACTGGCGTGCCTTTGCAGTTGTCAAAGCTGGATTTGGTCAGGGCTGGAAACCGAGAGAAAAGAGCCTTTTGGTACCTGCTGAAATGGGATCAATAATGAATTTTGTCTGTGTCCCCCCCCCCCCCATGGTCCAATGATTATGCTGCTGTGGTTCTATTTCCCTGCTTTGTCTGTACTCTGGTCTGATTCTAGTGGCTCGGGTACGATGGCAGCAACTTTCCACTTTTATGGGTTTGTTAGTGTGGGAGTCTTGGAGTAACAACATTGCTGATGGGTGACGTTGAATTATATCCGGTGGTCCCTGCCAGTTTTTACACTGTGACAGTATGTCGCTCTCTGTTGGCCTTATCACTTGAAACTACGGTGGAAAATGAGGACAAAAAAAAATTGTAAAAATAAAAAATAATAAACAATCAAAGTCAAATTGTTTAAAATGAATAAGCTATTAATATATTTAATTTAATTTTACATGACTATACTTTAAAACAATTTAACATTTTCAATTACGTTTTTAAAAAAAAGTACGTGAAAAATATTGTTAATTTTCCAATTTTATATCAAAAATGTATGTTCAAATTATTGTTCATTTTATTATTCTACATGAAAAACGTACGTTAAAAATAGTGTTAATTTTCCAATTCTACATAAAAAATGTATATCAAAAAATATTGTTAATTTTCCAATTCTACATGAAAAATGTATGTTAAAAATATATTATACTTTGTAATAAATTTTGAAAAACATCAAAATACCTGAATAATGTTTTTGAAATTTGAAAAAATGTATAACAAAACCAAATGAGCAAAAATAAACTGTAAAATTATAAACAAAATGTGTAACCAATTAAATGTTTACAATAATAAGTAACATACATATACTTGCATTTAAAAGAACATACAAAATATAAAAATAAAATAATAAAGAAACAATATAAATATACTATTCCTATCCAAAACCAACAAAGCTCAGAAAAAGTGCTGATAATAAGCCAAAATAAATTACTATTCCAACTCCAAAACAAAATAAACTCATGGAAAGTGCTGGATAATAAACCATATAAATTAGTATTCTAACTCCAAACCTAACAAAACTCGGGAAAATTGCTGGATAATAAACCAAATTAAGAGTTCTATTACGATGACTGGTGGACTAAGTCCGCCCGCCACCTCAATGGCTTAGGGGACCGCCCGCCATATGTGCGGCAGTCACGCAATATGCATTAGGATGCCCCCGCCACTCTGGAGGGTGCATCCCGCATTCCTAACATTGCGGCGGGCGGTGCTGTCAGCAGCACCCACCGCAATGTCAGAAATGCATGTCATGCATTCGCATGCACAACGTGAAAGGCTCCACACGGTGCCTGCCACCTTGTGCATGCAAATGCAGAGGACTACAGGGGGGTACCTCCCCATGTGCACCCCCCACCCTCCCAACACCCTGGGGACCCATAGCAGGCCCCCAAAAGCAAAGACTGCATGCCTTTCCAATGCGGCAACACTGTCATGGAAAGGCAGAACTCTGCCAACATCCTAATATGCATGGCGGTGTCTTGCAGACACCGCCACCATATTAAACATGTTTTCCGCGGAAAAGTGGCGGACTATCTTTCTGTCTGCCGCGGACTCCCCAACCATCCTAAAATGGCGGGGGGTCTTTCTGGTGTGGATGGCGGCGGTTCGCCCCGGCCGGTTCGGCGATGGTTACCGATGGCCCGGTGGGACGAACCGTCTGCCATCCTAATGGGCCCCTATATTACTATTCCAATTCCAAAACAAAATAAACTCAGGGAAAGTGCTGGATTATAAAACATAATAAATTACTATTCGAACTCCAAAACTAACAAATCTCAGGGAAAGTGCTGGATAATAAATCTAATTAAATTACTATTCCAACTCCAAAACAAAATAAACTCAAGGAAAATGCTGGATAATAAACATAATACATTACTATTCCAACTCCAAAACTAACAAAAGTCAGGAAAAGTGCTGGATAACAAAACAAATTAAATTACTATTCCAACTACAAAACAACTAAACTCAACAAAATGCTGAATACTAAAATATAAAAAAGAACTATTACAACTTCAAATTTATAATCGATAAAATAAATATTTCTACAGAAATTATCTCTATAAAAAGAAAACAATTAATAAAGTAATAATATTTTTCCACAAAGTATTTTTTTTATTAAATTACTAAAAATGTAAAAAAAGTACACAAACATAAATATAACCTCACTTTTTTTCAATTTTCAATTTTAATAAAAAATGTTTTAACACATTTTCAAATTATACTTTTAACAACAATTTATTTTTAAACAATATTAAAAAACTACTCCCTAACCTTATCCCCTATAAAATCAACATCACACTACTGAATTCTTTACAAAAATTGTAAAAAATATAAACAATTTACAAACAATATTTTCAAATTGCTCCCCACCCTATCTCCTATAAACACAGCATCCCACTACTAAAACAGTACAAAAAATGTTTAATATTTAAATTTTAATCCTACATTTTTAAATAACTCCACATCCTTATCCCCTATAAATCCAACATCACACAACTAAGGGCCCGATTCCAATCTCGCTAGGAAAGCCCTCCATACGACTCAGATCCAGAGGGCTTTCCAAGCGAAACGTGCTCTGGGAGTCCGAACAAGCGAGTACTATGCAGCTGTATGCTTACGGACTCGGTTTGCTCGGACTCACATTGAACTCTATGGGAGCCTGTGTACAGACGAGTACACAGGCTCCCATAGCAAAAAGGGGTGGGTGGGGAAAAGCATACAACTTGTGGAGGGCACCCCATGGTGCCCGCCACACTGTGCATGCCTGAGTTGAGGAAATCATGGGCACACCCCGTGACAGATTCGGAGGACCCCGGGTGAAGGGGGGCCTGCAACAGTCTGAAACAAGGGCTATGAATCAGATCCGGGAACGCTAAATCCAATTTGGAGGCCTTCTGAATGACACGGAATCAGGCCCTAAATATTTCAATTATTTAAAATATATATATATTTTAACATTTTTATTTTTTAATTTACTCCCCACCCTTATCTCCTAAAAACCCAATATACCACTCCTAGAACTTTAAAATGTTTCTAAATACATTGAAATGTTATAAAAACATTTTTAAATTACTCCCATTTCTTATCCCCTATAGACCCAACCTAAAACTTTACAAAAATGTAAAAAATATTTACATTTTAATTCTAAAATTTTAAATAACTCCCCACCCTTATCCCATATACACCCAACATCCTGCTCCTAAAATTTTATTATAAAAAGGAAAGCAAAAATTTAAAAATATGTATTTTTATTTATAAAACATATAACTAATGCTAAATTAATAATAATAAAATACCAATATTAAACAAAGAATTCAATATAATTTACAACAATATTTCTAACATCGACATATACAAAATCGATATTTTTGCATTACATAAAAATCGATATTTTTAGCAACGATTAAACTTATCTTGATAATTTACACCATCGATATCCTTGACTCAATATTAATGCACTTCGATATTTTCACGGCTATATTTTGTCTCTGCACCAATTTTAAAGCAAGTTCATTCAGTATTGGAGGCTTATTACGTCAAGTGAAGGGTAATAGAGAACATAATGTGGCATTAGTATTCAGATGTCTCAAAGGATTTGAGGTACACTATAGTACAAAAAAGCGAAAAACGTTGTCTTGTGTTTGGGCAATCACAACCTATCAGCATCTTTGTATGGGATAGAAATGCTCAGTACACAAACATCACATCTGATGTATTTACTCTGAGAAAAATATAGGGGAAAGGCATTTCATAGACTGAGCTGAATGTTATCCAGAATGTAAGAATTTATATTTGATATTCAACATATTTCAGGTTCCAAATGTTTCTGTCACAGAAAGGAGAGTAAACAGTGTGATTTCAGCCAAAGTTTGAGGTTTACAGGGCACTGTTTGTAAGAAACCGATATGGGAACCACTCAAGTTACGCCACTCTGGACTCCCCTGCCTGTCTAGTTTACAGAAATGTTGCTGGATGAACCCTGGCATTCGTATTGCAACCATAAACTATGCCCTAAACAATGTAAATTCCTCTCACTTGCCTTGGGAATGGGGATGCTGTAGCCACCCTCCTGCTAATCTGTACTGCATGAAGTTGTCAAAATTGAATTTAAATCGTTTTAATTGTGCATGAATTTGCCTGGAACTTGGTGATACTCTCTGCACGCTGCACTTTGTCTGTGGGGTCACAGTTGACCCTTTAATTGCTATTTTTAAACTTTATTTTTCAAACCTTTCTGGTTTTCATTCAAAGGGGGGGCTGAGGGAAGCAAGGGAATCTGTAACCCTCCTCTTCCAGGTCTGGACGATCTAGGGGCTCCATCTTGGTTAGTGCGCCCTCTAGTTGTCCAGCCCTTATGCCGATAAATCAAGCCGTGGTGCGAAATCCACTGGCACGCCGAAGAAGCAGCAAAGCCAAGCCTGTCTGCTCCTGTCAGCATCCTGGAAACAACAAGTGTCAGCCACTATGCCAGTTCTCTCCCACCAGATAATTGTTCGATCTCATTTGATAGGGAATCCCTGCTCAGTTTAGCCCCCAAAGTGAAATGCTCAGTGTGCTAGCCCCAAGATAAGCAAATGGAAGATTTTGTTTGCCCTAGCTGCACATGGACTCTCACCATGATAGAACATAACAGTGTTTCCCGCACCCTGGCTCAGGCCAAGATGCCACAAAACAGTTTGTAGCGGCCCTGATTCATGTGAGATCCCTTCAGAAACATGAGCTTCAGGTCTTCGACCTACTAATCGATGAGAAACTTTTTCCTTAAAGAAATCTGGCTCTCGGCGACGGCCAATCCTATAT